>NC_141543.1:88227500-88527500 GCF_021556685.1 Rattus norvegicus
TGCCCCTTTTCAGATCTTGGAGTGGGCACTCCCACTTTATTGCTCCAAGACTCCCAGATCCCAAATAGAGGGAACACAGGGTACCTGGGATTCCTGAGGCTCCTATCCAAGCAGAGATCTGGGAACTGCTGGTCCCAGACCACACCCCTCCAAAGGGACTCCAGAGGAAGTCCCCGACCTGGGCGGGGTTAATTAGATGGCGCTTTGAGATCTCAGGATGAAAGGACTGCCTAGGGCCATTGTCCTTGGCCTCCTGTCCAGCTTTATGGGGAGGGGAAGGAGCAGCTTGTCCCTTCAGGCTCCAGGCATGGGACATCAGACTATTGGGAGTGGCAATGCCAAGCTCTAGAGGACTCCTGGTTCTGATCCTGGTTCAGAGGCAGGGAGTCCGAGGCCCAGATATTGGGGAATGAGGAGTCAGGGGGCACACTCCCTTTAGGGTCTGCCCCTCTGCCTCCTGGGCAGCACCCAGACAGCCCGGCTCTGGTGCCGTGTGTGGTTTCAGGATAAGCTGCCGATGCCACCCAGAGCGCCCTGCTGACAGACAAGGATCTCAACCGCTTTCAAAGACGCCCTTTCATCTGCCAGGGCTAATTACACCTGCAGAGTGGAGGAGAGGGCACTGGAGCCAGCCCCCCCCACCCCCAGCTCCCAAGCCCCCTGCCTCAGGAGCCCTTTCCTCCCTCCTCTCTGCCTGATCCTAAAACCCTGGCGGCACCTGACAATTAGAGGCTCCTCTAGTGACAAGTGGCCCTGAATTCTAGGAAGGGCCTGTGTGTGTATGCATGTATGAAGATTACCCAAGAAGGTTACAGAGTTCCGCACACCCCCCCCACCCTGCGCGCACACACGTGGGCACACACACACACACACACACACACACACACTGCCTCAGTACACCAACAATCCACTCGTGACTGAAAATCTCATGGTACCATGCCGACCTATCTGTGCTTCTGTATCAGCCCAATGCCTATGACTTCACCACACCAGTTGACCCCGTGAGACCAGAGAGCGCGCAGTAGAGGCACAGGAATGAGGGGGATGATCTCGGAACCCTGTGTGTCTTTGGGTGACAAGGCCCAGTGCTACCGTAAGATTATGAATTTATGAGACACAATGAGGGGAGTATGCTGTGTTCCTGTTTTTACCCAGGGCCTGTAAGGAACCAGTCATGTCCAGAGTGTCTGTCTGTATTGGGATCAGGGTGGGCCTCTCCTGGGTGAGTGATGGTCTGTGGAGTATGTGGCTGGGTGAAGGGGTATGCTAATGTGCCTACAGGGGTGGCTGAGGGTCTACATGTGTGACAGCACAGGACGCTCTACTCTGCTGTGTGTGTGAGGTGCTGTTGGTGGGAACAAACTCCTGAGTATGGCTACAGCAGAGGATCTGCAGAAGGGCATATGGTTCCCAGTCAGGGAATTCTTCTTTCCCCGGGTACCTCACTTCAAAGCAGAGAGAGGAAACATCAGAAGAGGCCATCACCTTCCCAGGCAGGGCAAGTGGCAGACAGTGGGTACCACCACCATCCTCTATTCTCTTCCTGGCTGAGGAGAACAGGGTCTCCATAGGGATGATGGGACCAGGTGACTGTGTTGACCCGTGGTCAAATGTCTGTGGATGGGAAGCACGATTCTGGATTCACTGTGTGTGAAGGTCAGCATTCGGCCATTAGTGGTTTTGGGGCTCTCTACCTTCCATCTTCTCTATCCCAGGCTGACCCTGGCCCATTGCTGTGTATGTGTGTAACTGCCGAAAGAGATCGCATACCCTCAGTCTGGGGGTTGCTGAGATTGTGGCCACCCCATAGTCCTTCACGCCACTCTCGAGATCTCTCCTCCCATGGCTCTGGCTAGCTGTAGGAAAGGCCATCGTCCTGGCTCTCGGGACATTCGTGACTTTCTCAAATGTTTTCAGGTCTTGTTTGGGGGCTGGGGGCTGGGTGATCCACTCCAGCCCAGTGAGATGGGGTCTGACAGACGAGCCAGCTGAGGTCACTGGCCACTGAAGTACGTCAGTGGTGGGTGGGTGTGTCCCAGGCCGCCACACACCTCCCTTTCATCCTTTATTCCTGCCAGCCCGGCCCATTCCCACCGCAGATTCGCAGATTCTGATTTCCAGCGTGGCGTGTCCGATGAGCCGGCGTCTTCGCCCGGACAGATCCCTCTCCCGGCCCTGCCCTCAGCTCATCTCCTCCCAGCCACTTTCAGCTTTCTTCTAGCTTTTTTTTTTTTTTTTTTTTTTTCCTTACCAAGCCTCCAGTGGCCACCCAAAGAACTGTAGTTAAGTACAAGCAAGGACTTTTGGAGGAGTTGCCATGAGCCCCCACTTTTCCAAAGTGCTGGTCGGTGGGTTGGGAAGGAAGAGAGGCACACTGCTGGGCACTGAGAAGTCAACAAGATGACTTCTGTCTCCCTCCTGTCCCAGATGCCACCCCCAGCCTGTGTTTACAATAATGGCTGGCCGCTCGGGGGTCTATAACTCTTCCCAAGTATTTCTTCATTTGGCCTGGCTGGAAGTTGGGTCTCTATATGGCTGGAGAGGTGGTTTGTCTGTCAGCCCCACATCTGGCAGGGATGTGCCTCCTATATCCTGGTTACCAGCCTCTTCCCAGGAACCTTTAGGTCTCTTTGGCTTGGGTCCATCTTCCTGCTTGTCTCTAAGAATTCTGTGGCTTGAATTTTCTCCTCCTCGAATCTCCTGGCCTGTTTCTGGCCCTGATGCTGTGGGAACTTTTAAGTAGAGAGCCCACTGTTGGCCTCTTCCCAGCAAACATCTGCTAGTTCTCTCCTGGGGGATGGCAGAGACCAGGCTTGCTTAGGTGAACCAGATATTCTCTAAGAATAGGCCTGCCTCTTCCTCCACCCCAGTCAGAGGTCCCTGCAAGGACAGAAACTTTGGCATTTCCCTCCGATGTCCAGGATGACCATGGATCCATGGCATGGGATCAGTGAGCAGAGAGACCCAAGGCATTCTCCAGAGAATGACAGGTGAGGTGAGAGATGTATCCCCTGAGTTCTGCACTTGGGGATCTGAGTAGAGAAAAGGAGCTGTAGGAGTTTCCTGGGATGGAGAAGCGAAGAAAGAGGGGCAGGTGGGGGGGGGTTCATCAGAAGAGCAGAGAAAAGCCAAGGCTAGAAGAGGTGACACCCCACCTCCCCTTGCAAGGGCAGATGGCTAGGGACAGAGGGAGCCTGGACCACTGGGTTTCACTTTCTGGACCCCTGCTTGCCTAGCAGTAGGGTTTGTATTTACTGACACACAAACCACACAGAGTCTCATGCCTGCAGAAGTCCTCAGGCACCCTTGAGTCTCAGCCTGGAAGAGAACCCACGGGGCTCTAATCCTTTCATTAATTACTTCGCTGAGTGATATTTGGCATGTCCCTCCATTTCTCCTGTTTCTGTCCCCACGTCTCCACACCGTGAGCAGGTGCCTCAGGTAGGAGGACAGACGGGAGGACCACCTGGAATCCCATCCGGTGTTGGTGGGCGGGACTAGAGGTGCCTTCTTGGACCCTTTCCTTGGTCAGTGGAGGAGGAGGAGGAAGAGGGGGACACTGTGACTTCAGTCTAACTCCTGAGTGAAGGCCACACCCTTCTCCCACCTCCGTGCAGGGGGTTCCCAGAATCCCCTCTCATACCCAGCCTGTTTCCCAGATTTCTCCACATCTGCCCGCACATCCTCAGCCCTGTACAGTAGCAGGAGAAACTCTCAGAGGGAAAGAGGAGCCCAGTGCTCCTGATGAGCAATAATTTGTTTTATGACAGAAAAGGAAATTGTCTTCAGTTTCACAAGAGCGAAACGAATTCGTTTGAAGTAGTTTGCCCTGAGGCGGGCAGGAGAAGGTTTCTCTCTGGAGCTTGCCTTCCTTCTCCTTCTCTCCCCCCCCCCCTTCTAATTACCTCTGCTTCCAAGCTGTTGGCATGAATTGATGCCAGGCTGTTAGATGCCAACTGCCCTAGGATCTTCGCCTCTTGGGTGTGGATGAGGGGATGGAGCCACAGGAACAAGGTGGGGTGGCTCTCGGTTCAGCCTCTGCCATGCCTGAAGCCCTACCTGGCACCATCAGGGAGGAAGAGGGAGGCAGCATGCCAGGGCCAGGAGAGCAGCTTGCTCCAGGGCTTTGGGGGACCCCAGTGTTTTAATACCTTGAAGGAGCTTTCCTATGTGGCCTACCCACACCAAATGATTGGTTCTCCTTCCTCATCCTTTGAGGCAGCAACCCAGAACTTAAGTCCCTGGGCCTCCGGGCAAGAGACTGGGTTACAGCCACTGACTGGTGTCAAGGATGGGACTTGGGTGAAACTCAACTGACAGAGTGGCTGTTTAGCAGGCATGAAATCTTGTGTTAGAGCCCAGCACTGCATAAAACTGGGCACGGTGGTCATGCTTATAGCCCCAGCATTTAGGAAGTGAGGGATAGAGGATTGGGAGTTCAGGGCTAACCTTTGCTATATATCAAATTCAAGAAAGCCTGGGCTGCATGAAATCCTGTCACAGTTTTTTGTTTGTTTGTTTTCATTTTTAATAAAAAAAAAAGAGGAGCCACATTTGATAGCACAGACACTCAGCATAATAATAATCCCGGTATTTAGGAGGCAGAGACAGACAGATCCCCGGAAGCTCTTTGGTCTACATAATGAGGATAGCAAGAGCTATATAAAGAGACTATAAGAAAACATTAAAAGGAGGAGGGGGAGAGGGAGGAAGAGGAGGAGGAAGAGAAAAAAGAAAGAAAGAAAGAAAGGAAGGAAGGAAGAGAAATGAAGAAAGAAAGAGAAAGAAAGACTCAAAGATGCATCTGAAGGGCAGGTGGTGTAGCTCAGTGGTCAGTGGTAGTACACTTGCCTAACAAATGCAAGGCCCTGGGTTCAATCCTTAGAACTGAAGAAAAGAATAGCTTGGTTGTAGGAAGGATGGTGAGGATACAATCATGGAACATCTGTGCACTAAGAAGTCCAGAGCTGCCAGATAGTGACGGCACACACCTTTGATCCCAGCATTCAGGAGGGAGAGGCAGGCAGATCTCTGAGTTTGAGGCCAACCTGGTCTACAATGTGAGTTCCAGGACAGCCAGGGCTACACAGAGAAATCCTGTCCCAGAAAAACAAAAGAACAAAAGAAAGAAAGAAAGAAAGAAGGAAAGAAAGAAAGAAAGAAGGAAAGGAAGGAAGGAAGGAAGAAAAGAAGGGAGAAAGGAAGAAAGGAAGAAAGGAAGAAAGAAAGAAAAACTCATTTCTTGGTTGGGGATTTAGCTCAGTGGTAGAGCACTTGCCTAGGAAATGCAAGGCCCTGGGTTCGGTCCCCAGATCCGAAAAAAAGAACCAAAAAAAAAAAAAAAAAAAAAAAAGAAAAAAAAGAAAAAAGAAAAAAAGAAGAACTCATTTCTGCCTGGGCATGGAAGCACATGCTTTAATCTAGCGATGGTGAGATAGACTGACAGGTCTGAGTTCAAGGTCAGCCTGGTCTACCTGAAGAAAGTCAGGCTAGCCAGGGTTGATTAAAAAAGAAAGAGAAAGGGGTTGGGGATTTAGCTCAGTGGTAGAACGCTTGCCTAGCAAGTGCAAGGCCCTGGGTTCGGTCCCCAGCTCTGGAAAAAGAAAAAAGAAAAAAAAAAAAAGAAAGAAAAAGAAAAGAAGAAAGAAGTCCAAGGACTAGAGAGATGGCTCAGTGGTTAAGAGCACTGGCTGCTCTTCCAGAGGGCCTGAATTCCATTCCCAGCACCCCATGGTGGCTCACAACCCCCCAGTCTTATTACTAAGTCTTGTAACTCCAGTCCCAAGGGGTCTGATGTCCTCTCCTGGCCCCCCTTCTTGGTCATCGGACAGACAAACATGGGAGTAAAAAAAAAGTCCAAGGTTGGGTATACACACACACACACACACACACACACACATACACACACACACACATACACACACACACACACACACGCACACACACACGCACACACCCCACAGTGGTGTATACAGCTATAATCTTAACACTCAGAAGGTCTAGGCGCTGAGTTCCAGAGCAGCTTGGAGTTGTGTAGGTAGAACTGTCTCAAAAATAAATAAATTGGGGCTGGGGATTTAGCTCAGTGGTAGAGCGCTTGCCTAGGAAGCGCAAGGCCCTGGGTTGGGTCCCCAGCTCCGGAAAAAAAGAACCAAAAAAAAAAAAAAAAAAAAAAAAGAACAAAAATAAATAAATTAAAAACAAAAAGTTCAACGGCTCGGAAAATCAAGAGGACCCTCTTCTGCCTAGTCTTCCCTCCACCCATCCTTTCCTCCTCCAGTCAATACCCAGAGAGTTCAGCCCCTGTTCAGAGCCCTGTGAGCAGAGTCATAAGCAGACCCTGCCTGTGTACAGCTTACTCCTAGGGAGCCTGCTGGCTGGCCACAGGGCGGGGGCTGTGCCCAGCGCATGCCTGGAACAGAGAAGGAAAGCACTTAATAAGATTGTGGTGTGAATGACTAAATGCCCTTCTGAATCAGAAGTGATACCATGACCCTTGGGCTGATGGGAGAAAAGAACCACTTGATTAACCCTTTCCTCGTGTGTCTCCCATATCCTGTCTCTATCCTCAATGGATCTCCAGGCACAGCCTGGCTGGAAGGTGTGAAAGGCAGGTTAATGTGGCAGAGCGGGGGCAGGTAGCAGGCTCCAACCTGGCACCACGGCTTGGCCCAGAGCACCTTCTAAAACAACAAACCTGTGTCTCTAATTCAGCACTTCCTGTCTGTCCTGATAGCATCACTCGTCATAGGAGCCCCAGGTCCAGGGGTTGAGCAGATCTCTGCAGCTCTGGGGACTGAGAGATAAGGGTGTTCTCGACAGTAAGTTTCTAGACACGTCGAGGTAAAGGCTGATGCTTCAGGAAACAAGATGAGAGGCCCGAATTCCTTTGACACTGCCCCAAAGGGAATTCCTAGATGGTTTCTAGGTATCCTAGGTCTTTAGATCCACAGCTTTTCTCTCAGTTTTCCGGAAGAATAGGGCTGACTCTGGATAGGAACTACCAAGCTTCATTTCCTAGTATGGCCGGGAAGTTCTTCCGTATGTCTAACTTCAGGATGTTTTCCTAACTTTTGAGGAATGGCTTGTACTTTTGGGGATACTTTATTGCCCAATTCTCATCTGGCTCCAAGTCCTGACTCGATTCTGTAGGTTAAGTTTCTACACTCGGAAGTTACCGAGGACCCATCCAAACAGCTCTGCAACGGTGTGAATGTGTCCACCGTGGCAGACATTAAGATGGCTACCCCGTGGGTGGTAGGACCCGGGCAGATTCCAGACAGGCCCCCACCCCGGCCAGAGGGGCAGCCTGTGCCACCCCCAGAGCTCCAGGTAATAACCTAGGGGCCACGCCAGGCTCGCCAGCACCTGAGCCACCGGCAGCAGATAATGACGGGGGAGCTGGGCAAGCAGAGCCAACCCCTCAATCAGGAAGCAAATTAAAAAGGGGAGGAATCTCCCAGACAGACCACAACAATGAGGCCGGCCCCTTTGCAGCGCACTGCCCGATCTCCCCTCCCTGGCCCACTCTGCCTGCCAGCTCCTGATACCCAACTCCCCTTTAATTGATTCTGCCTGGGATCCAGCTCAGGGGGTCTCTGGGTGGACTCTGGATGCAGGTTGGTGACTCTGCCTTGCTGGTTACGACCCAGACTGTCTTGGGACCGGGCACAGCATAGGGTGCGACTGGTGCATTAACAGGAAGCGAAGCCCCTACAGGTGGCTGTAACAAAAAGATTCATAGAAAAGGTTCCACCAACCTCTGACTTGGCGGGCCCTTATGCTCTATAAAGGGAGCCCATTCACTCCAAAGGAGCTCAGAGCTGTTACTTGCGCACCCAATGTCAGCCACGGAGATCCAAAGGCTAGCAGAGTTAGTCGCTCAATTAGCTCACCTTCTGTCAGATCAGCCATCAGACAGCTCTGGAGTTTTGGCGGGAGAGACTGGGAAAGGCTTCACAGGAGTGGGGTACAGGGGTGTGGGAAGACATGGGAATGTGGAACACGATGACGTGAGTTTCAAGGCCCCTATCTAGGCTCATCCAACAGAGACCTAAAGATAAATGGGGGAGTGGATGCCATATAAGGGACACTGTAGGGTGCAGAAGCACACAGTCAATAAGCATGGGACGAATGTCCCTGTGACTGAACAGTGGTGAGCAGGGCAGAAGGAATATGGCTAGACAATAGCCTGGAGGCAGATGGGGGAATGGTACTTAAACTCTAGGTCAAAGAGTAAGCTTCTCTTGTCGACAATGGGGAAATAGTGAATATTTTGAGCTGCACCATGGCATGATCAATATTTATCCACCGTTAGGAGAAGAATTTTAATTTATCCAGAGGGGGAAATGATTTGACTTCTCCTTGGCTGCTACCCTTTATCCCAGATCATCCATTCACCTCTAACAACATGGAGGGTTTCAACCTCCAGACCTCCACCAACCAGGTCTGTCCCTGATAGCCTCTGGGTCCTTCTGCCTCCATCACGTGATGTTAGCTCGATAAGGGAGACCAGGGAGGCTGCAGGTCCACTTTCACATCGCTCTCTAGGTTTCAGAACCCCGCTGTGTCCGTGCATCTGCCCCAGACTTCTTTAGCCATCCCCCACCCACCTTCTCTGACTGAGGGGCTTTTAGAAGCTTGGGTCACAGGGAGACCTTTCTCTGTCTCTTGGCCACATCTTCTCCACTTCCTTCACAACAAAAGGTCCTGGAAGGAGGCCTGTGTGGTATGGAGAGATAGTTCTTGCCCCCAAGGAGCTGCAACCAGAACGGAAGATAAGGCAACAGCCCCATGGGAACAGAGTATAAGACAATGCAGCTAAGGAAATTCCAGGAGTAGGCCACTGATGCTTGGATAAGGGCCGAATCCTAGAGAAGCAGACTTGGAGCCTGGAGCTTGGAGGATGGTGGGCTTTCCCCAGGCAAGGATGGGTGGCAAGGGCAGATAGTCACAGATCTAAGGCCGGGTGTGTTGGAGAACATCAGTGGATCCAGCCAGCTAGGGCCATTGGGTTTTTAGTAGGAACCAGAGGAAGCCAAGCACTGCAGAGGTGTTAAGGCCGGACATTAGAGTCTTCGGTATCGCAGCACAGGAGAGCACTGGATGGTTTAGTGAACAGGAAGGGAGTAGCATTTTAGGATAATCAACCTGGCCTTTTCATTTGGTCTGGTTTGCAGGACAGTTTAGGTAGTGGACATAAAGGTGACAGATAACCCATAGAAGGGGTTGGGGGTCAGTGGTTGAGGTGCTTGATCAGACCTGGTGTTCTGTCCCCAGCAAGGAGAGATGAGAGACAAAGAGACACAGAGAGACAGAGAGATCCCACAAGAGACCCCAGAAACTCATCTAGTAACTAAAGTTCCTCAAGTAGCAAGTTGGCATTTCCCTAAAATTTCCCCAGGACATGGTTCAGTTCCTCTTAATTTATTCATTTAGCAAATAATTAAGACATAGAAAATGCCAGGCACTGTTAGCTTTCTTCACCTCTAGCCATCTGAGACTAGAAGAGAGGACAGTGACTTTCCACCCACACGCCCCTGGGGGACTTCAGCATGGACTCCACTGTCACCCTTCACCCCCCTCCCCAGCTAATCTAGTCGTTCCCCCTTTGGGGCAGGCATGTGGAGGAATCTCAGAGACAAGCAGGCAAGAGAGAGGTCTGTGGGCTGGAGACAATCAGCCAGGGAGTGGGAAAGAAGGTCCCCCTGAATGCAGGGAGAGCCTCAGATGCCAGGTCATGGGGGCTGGGTAATGAGGAGAGAGCAGAGATGAATTGGAGATCAGCCTCTGGGGCTGATGATGGGGTGGAGGGAGGGAGAGAGGGAGGGACAAATTAGAGAGCTGGAGAAGGAAGCAGAGTCTTAGCAGGTGGGGTGGAGGGAGGGGGACAGGAGGCAAACTCAGGGGAAATGGGCCCAGGCTCTGGAGACAAGAGTCTGGGTGTCTGAGCTACCTAGGAGCCACCTGGAAGGTGTAGGCAGCGGAACATCAAACTCGAGATGGAAGGTTGGCTCCAGGAGCGAGCTGGGGCTGGCTTTAGTGGGAGCTGAACATTACCTCGGGACCAGACCAAATCTACCATTAACCCTGCTGGTCTTTCGCTTCCTCCAGCTCCTTCCACAGTCCTTCCCTGAAGACAGAAAGGGAGCTGAGGGTGAGGGCTGATTCCAGAGTATTGTTAATGCCCCACTGTTTACCTTTGAACCCCATGGAGCCCATCCTACCTCAATCCCAATGGTGGTGGAGAAGACACATGGTTGGGAGAAGTGGAAAGGGAAGATAGGGGTCTCCTGGCAATCAGGGTCCTGACTGGGTTCATTACTTCCCTCCCCACCAGACCCTTCTTTACACCTCTGCTCCTGCTCCACTGGCCTTGGGGGAAGATATGCTGGCCCTGCAGGTCTAAGCCCAGAGCTGCAATCCTTATGCCTCTCAAATCCCCCCAGCCCCAGATTCTCCCTTCTTCTGGACTGGACCTGCTACCTAAGCATATGGAACCGATTGAAAGAATTTGTATGCTCACCTTATAATTTATGCAAATCAACTCTGTAATTAACTATAATTTGGAGGCATCCTTTGGTATTTCAGACATTTATCCATGAGGAAATGCCCTGGTGATAATACTCCTGTATTAACTTTATTTACTCCACCTGTGTGGTCTCCTGCACGCCTCCCCCCCACACACTGGGATTTTCTAGGCTGGAAGGTGGGGAGGGACAGGGAAGCCCCTCCCTGGAGCCAGCTTGGGTCTTGCCACACCACCCCCTCTGTGCTGGCCCTGTCTTCTTAATTTTGCCGAGGACTGAAGGTGTGGCTTTGCCTCCCAGGTCCCCCATCACTTTTATTCTCTCCTGCTTGATGGGTGGCTTTCTACCACCTCAGTTTTCTCATCTCTGAAATGGGGAGAGGAAGAACCTGCCGGGGACTTTACTCAATAATTACTGAAAAGCTAATGAACAGACTGGGAATCCCCAGTCTGGAGATTGCTGGGAGGAGATGGAGGGGGAGGAGTTAGGGTGGGGGTTCCCTGGCTCACTTCTGGGAGGGAGGTGGCAAGCAAGCCTTGAGATACTAGGTTCAGTGCATACATGTGCGAAAGAGGGGGTCGTCAGTGCCTAGGGGACCTGTAGTCGGGAATGGGTCATGTCCTATGGTAAGGCCCCAGGCTGTTCTCCTATGTGGGTCAGCATGCCCAGTTCAGAGCTTCAGAAAGACAGCCTTCTGTTTATTCTCCTTTTTTCTTCCTGGTCTTGAGTCTCACTCTCTGCTCCAGGACATACTCCAGTCAGCCAATGGGACACCCTAAATTAGGCTCCTGTAAACTGCAGGGGCTGGGGGAGGGCCTCTGGATTCACCTCCAGGCCCTTGCTGTCTTTCCGGTCTCTGTCTCTTTGCTTTCCGGTGGATCCGGGTGGCCTGCTGTCTGTAAAAGTCCATGGTGGACTTCAACTCTAACCTTAGGACACACTTGGTCTATCCCAAGCCACCCAGTCCCTGATCAGTGAGAAAGAGGGGCTTCTCGTTTACTTGAGAATGGGATACCAGGCTCAAAAAGTTTTACATTGGCTTCTCCTGGGGGGTTCCAAGTTGGGATTCGAACAAAATAGATAGAAATTACTCTGGGGGTTGGGGTGGTGAGAACAGGCTCGTGGAAGGAAGCAAGACCAGTCAGAGTAACCAGAAAACCAGAACTCTAGTTAGGGGTATTTGGGGAAAGACTGGCTTGGAGCTGTGTGTGTGTGTGTGTGTGTGTGTGTGTGTGTGTGTGTGTGTGTGTGTTTTGGGTCTTAAACGGTAGAACTTCTTTTCTTTCCCACCAAGTTCAAGTCAATGGAAGAAAAACCTCAAAAGCTCAGGGAGGCAGGGAGGGGGAGGCAGGGGTGGGGGGAGAAGGGGAGGCTGGGATTCAGAGAGTTCCAGCCCCACCAATGCCCCCCCACCCCCAGCAATGTACTCATTTCCTCCATCCCACAAGAACCACTTGGTCCGTCTCCCACTGTCCACCCTGGACCCTGGGGATGGAAGTCCTGTGCAGCACTCAGCCCCCACCCCCAGCTGCCTTTTCCAGCTGAAAGCTTCCTTTCCTGGCAGCCCGGAGAGACTCAGATCTCCTCCACTACCACTCCCCCCATGAGAATCAGGCCACTATTTCCTGGATTATCCTAAAAGCTTCTGAGGCCGTGAGGACTTGGCAGCATCCTGCTTGTTCTCCCACCTCCCTCTTTGGTTCTAACTGCACCTCCTTTATAAAGCCTTCCTCTCCTGTCGCCCCACGTGCCCCTCACTGCTGCTGCTAGCTCTGGGCTCCATGGACCGGTAAGCAAGGCTACCCCCTTTCTAGGACAGGGACCTCTGCAAAGAAGACCAGGTCTCCACTTTAAAGAGATTATAGAGTGGGGTCTGGAAAGCTTGATACCTTTTCTCAATTTAAGAAGGGAGATAAAAGGGAGAGGGGGTTGGGGGAGGACCAGAAAGGATCCCTGGGAGGTCTTTGGAGTGGGTTGGGCTGAGAGCTGGGCAAGGTGTAGAGCAGGGGTTCAAGACTGGGGACTTCAGTTTGAGAGAAAGTCTGAGTGAATATGAATACACATACAGGGTGCACATACACATGCACACACACACACACACACACACATGAATGCACACAAACGCACGCACAGGCACACACACACACACACAAAGCCATGAAAAACACCTGCAGAGATTATAAAGGAAGAGCACTGTACACATAAAGGGGAGAAGATTCACAGAGGTTTATACACGCACACACACATGCACACACACACACACACACACAGAGCCATGAAGAACAAGGTTCACAAAGGAGAAGATTCACAGAGGTGTACACATGCATACACACACACACACATGCGCGCACACACACACACACAA
Source organism: Rattus norvegicus (assembly GCF_021556685.1). Lineage (NCBI taxonomy): Eukaryota > Metazoa > Chordata > Mammalia > Rodentia > Muridae > Rattus > Rattus norvegicus. The sequence goes on from NC_141543.1 coordinate 88,240,395, forward strand.
TGCTGTTCTAAGAGGGGCTCACCCTTTAGATCGAAAACAAATAATTGCTAGTGACATATGGATTTATCAATGAATCCGTACTCAGCACAGTGCTTGGCCCTAGTAGACGCTCAATGTCTTTTAAATAAATGAAGAATGAATAAAACTGTCTGACCCCATATCTGACTCTGCCTGGTTTTCCAGGAGTCTGGGAGAGTCGACAGTAACAGAAGAAAGAGCTGGTGTCACCAGCTTGAAGTTTGGGAGACACAGGTAGTAGGAAATAGTGAGGAACCAAGAACCCAGAAACTAAAAGATAGGTTCTAGCCTTCTGTGCCTCTAACTTGCTGGATGACTTTGAGTTACTTGTCTCCCTGTCGAAGGATTCAGTTTTCCTATCAGTACTTTGATTAGATAATTTTTACTGTTAGAACAATTTTGTTGTTGTTGTTGTTGTTGTTGTTGTTGTTGTTGTTGTGTTATAGACAGGGTTTCAGGTAGCCCAGGCTGGCCTTAAACTTACTATATATCTGAGGATGAACTTAAGCTCCTGAGCCCCTGCCTCTGCCTCCCCAGTGTTCCTCACCACACCCAGTTTTATTTGGTGCTGGGGACTGAACCCAAGGGGACATACATGCTAAGCTCGTACCAACCGAGCTGCCTCTCCAGCCCCTCACGGTATACAGGCAACCCCCAGGGTCATCATTTTCTGTCAGAGTGAAGCCAGATAGAATAGCAGGTAGAATGTGGGGTGTGGGCTTTGGAACTGTACTTATCTGGACTCAGTTTCCTCTTGTGTCTCTTAAGATGTCTGTAATCTTGGGCATTCAGCGTCTTGGATCCTTGGCTTCCTCTTCTGTACAGTGGGAATGGCAGCAATAATCATTCCCTAGGAATTAGGGGTGTTTGTGAGGAGTAAGACCAGGGGTACACATATTAGGTATTAAGTAAATAAATGCTGCTTCTGATGAACGCACCAGCCAAGGAGGCTGCTATAGGCATGGCATGAATCACTTACAATAAAAGATAATTGAGATGAGGGCTGGCAGGTTACAGGAGACAGAGACTTGGGAAAATCTATCTAAGACTTTGAGAGAACGAAAGAAAGAAATAGCAGTGAACCATGTTCTGGGCACATCTCCATTCAGTTTTGAGTCAGGATGAGAACGGGGCTAGGGTAACCTTGGTATCAAGACAATATTACATCACCTGCTGTCATTTGGTAGGGAAACATCCAGCAAGTGGGGAATAGAATGAGTTGGAAGCTAGGGAGTGAAGTCTAGGATGTCTGAGAGAGAGACAGGCAGGACAGAGAGGTGGAATGGCTAAGGCATAGAAGCAACCTCCCTACAGGAATCTCATACAGATAAGCCACACACAGTGGCAGAGTCTTTGCCCCAGGATGGAGCAGTGTTAAGGCGAACCTGGGGTAGTCTGGCACCTGTAAATGGATATGTGGATTTGAGATGACCTTAGACTGGTGTTATCTCATGCCTGCCTGGACCGAAGAGCAGTAGAACAGTGTTTCTGAACCTCCCTGATGCTGCCACCCTTTAATACAATTCCTCATGCTGTGGTGGCCCCCAACCATAAAATTATTATTAGTTGCTTTATAACTGTAATTTTGCTACTGTTATGGAATCATAATATAAATATCTGATGTGCAGGATATCTGAAACGAGACCCCCAAATGGGTTGAGACTCACACACCACTGGTTACAGTAGACGCAACAGATGACAGCCTACTGGGGAGGGAGCCTGGAATAGAGAGAGATCTAATTAGTGTTACCCCAGGAGCCATACTCACCCAGGTCAGGCTCTGCTTCCCACATGATGAACCTCTAACCCAGCTCTGGAGGTAACTATGAACTGAGAATTCAAACCCCACCAGTCGGGATTTGGAGGCTGGGTGGGGCAACCGTGTTGATAAAAAAAAAAATGTGAATTTGGACACAGGGAGCCAAAGGGATTCTTAAGACTACGTTATGCAATCCCAAAGACAGGGAAGAGGAAACTCCTGACTGATTACCAATCTCTCCCTAATGTGCCTTCCATTTCCAAATGTCTATCACTCCCAGGTCAATCGAAGAAGCACAGATTTAGAACGGGCACAGGAAAATCTAATCCTCCAGGACCACTGGAGTAGATGCGGGGCTCGGTTCAGAACTTAGGTTCTTGAATTTCTAGTCCAGAGGGCTTTGTGAATGTGCTTTACTCTGCGCACATAACAAATTTATTTTAAAAATGATTAAGGGTTTATTCTGTTTCTAGCAGGGACCTCGCAGAATTTGCTCTCTTAGGCACAATTTATTTAAGCCCCAGGAAAGCCTCACAGACTGTATCCAGGTTATCCAGGCTAAGGACCCCAGTTTTAGTCAATGCAAAGGTGTTCAAATGGTTAGAGCACTGACCGCTAGGAAGGTGTGCAACAAAACAAAACAAATGAGCAAACAAAAAACCTTGGGGAAAAAACTATCCACGTACATGGATGTTCAGAAGCCTCGTGGACTCAGTTAAGCTGTTTCAAAGCGTCTCAAACGGGAACAGGGGGCAGGTAAACTATTCGGAATAAAATGAGAACCTGTGATCCTAGAATTTTGCAAGTTGAGGCTGGAAGATCTCTGTATGTTCGAGGCCAGCATGAGCACCTGAGTGACGCCAGCCTGGGCTACAGAGACCCAAGTTCAAAAAGGAGAGAGAGGGAGAGAGAGGGAGAGGGAGAGGGAGAGGGAGAGGGAGAGGGAGAGGGAGAGGGAGAGAGAGAGAGAGAGAGAGAGAGATTAAATCACCTAAATTCAGAACTCTCAGAACTTGACTGTAAAACGTGCCTAGGGAAAGCCAACAGTGATAGCGAAACTAACAACGAAAATCACTTTGAAATCCTGTGGTAAAAAAAAGTGTCAAGTCACCTCGGGAGGTCAATGGCGGGCTCGGGAGGCGGCGGGAAAGGCACGTGAGCTACTTCCAATCTGACCATCAGGGCAGAGAGTTAGGGGGCTCTAGTACCCACCTGAGCTGGGGGTGGGGCAGTGTCTCAGGATTTCCACCAATTCGGATCTTGAGAGTTTTGTTTAGTTAGTTTTGTCGTGGCTCTGTGGATGTGCTGAAGATATACCAGAATGTGGCTTTACACGCGTATTTCTTCCAAGCCATCCAAAACCTTTCTCTAAACTTATACTCAGCTGAGACTAGGAAAGAGCCAGTGACAAAAAGCCTTGTTCAATCCGTTGCTGAAATGTTCCTTCCCACGGCCATTCAGGTGCCCGCCCAACCCTCTGATCCCGGTGCGCGGCAGCGAGGGTGTCAGGCGCAGGCTGAGCAACCTGGACCGGGAGGAAGACGGCGGGTTTAGGAGGTGGAATTCTGTGGTGCCCGGCTTGCCACCTAAAGGAAGGTGGTGAGAGTACATTGAGAGAATCTGGGGACGACTGAGGCGGGAAACTGAGGAAGACCTTGAGAACATGGTGATCACCCAGAAAGGCCAGTGACCGCAGAGAGGGGAAGGATCTCAGGAAACCATGAGCAGGAAAGTTTGGCGCAGGGTGGTGGTGGAGAGGGGGCAACCGTGTAGCTAAGATACAATTCTCATGGCCTAGGCCTGGGGGTGAGCAGGATTGAAACTTAGTCTTCAAACCTTTTTTCCACTCAGTTCTAACACTGCGGGACTAGGATAGGTGGGTCAAAGACACTGGTAGCCAGGCTTGTCCTAAGAAGGCTAGGTAGCTTCCCCAGGACCTTCTGTCCTTCGTCCCATCCAGGACCTGAACCCTGTCCCCCGCCTAGACCGAGTCAGCTCCGGGTTAGATTTCCAAGGGATGGGACGGGTCTCTGAACTTGGGGGAAAAAAAAACCTCCCAGTTCAAGTCCCTAACTCCGGAGTGGTGGGGACCGGGGAGGAGTGAGGTAGAGGGAGGGAGGTGGCCTGGTTAGCCATCTCTCTTGTCTGCCCCCTCCTCGCGTGGGGCTGGGCTTCGCCTTCAGCCGAGCCAGCAAGGGTTAAAGGCGGCCGCAGGTGAGGTGGGCGGGGCTGCGGGTTCCGGGGAAAAAGGAGCGCAGGGGAGAGGATGAAGGCAGAGAGCGCGGTGAGTCACGGGCGGAGCTGGCCTCGCTCGCTCGCTCGCTTACTCGCTCACCGGCGCCCGCCCGCCCTCCGCCCGCCCGCCGGCTCTCACTGCCTCCACCGTCGCGGATCTCCCAGGCTGCTCGCAGCCCTCGGCTCTCGTCCCACTCCTCTGAGAGCGGACCAGCGCGCAGGGCCCATGAGCGCCGGTCTGTAGCGCGCCAGCCTCCGGTGCCTCAAGCCCGAGCGCAGCCGCCAGGTAGGAGCCCGGGTCCGCGCGGCCACGGGCGCGCACTATGGAGATCTGTGGTCGGGGAGGGGGAAAAGCGCTTGGAACACACTGCAGCCTGCGCTGGCTTCTTACGGAGAGGGCCGTCCTAAAGGATCCGAGGGGCTGGGAGCCCCGACGGAGGAAAAACCGGGAGGACGGGAGGGACTGGAGGGACCAAAGGAGTTTGGGAACTGGGGAAACTGGAGCAACAGGGACAACCGGAGGATTGAAACATTGAAAACCTTGTTTGAACGGAAGTCACCACCGCCTGGGCACGGGGAAACGGGAGAGGCAGCGGATCCAATGGGACTTAAGGGCGTCTCTACCGTCTTTCTCCAATTGGAGAGTCGATATGCTCGCTCCTCTTTCTTTTCGTGCAAGCCCGATGGCAGGCCATTACACGCTAGGCCTGGGCTCAGGCTTTCTGTCCAGAGAGGCCCTTCTGCAGCTTGGGTCACTTTAGCCTTCCCATCCCCCAGGCCCTGAGGCAGTTCCCAGGCGCCAAAAGCTATTAGGGTCCCTGGCTTCACTGCTCCCGCCCCTATCCCTTCTGGGCTGCCCCGCCCCGGCCTGAGGCTCCGTTCCCGCTGCTTCACCCTGTCCCTTTCTTGTGGTAAGGCAGCCAGATCCTGAGTAGGCACCCGGGTCCTCTTCTTCCTTGACTCTCCCAGACTATCAATTCTATCTCCCTGGTCCTAGAGTCGGAAGGTGGTAGGGTCAGCCGAGCCCGGCTTGGGGAAGGCCCTAAATCATTGGCCTTCTCCACTCCAGCCCACACACAGGCAAGGATCCAAGGCTCTAGGGAGAGATGGAGAGAAGACTGGGACCTTCGGGTCACAGATTTGTAGGAGAGAAAAGGGTGGAGGTTGTAAGGTTTTCTTCTTTCCTTTTCTTTTTTCTTTTTCTTTTTTCCTTTCGAAACAGGGTCTCATTGCGTAGCCCACGCTGCGAAGTCTCCTGTCTCAGGCTCCTGAATTGAGGACTGGAATTATTTATTACATGGTTTCCACCACGATTAACAGCGTCTCTTCTGTCTTTTTCTTTTCTTTCCCTCTTCCTCCTTCCTTCTTTCCCTTCCTTCTTTTGCTATGTAGCCTAGGCTGGCCTGGGACTCTGCATTCTTCTGCCTCAACTTCCTGAGTGCCTAGATTAAAGGCTTGCACCACCACACCCAATCCAGATCTATAGGTTTCTGCTGGGCCTTAGGTTTCTAATGTTTTAAGAAAGAGAACTGATTCACAGAGGGACAGCACAGAGTTTGTGTTTGTTGATTGAATGATTGAGTGATTATATGAACACTGATCCAAATTCGGCTTTCCTTAAATGAGAGCAGGCCCAGGACAGTAACTCTCAACACTTGCCTGGACATCAGAGGATTCTATACATTTTTTTTTCTTTTTCTTTTTTTCGGAGCTGGGGACCGAACCCAGGGCCTCGAGCTCGCTAGGCAAGCGCTCTACCGCTGAGCTAAATCCCCAACCCTTTTTTTTTTTTTAAATTCAGTGCTTGCCCTTGAGTTCTAGGATAAGGGATACCCGGCTCCTTCAAACTTTGGTGCCATCTCCCTTAGGGAGCTGCGGTTAGATTTTCTTGAGTGTCTAACAAGCATCTCTGGGTGAGCTCTTTCTGTGGTAATCCCACACCTCCCAGCTTCACATGGAGGTTAGGTGAGGGAGTAAGTCAAGCCAGCTAGTCGGGGAGCAGGGGAGTGTGGAGCGAGTTAAACGCTGCTTTTCCACATTATTACTGCGGGTCTGGGATTGGCTTCAGCAAGAAAGCTCAGGGCTTGTTCCTGGGCTTTGTGAAAATCAAATCACCTCAAACAGCCAGAAGCAGACATATTCTACCCTACACCATCTGTGTGCTGAGTTAGACTGAGACTAAGACAAATCTAGATCGTCCATGTAGGTGGGCAGCAAGTCTGTGGGGGGAAAAGCACAGACGTCTGTGTGGAGATGGCTCCGGTGGCATTGGGACCAGCCCACCCAGGATAAGCTGATTCTTAAGGGCGGGGTCACTTAGAGGAAAGGCCATCCTGTGCCCTGAACTGGACTTTCACATTTTAATGATTTGAAGTCTTCGCCCAGAGGCACGCCCCTTTTCCTCTTCGCTGGGAAGGGATCTGTGTTAGAAAGAAAAGGAAGCAGGTAACCTTCCTCACATCTCATCTTCGCCTCTTCTAGGTCCCACCTGAGGTACCCTTGACCGTCCCTGCCCTCATTCCACCCCGGAACCCGGCAATGCTAACCGCTGTCTGTGGCTCTCTGGGCAGCCAGCACACCGACGCGCCTCACTCATCACCGCCGCGCCTCGACCTGCAGCCTCTTCAGACATATCAGGGTCACACGAGCCCGGAGGCCGGGGACTACCCCTCCCCGCTGCAGCCTGGAGAGCTGCAGAGCCTCCCGCTGGGCCCGGAGGTAGACTTCTCACAGGGCTATGAGTTGCCAGGGGCCTCCTCGCGGGTAACCTGCGAGGACCTGGAAAGTGACAGTCCCTTGGCTCCGGGACCCTTTTCCAAGCTCCTGCAGCCGGACATGTCACACCACTACGAATCGTGGTTCCGGCCGACGCACCCAGGCACGGAGGATGGCTCTTGGTGGGACCTTCATCCCGGCACCAGCTGGATGGACCTCCCCCATACTCAGGGAGCGCTGACCTCACCTGGCCACCCGGGGGCGCTTCAGCCTGCTTTGGGAGGATACGTCGGAGACCACCAGCTCTGTGCTCCGCCACCCCACCCGCACCCGCACCACCTCCTCCCAGCCGCTGGTGGGCAGCACCTCTTGGGGCCACCCGACGGGGCTAAGGTCTTGGAAGCAGCAGCACCAGAGTCCCAAGGGCTGGATTCCAGTCTGGATGCCGCTGCCCGACCCAAAGGCTCCCGGCGATCTGTGCCCCGCAGCTCAGGGCAGACCGTGTGTCGCTGTCCCAACTGCCTGGAGGCGGAGCGACTCGGGGCTCCGTGCGGGCCCGATGGGGGCAAGAAGAAGCATTTGCATAACTGCCACATCCCAGGCTGCGGCAAGGCATACGCTAAGACGTCGCATCTGAAGGCGCACCTGCGGTGGCACAGCGGCGACCGACCCTTCGTGTGCAATTGGCTTTTCTGCGGCAAGCGCTTCACGCGCTCCGACGAGCTGCAGCGCCATCTTCAGACCCACACCGGGACCAAGAAGTTCCCCTGTGCGGTCTGCAGCCGTGTCTTCATGCGCAGCGACCACCTGGCCAAGCACATGAAAACCCACGAAGGCGCCAAAGAAGAGGCTGCGGCTGCGGCCCAGGGCGAGGGCAAGGCCGGTGGCGTGGTGGAGTCACCCGGGGGCAAAGGCAAACGCGAAGCCGAAGGCAGCTCGGCGTCCTCCAACTGAGCCCCATGGATGTCACATTCCTGCCTTTCTTTATAGGGGGGCGGCCTGAGTAAGAGGGGAAGACGGTTATTTATTGGTGGTGAGGGGACAGGGAAAGGGGCACTAGGGGTTTTTTAGTCTCTGGGGCTGCACGGGAGGCTGCTTGAATATTATTTAGGCTGCCAGGAGCTGAACACGCCCCTCGCTTCTTCCCTTTCTATTTCACCCTCCCCTGAGTTTCTGAAGAGGTTCGGACTGTAGAGATGGCATGACCTAGGAGTTGAGGGAAATGGAGATTGGGTCGGGGCGTTGGGGTAGCTGTCTGGACATGTTTTTAACTCCTGGGAATCCGGACATAAAAGCACCTCGGAACCGCCCATCGGCCTAGGTCTCTTTCATCCCCTCTTCTAGTGCTGCTCCCTCTAAAATTTCCGGAGAGAAAGCAGAGATGAGGTGGTGGTGGTGGTGGAGGAGCTTGGGGTAGTTCCCCATAGGGACCGTCTATCTAGCTTGGAGGGTTATTACTTTATGAAGAATCCCCTTCAGTGAATTTCTTCTAAACCCTTCCAGATTCCGTTTGATAAAGCCAGGAAGAGCAGCTCAGCTCTGCAGCCAGAGCTGTGAGCTAGAGGTCCGAGCTGGATGGAGTCGAGGGATCCGGCAGGGAAATCCTCTTGCGAAGTGGAAGGACTAACCCCTTCTTCTGTCAAGATTCTTTCTTTCGAATTCAATCCTTAACTCTTAGACCCTTAAAAAAAAAATCGAACTCAGTAGTCCACGTTCCCCATCCATCTAGGTAGTTTTCTGAAGTCAGCCACCAGCACCAGCTCTAAAGCTGACATAGACACCCCCACCCTACCCCCAGGCCCCCCCTCCCTCGCTTTCCCTTTGGGGATGGAAGAGAAAGGGGTTGTAGCAGACATTACAGTGGAAGACCCTGCCTGGGCTCCCAGTCCCTCTCTTTCTTAGCTTGACCCTTCTGTGCTTCCCTCCCTTGCTATGGAGCCCTCCCCAGTAGAAAATCTCCTTCCACCTGAAGAAGAGTTGTTCCCCATGGAAGGGATTCTGGGAAACTGTCTCTTTGTCCCCTTAGATTCTAGACATACATTTGGGTTTTGATCATAGGGTGAGAGGGTAGACTTTTTGCCTGGCAGACCACAGGACCCTGGGGCTGGGGGCACTCTCAGGTTTGAGGTAGAGGCCTTGAGTCCCTCAGACCTCTCTCTCTCTTGCTCTCTTCTCTCCACCCAGAACCCTCTGCAGGGAATAGCTGTGTGTTGATTTTTAAGTTATAAGCAAAGGGTATTTTATTTAATAATTAGGGTTTGAGTGTGTGTATGTGTGTGTTGTCTGTACCTGTATGTGTGCATGTATGTGTTTCTCTACTGAGCCTGGGGTCTCCTGAGACCCCATCTTGTTCACCCCGTCCAAGGCCTGGGGCCTAGACCCACAGTATCTCTTCCTCCATGGGGGAATGCTGGAGCCCAGTCCAAGGACTGGGAACTGTGTGGGAAGTAGGGGCTGGGATCTGGGTAGGAATATGTGTTTGTGTAGAAAGGCCTCCTCCTTAAAAGGGACAGGGTGACTCCCTGTGGAACTTAGGGGCCTGAGGTAGTTTAAGAATAAGGTTTTTTTTCTGTATTTTCCCTCGTTCCCCCACATCCTGTTAACTTAGCCAGAGGTCCCCTTTCTTACAAAGAGGGCCGAAGGCAAGAGCGAAGTTGGTCATGCCTGCAGGTTGCCTGGCTAGGTGTAGAGGGGGAGAAAGGAGGGCACCGTGGGTGTGGAATGCTTTCTCCTCCACCCATCGAAACCAGCCTCTCTCTCCCTGTGCTACCAAGACAACCTTTTCCAATGACCATTCTTAGGGGAACTCCTACATGGGGTATTGGGGGGCACGTAGATGCTCCTCCGTATAGAGGTCTGCAGGTGGGGCTTGGGTAGGTTTTTGTCGGCCCTGCTTTTTATCAATCTAGGTTTCTCAGCTGCCTGTCCTTCCAGGCAGCCCCTCTAGAGGAAAATGTAGGATTTTTTTTTCCTTTAACTGCTGTGAACCCACTTGGGGGCAAGGAGGAGGCAGAACCGGCCTGTGTTTTTTATGCAACAATAAAGTCATCAACCAACCACACTCTTGCTTTATTTGTCTTCCAGCTCAGCCACGGAGTTTTGACTCTGTCCCTTGGAGTGAGGACTAGGTAGGGGGGAATCTTTAGGCGAGCATCACCTCTATTCAGTTGGCTGGGTCAGAGCTCGGATCTGACCCTATCCGATAGTCGATGGTGTTCATCCGTGGAAATAAGGAGTTTCACAATGTTTCCTTACTCTACTCTAAGTCCTAGCTCCCTTAAGATCCCCTCCCTTCCAAGTCATAGCTGGCCTCTCAGCTCCCTATCCCCACCCCCCCATGGGAGCATGCATGTCAGCCGGTCCCTCTGGCTGTGAGCGAGGTGGGGGTGACTGGAGAGATTTCTTCACCCAGGATGATCCCTATCAGAGACAAGGCGATGAAAGGCAGCCAGGATATCTGATGGGCGGCTGCCCAGCTGGAAAGCGTGAGGGAAAGGTTGCTACTAATACTCAAAGCTAGAAACCTGCCAGGGTTACCCAACCGCAGTGTGCACAGGCGCACCCTCACGGGATTCACTATCTTCAGAGAGACTGGCAATACCCATCTACTTTTGGCAACTAATTCATGTCAGCGAGAGAAAGTCTCATGACTCCAGACGACCGGTGCATGGAAGGTAACAGGGGATTTGTTTTGTTTTCCCGTCTCTGTAGGACAAGGTTGGTCACTGCGTTCTTCTGCCTGCCCGACGTACTTTTAACTTGTTTTTCTTCGAATATATTGTTTTCTCCTTTTGGGATTCTTATCCCTACGGCCCCTAACCCAATTTCTCTAGCCAAATCTGGCTCTCAGATTGGCCCATCCCATCATCCGGCTGAGAAATTTTGGGGCCTTAGAGTTTTAAGGGAAACTTGAAAGGGGGCATCAGGATGATTTAGGGACTGTGGAGAAAACCTAGACTGGTGGGGGGAAGAGGGGACAGCACGCGGCGCCTGTTTCCATCTGTTGCTGGATTTAATAGTTCAGTCTTGTTTACCTGTGACCTCCTGCCTGAGGCTCTCCTGCAGGGCGCCTCTTTTGTCTTCCAGGTTCTGGGGGAATTAGACCCCAGAAACCTGGTGAGTTCCCTCCTTTTCCCCATATCTGCCCCCAGGGACAGGAGGGCAGTTGTGCGGCCGGCTGGGCTTGTCTGGGCAGGGCCAGGGCCCTCCCTCCTCCCATTGCAACTCCTCCAGCTGACCTGCATTCTTAGCAGGGGCCTTTGGTGGGGCTCTGATGCATGCCTGATCCTCTGCAATGCTGCCTGGCTTGCCTGGGCCCCTGAAAGAACCCAGGGTCACCTCTGACCCCTCGGAAGTGGAACCCCAGCAGGATCGCATTGTACCGGAGAGGCTGGGAGGGAGGGAACGCATCATGTTTGCATTGACCCTCTGGACGACTTCTCTTCAGTTTTCTCCTAACCAGAGAAGTAAAGTAGAATACCTCTAGGGCGGGTGAACGAAGTCAAAAGTGGAAACTTGACGAATGGCAGCCTGGGGTTGCAGCCACCGCCTCCTTCTGCTCCGCCTGCTCTTCCGGCTTCCTCCTCCCTTGGCCTCCTCCTCCCTCAGCCTGTCCTGCCCCCCAGCGGACATCTGGGGAAGTGCAGAAGAGGAACCTACTTTCCCTGCAGGGTGCCTCGAATGTCTGTGGGTAGGTACACCTTCAGTTGAGGTTTGAGGTGGAATGACATTCAATGGCACCTCGCACCCCTCCTCCAAAACGCACCGAAGCAGCTCTTACATGTCCATTCATCCTATTCTGCCTTATAGATTAGCATACTAGCAACGTAGGTTTTAAAAGAATCTTAAAAACAAAATCCACCAAAGAACTGTTAGAACTAATCAAATAATAAGTCACAGAACACAGTCAACAAGAATATTTCTTTAAAATATTTTTTTTCTTTCTTTTTTTCGGAGCTGGGGACCGAACCCAGGGCCTTGCTCTTGCTAGGCAAGCGCTCTACCACTGAGCTAAATCCCCAACCCCTTCTTTAAAATATTTAATCTGTACTATGTTTCTCCTATATGTATGTATGTACACCGTGTGTGTGCAGTGCCCTTAGAGACTAGAAGAGGGCATCAACACCCTGGAACTGGAGCTACGGCGACTATGGCCTTCGAAGATTAGGAAAAATGTCAGCTTCATCCTGATTTGAATTCCAAAGATGCAATCCCAGTGAGGTAGAATGGGCAGCCACAAGCCAGGAGCCATGCAGATAATTTAAATTACTTGTTTATTTTATTTTTCTAAAGATATCTTTTTATTTAGTAATATGTGTACAAGGAATATGTGTACTCAAGTTCCCACTGAGGTCAGAAGAGGGTGTTGGATCCCCTGCAGCTGGAGTTGAAGGATGATCGGAAGTACCTGGTCTAGGAGCTGGGAACCCAATGCGCGCTCTCTCTCTCTCTCTCTCTCTCTCTCTCTCTCTCTCTCTCGATTTATTTATTATATATGTACATTGTAGTTGTTTTCAGACATACCAGAAGAGGGCATTGAACTCAGGACCTCTGGAAGGGCAGTCGGTGCTCTTAACCACTGAGCCATCTCTGCAGCCCGAGAGCAAGCTCTCTTAACTAATGAGCTGCCTCTCCAGCTCTTGAAAAATATTTCCAGCCAGGCAGTGGGGCAAATGCCTTTAGTTCTAGCACTTGAGAGACAGGCAGAGACACGCAGATTCTGAGTTCGAAGCCAGTCTGGTCTACAGAGCAAGTTCAGGTCATCCAAGGCTTCACAGAGAAACCCTGTCTTGAAGAACAGAGAGAGAGGAAGTGGGGGGGAAGGGAGAGGGAGAGATATTTCTATAAACTACCATCAAGATATTCAAAAAGGGAAATAAGGAAGCAACATCTTTTACAATACCCACACCAAAAAAAAAAAAGTTCTATGGAATCAAAAAGAGGGAAAATCTGTACATGAAAAGTCAAATTTGGGGGCTGGAGAGATGGCTCAGTGGTTAAGAGCAGGACTGCTCTTCCAGAGGTCCTGAGTTCAATCCCCAGCAACCACATGGTGGCTCACAACCATCTGTAATGGAATCTGATGCCCTCTTCTGGTGTGTCTGAATTTACAGTGTACTAATATATATAAAATAAATAAATATATCTTTAAAAAAAGATGTACAACACAATGACCTTTATTTTTTAAAAAAGTCAAATTTATTTTGACTCAGAGATGCTTACCCAGATTGGCATTGAACTCCCTAAGTAACCAAGGATGCTCAAGAACTTCTGATCTTTCTGCCTCCTGGAATTACCCAGTTTATGCGATGCCTAGGCTTGAATCCAGCAATCCAGCGCTCATGCGTGTTAGGCAAGCACCCTACCAACTGAGCTACATCCTCAGCCAAGATACTAAAAGCCAAGAAATGGAAGAATGTGCACTCATGTGCACAAGTGCACATGCACACACACTTATACATACTCATGCACACACAGATACATGCACATACACACATATGAGCACACATGGACATAGATGAGCACACACGTACACATACTCATGCTCACACATGGACACACATGGACACACACATGCACACACATGGACACACATTCACATGCACACATAGACACATACATGCACACACAGACACACACATGCACACACATGGACACACACGCTTCTGTGTTTACATATTGCAACAATTAATTGGTAGATGTATCACAGACTCCACAAAATCCCTAGGAGTAAATCCTTGAGGACATGGGAGCGTAAGTGTGTGAGATGTATATTCTTCAGTGTTGACTACAGAGATGATTCATAGAGGAAAAATGAACTGGAAGCCAAAACCATGAAGTCCGGATCCAGTTCCACACCACTGTATGCCCCTCTGAGCTCAAATTTCTCCTTTCCCATCTCCTTCTCACTGTACGCAGAATGACATTTTTGCAATTAGAAATGTCTAGATCTCCTCTCAACGTTCTCTTTCTATTAAGCTCCTAGTGGGCAGAACTTGGGTTTTTGGAGACAGTCAGGTTTTGTGTGCATCGCCTTGTGACATGGGGGTACACGGGGGGCCAGGGAGATGGCTCAGCCAGTAGGGCATGAAGGCCTGAGCTCTGCATCTAGCACATGCATTTGTAGTCCCAGCCCTGTGGAGGTGGAGACAGGAGGATCTCTGAGCTTGCCAGCCAGCCGGTGAAGCAGAATCAAGAGTCAGCCTTAGTCAGAGGCCCTGTTCTCACAGAACAAGATGGAGAGTAACTGAGGAAAACGTCCAGTGACCTCTAGTCTGCACAAACATGCACCTACATGGTCCTGTGCACCTGCACACAGGTATACATACACACAGATAATCTCCCAAAGCCAAAGCTGGAAAATGGTACACAGCAGCAACCATGAGGTGGAAGCTCATAAGATACGGCATCTAGGGTTGAAAATAAAAAAGGGGGCGGGTTGGGGATTTAGCTCAGTGGTAGAGCGCTTGCCGAGCAAGCGCAAGGCCCTGGGTTCGGTCCTCAGCTCCGAAAAAAAAAGAAAATAAAAAAGTGACGAGAAGGAAGGTTCAGCACTTGAGAGTGAATATTGATCTCACAGAAGACCTGAGTTTGGTTCCCACCATCCCTGTCAGGTGGCTCACAACCACCCGTGGCTCCAGCTTTGGGGGGTAGAGCACCCTTTCCTGGTTCCCATGGGAACATGCGCCTCCCTACACATAACCCACACAAACATAGTTACAAAATTTAAAAATGTATTTTATGTGTATTGATGTTTTGCCTGTATGTGTGCCTGAGGACCACATATGTGCCTGGTGTCCATGGAGACCAGAGAGAGCATCGGATTCCCTGAAACTGGGATTACAGACGGCTGTGAGTCACTGTGCAAGTGCTGGGAATGGAACCCATGTTCTCAAGAGATGCTAGGTGCTTTTAAGCATCCAACTTTCTCTTTAGCCTCTAAAAATAATTTTTAAAAAAATTAGTAAAATAAAACCGGGTGGTGGCAGCACCTGCCTTTAATCCCAGCAGTTGGAAGACAAAGTCAGACGGATTTCTGTGAGGTTGAGGCTAGCCTAGTCTACAGAGCAAGTTTTAGGACAGCCAGAGCTACACAGAGAAACCCTGTCTCGAAAACAAAAGGGGGGCTGGAGAGATGGCTCAGTGTTTAAGGGTACTGCCTGCTCTTCCAGAGGTCCTGAGTTCAATTCCCAACAAACACACGGTGGCTCACAACCATCTGTGATGGGATCCGATGCTCTCTTCTGGTGTGTCTGAAGACAGCTGCAGTGTACTCATATACATGAAATAAATAAATTAATTTTAAAAAAGAGAACAAAACAAACAAACAAAAACAGTAAAACTTAACCAGAACTTCTTGTGTCTGCCAAGTTTTCCTGGCATTGTCTTTGAAATTCAAGTCAGGAAGGAAGTGGGTAGCGAAAGTTTTTCCTTAATCTCCAGAACCCCCAGCAATGTTGGCTATTCTATGAATTCTTCCTTTTCACTCGGGCTTCTTTTCTTCTTCAGCTCCACCTCCTATTAATGACTATCTGATAAGCCTGAAGGGAAAGCCCAGAACTTAAAGCGGATTTGAAAGGCCACTCCGCTCTGTGAAGTGGTGCTAGCTAGCGCGCACCCTCGTGGAAGATGTTGGCATCGCAGGTGTTCTGTGCTGGCCCCGCCCCCGGGGACAAAGGCCTTCCAGGTCGCCTACCAGAGAACCCGGGTCCAGAGGAACAGATTTGACCTGAAGAGGGGGAAGTGGCGTTCGGAACCGAGTCTGAGGGTCTTGGAGGCAGAGAGGGTGAGAGACGGAGGCACTGAGAACTTAGAAAGGGTTGGACGGAAGAGAATCGCGAATGTGGGCATGCGCAGGAGCGTGGGATTTTTGGAGCCAGCATTAGTGCCTAGGAACTATTCTTACAGCCAGCCTGGGAGGGTTAGGACTCCAAAGCTGACGCTCTTAACTTGCAGAGTTTGCTCTGTCTCCCGACTCCAAGCCTGTTAGTGCACACACTGCACAGTGCTGTTGTCCCAAAGCGTCAGGCTTTTGACCCTATCTTCTCAGGGTGTATTGGCGGGGAGGGAGGGAGAGTGTCCTAGGCCCCACCTGTGGCCAAGATTGTGGAGAGATTGTGGAGAGGTGGCACTGGAGGGAAGTGAGCATCCCCACTTTTTCGCAGATGGCATCATCGAGCCCCGACGCCCCTTGTTCCTGCGACTGCTTTGTCTCTGTGCCCCCGGCTTCAGCCTTCCCAGCTGTAATCTTTGCAAAGAACTCAGACCGGCCCCGAGATGAAGTCCAGGAGGTGGTGTTTATACCAGCAGGCACTCACACCCCTGGGAGCCGACTTCAGGTGGGTTAGGGTTAGGACTTAGAAGGAGTTGGAGGGTTTTGACATTAGTCGTTTTGTAGTGGAAAGAGTATGGACTTTTTTTTTTTTTTTTTTTTTTTAAGATTTATTTATTATGTATACAGCGTTGCACCTGAAGAGGGCACCAGATCTCATTACAGATGGTTGTGAGCCACCATGTGGTTGCTGGGAATTGAACTCATGACCTCTGGGTGTCATTAAGACAGTGCTCTGAACCTCTGAGCCATCTCTCCAGCCCCGAGTATGGACTTCGAGTCCACCAACTTGGACCCTTGAGTCGAAGTTAGTCTCTGCTAATTCAGTTTACTCATGTGTGACCTGAAAATAGGACCTTTCTCAGGGCCATTAAAGTGTCCTGGCAACGTAAGTTCTGGGTCTTTTTTTTTTTTTTTTTTCAGCGAATTCTTCCTCTCCCTTCTTTACCTCCAGTGCACCTACATCGAGGTGGAACAGGTGTGGAAGACGCATGCTGTCATTCTGAGCCGCCCTTCTTGGCTGTGGGGGGCTGAGATGGGTGCCAATGAGCTTGGTGTCTGCATAGGCAACGAAGCGGTGTGGACCAAAGAACCCGTAGGGGAGGGGGAAGCCCTGCTGGGTATGGATCTACTCAGGTAAGGACCTGCTTGCTCTTCAGTGCTCCACTCCCTCCCACCTAACCCCTGAGTCTATTGGGCTTGTCTCCCTTGGCCTTGCCTTCCTGGTCTTCCTAAGGAGACTACAATCATATCTTCACAGAACCTCCCTTGGCCTACAGTGCTTTCTTTCTTTCTTTTTTTTAAGTACTTTTTTGTTTGTTTTGTTTTGAGACAAGGTTTCTCTGGGTAGCCTTGGCTGTCCAGGAACTTGCTCTGTAGATTAGGCTGGCCTTGAACTCACAGAGATCCTCCTGCCTGTGTGCCAACACTTGGGACTCAGTACTATTTTTGTTGACTGAAATATTCTATAGTTCTGGTTTATAAGAACTGATAAACACCGGGCAGCTCTGCCTGAGGAGAGGTTCAGGCACTTCTTCCTTGGAGAGTGTTCCAGATCTTTCCATAGAACTCTCAGTTCAAAGCTGGGCAAACATATGGCTTTATTATTGTTTTCGTGTTTGTTTTTGTTTTATGTTTTGAGACAGGGTCTCACAGCATAACTCTGACTGACTTAGAATTTACTATCTAGACCAGGCTGGCCTCAAACTCACAGAGATCTGCCTGCCTCCTGAGTGCTGGGGTTAAAAGTGTGTACCACTACTCTGATTTTTCACTTTGCTTTGGTATTTTTGTCTGCTTGTTTTAATATAAGAAATCACGTAGTATGTAGCTGAGTCTAGAGACGAACTTCTGCTCTTCTTGCCTCCACCCCTTTGGTGGAGTCACAGGCCTGGCCTGTGTGACTGTTTAATGGCATCATTGCAGCTGGGTTGGCTGTGTCACACGGGCTTCTCATCACACCTGTGTGGCTCACTTCTGTGCTCTGACTTTTCTGTCAGGCTGGCTTTGGAACGGAGCAGTACTGCCCAGGAGGCTGTGCACGTGATTGCGGGCTTGCTGGACCGCTATGGGCAGGGAGGCAGCTGCCGGGAGGATCCGGAGCCTTTCTGCTATCACAACACCTTTTTACTGGCTGATCGGACAGAGGCGTGGGTGCTGGAGACAGCTGGGAGGCTGTGGGCTGCTCAGCGGATCCAGGGTAGGAGTCTAGCATAGAGCCTGCCTCCAAGAGGGAACCTAGACCTCCCCAGGTACTGCCCTCCACTTCTGGACGCTACCATTTTGTTCTGAGAGCCTTGGGCAGTGGGAGAGCTGGTGGGCCAGGGGGCGGCCAGGGAGGGATACCCTGGGGACTAGAAATGAACGCACTTAGGAACTCCTTTCTCCTTCACATGGACAAATACTCCCATGCTTTAGCCTGCCCCTTCCTCTGGGTAGCCTTCCTGGATCTCCCTGTGTAGTTAGGGCATTTGCACGCAGCTACCACTTTGCTGTGTCACATCTGTCCCTATGATTTCGTTCTGATTGATTTGTCAGTCTCCTCATCACCATAGGCCCCTTGAAGGCAGGTTGTACTTGTTCAAACTGTCATCTAAGTAGCTCACCCAGGGCCTAGCACATCATGGATGCCCCATAGTGACAAACAAGTTCCTCTTCTTACACAGGAGGTGCCCGAAATATTTCCAACCAACTGAGCATTGGAACAGACATCTCAGCAGAACACCCAGAGCTCCGCAGCCATGCCAAGGCTCAGGGTTGGTGGTCTGGGCAGGGCGTCTTTGACTTTGCGGAGGTCTTCTCCCTGACCCAGCAGCCTGTGCGCATGGAGGCTGCCAAGGCCCGCTTCCGGGCAGGGTGTGAGATGCTGCAGCGACAACAAGGTCTGTGAGTGGTGGGCACGAGGCCACGGTACCCCAGCTGGAGTCTCTCACAGCCCTGGTTGCTAAACCCTCTCTGCCCTCTCCACCCTTGGTAGGGAGCATCACAGCAGAGGTGATGATGGACATCCTCAGGAACAAGGAGAGCGGCATCTGCATGGACTCTGGAGGCTTCCGTACCACAGCCAGTATGGTGTCAGTCCTGCCCCAGGATCCCACAAAGCCTTGTGTTCACTTCCTCACTGCCACACCAGACCCATCCAGGTGAGGGGTGAAGAGGACATACTGTCAGGGACATGACAGGACATTTTCTGATACTTCAGTCCTTCAACCTGTGTCTTATTAGGTCGGTATTCAAACCTTTCATCTTTGAAGTGGGGGTGTCCCAGCCCCCCCAGGTGTTGTCCCCCACTTTTGGAGCCCAGGACCCTGTTCGGATCCTCCCCAGATTCCAGACTCAGGTGGACCGTCGACATTCACTGTATCGTGGACACCAGGCAGCCCTGGGGCTGATGGACGAGCAGGTAACCCCGGGGACTGTGCTGAGGGCAGAGAGGAAATAAATACCTTTCGGATATTCTGGAACCAGAAAGGCCTGGGCCTAGAGGCGGTGGTAGATCTGGGGGAGGTGGGACCTTCAGCTAGTCTTGGGTTTCTCCTGCCTGGGGGAGAGGGTCCACATTTCTCACCTCTGACTTTCCCAACAGGAGCAGGCACAACTGCGGCAAGAGCAGCAGAGTCTGGAGCAGGAGGGCCTGGAGGCTCTCAGAGGACTGCTTACTGGTGAACAGACCCCACCCCCCCAGGAGCTGGGCAGCCTCTTCCAGGCCTTTGTGGAGAGGGAGCACCAGGTCTATGCTTAAGCATTCTGCAGCTCTGGGGCCAGCTGCCCTCTGTGGTGGGCGCGCTGGGGGTGAATCAGCCATCCCTTCCCCCTGCTCATCTAGGTTCTGAGTGGATTAATAAATGTGTTTTATTTCCTTACTCAGTGAACTGGATCTCAAGTCTATTGAGAAGAGCGGAGCGGGGTGTGGCGGGGTGTCCCAGCAGGCTGGTTGCTAAACCTGTGGTGCCAAGCCATGAACCCCAATGATGGGTGTGGTGGGACCCAACTGTGTGTGGTGGTGGTGGTGTTTTCATGAAGACCCTCATTATGTAGCTATTGGCTGCTATCTGGGTACAATCAGGATTCCAAGATTTAGCCCCTAGCGTGGACTGCATGGTGGCATCTTTAAAACAATTGCTCAGGAAGCAGAGGCAGGCAGATCTCTGGGTTCCAGGCCAGCCTGGTCTACAGAGCGAGTTCCAGGACAGCCAAGGCTACACAGTGAGGCACAATCTTTTTTTTTTTTTTTTCTTTTTTCGGAGCTGGGGGCCGAACCCAGGGCCTTGCACTTGCTAGGCAAGCACTCTACCACTGAGCCAAATCCCCAACCCAGTGAGGCACTATCTTAAAAACAAAAACAAAAACAAAACCACAAAGCTATCTCACTATGAGATAGCAACCTCCTGAGGACCAGCAAGACATCAGAGAAATGCCAGCCCTTTCGGTCATCCCTAAGAGGTTAAGCTGCTTTGAGGGACTGTGTTTTCTGGTTTTGATTCCTTGATTTGACCCCATGTAACATGAAACGCATTCCAAGCCCAGAGACGCTTTATTGGGGCAGGACCTGGGAAGGAGGCCTGTGAGTAGAGGCTGTGCGTTACTTTGTGCCTCTTTTGTTTGTACTTTTTGTCATGCTGGGAGCTGCAGCCAGAGAGGTCTTGGATGCTGTGGCTGCTAGAGCCCCCTTCCTTGCCTGGACAGAGCCTTTCTGGTTCCTGGGAACCTGTTTCTTGGTAGAAGAGGCCATCTGGGTTGAAGAGGTAGCTTTAGGGGCTGCCTCCTTCCCGGGCTCTTCAGTGACAGCAGGGCTGCAGTCCCCAGCCATGGGCACAGCAGGCAGCAGGGGCAGGTCTGTGAGGACAGGCTGTGTCTCCATCCTTGACAAGTGCTCCGTCAGGGCAGCCTGCTGCCTGCGTTCCTGATGCTGATGCAGTTCCTGCTCCAAGTCCTTGAAGAATCCTGGGGGGAGAGGTGTAGTCCTGGGTTCAGCCTGAGGGCCTTGGGCTCAGGGATGTCCCTGGTAAACCACTTGCCATCCCCAGTAAAAGGAGTATCCATCCCCTAGTTAGATCCTGTCCTGATCCAGCCAGAGGTGGATCATTGGCACTCCCTCACTGTTGTGGAGAGCAGGTGGCCCTGAGACTGATGGAAAGTGAGCATGTAACCCCCAGGGACTGTGCCATGCTGGGAGGGTGACACATCCCACCATCCTGAGTGGCACTCTGGAAACAAGAAGGGCCTGGGGTGGAGGAGACCGCAGAGCTGCAGAGAGATCCCTCCACAGAACTAGCTGCCTAGGACAGTGTGGTGTGCTCCCCAGTCTCCTGGGGCGGTGCGAGCCTGGGGAGATGGCAAGGTGTGGAGACAGTCACAGTCACCTCGCTCTGCGCAGAAGGGGCCATTGAGCTCTGGAAACTCCTCCTCCTCGTCCGAGGATTTGTCCTCCTCATCCGAGGTCCACCGCTCCAGTATAGGCTGCTTGTCCAGGTCCAGGAGCAGCGGCAGGGCTCCTATCACCATCTTCCTGTAAGGCAGGGGGAGCAGAGGCTACCCACGAGGGCATCCCTGCTGTGGGACCTGGGAGGGGACCGTGACATGCTGTAGTGCCCATACCTGGACGGGAATAACTTTAGGAGATGGGCCTGGGATCAGCCTCAAAGAGCAACGGGCTGACTCCCATGAGGTGCTGGATATGGGACTGGAAGGTGACAGACTCAAGTCTAGGGGCAGAGGGTATGAGGACTTGCAGGCTGACAGTGGCTGCCTAGAGCACAGGCGACACTCAGCTCACCTTCTGTCCCTCCTCACCTGTAGCCATCCTGGTTGGTGCAGGGATTTCCACACAGGTTGAGAATGAGAAGGCTCTGGGGGAGCTCATCTGTATGGCAGAAAGAATGGGGTCTCATGCCTGCTCTGTACCACCCGCCAAGAGAGACAGGCATGGGGACTACAGCAAAAATCACAAGGAGCTTGGAGCCGAGAGGGAGGAGGACCCCACGTAGGACACATTGCGTGTACCCGGGCAAGGTGTTCCTACCTAGCTTCAGTGTTTCTATCAGGTTCTCAGAAAGGTCCAGAAACTGGAGGTACTGCAGGTCAAGGAGGTTTTCCACGTGCCTGATTTGGTTTCCTGCCAGAGACAGGAAGCTGCAAGGGAGAAGGGAGGGACAGAGACAGGGCTGAGCTACAGGACTGCTGGAGGAGGAGGACGGAAGTGGGAGGAGGCACCAGGTACCTAGGCTCCCTGCCGGCTGACAAGTGGGGACTCAAAGTCTCGTGGGGTGAGGGAAGCAGGGCCAGACTCAGAGAGCCCAAGCCAGTTCTAGGGGTGTAGCCAGTTTCTTGCCATCTGCCACCCACCCCTTACTCCTTCCCTGCGTTGGTCCCACATACCGCAGGGAGGTGATGCACGCCAAGTTCTCAATGCGCTGGATCTTATTCTGCAGGAAGAAACCAGGGTGGGGAAACCAAAGTAAGGCAGCTGGGTGGAAAGTCTTTTGAAGGGGATGAAGGTCTAAGAGCATGTCTACTCTCAGGAGCTCAGGAAAGATGGGGTAGGAATCAGTCTTTTTGCTTTGTGTTTTTGAAATGAGGTTTCTTTGTGTAGCCCTGACCGTCCTGGAACTCACTGTGTAAACCATACTGGCCTCAAACTCAGAGATCTGCCTGACTCTGCGCCCCACCCCCCCAGTGCTGGAATTAACAGTGTGTGCCACCACCACCCAGCCAGAAATCAGTGCTTCAATTCAGGAGAATTCCTGATTCATTTGGGAATGTTCTCCTGACCAAAACACCAGAAATGCAAACAAAGCTGTTCAGCTGTTTTCAGATTAGACAGACTAAGTGCACAGCAGGGAGGGGACGGAAGTGTGGGGTAGGGGGTTGGGGAGGGCTTTACCGATTGCAGGTAAAGGCTGTGAATATTCCGGAGACGCTCTAAATTCCCGATACAGGTAATCCCTTCCCCATCCAGGCGGACAGTCTCCAGATCGTCGAGAGTGTGAAACCTGGAGGACAGTAAGCAGGGTGCTATGCTAGGGTTCATACCTGTGGCCTTCAGTAGATAGGAGGGAGAGAAGAGGACATGTTTCAAGGAAAGGAGGAAGGCTGAGTGGCTTTGAGATGTCAAGGACAGCTTTGAGACACTAGTCTAAGTCATGAGACTGGCTGGTTTCAGACACATGGCTCTCCAGTGGTGGCACTGAAAAAGCCAAGCACAAGCCCTCTGGATAACTGGTTGGTGGCTCTTCATGCTTCCTAGAGATTCAGAACAAGAGAAGCTTTCCTTGGTGGAAGCAAGGCTGATAAGGATAGATGCAGAAATACTCTCATGTCTCCTGGCCAGACCTTTCTCCCTTTTGAATGATCATGGAAGGAAAATCACTTCTATTCTTACTCTCATTATTTCCAAATTTACTGAGCAGCCTCCAGACAAATGACATAGGTCCTTGCCCATCATTATTAGGGAAACCAGGGAGATGTCTATGACAAGTGGATGCCAGAGGTGGGTACAAGAAACTAAGAGTTGAGCTGTATACCAACTCCAGACTGGGGGGGATCAGGAGCTTCCTAGAGAAGGTGACCAATGCAGAGGCAATGAGAGGGGCAAGGGAAAGGGGACAAGGAAGCATTTCAAGCAGAGCAAACAGTGCATGCATGCGCTAATCCAGCCTGTCTTGGTCTTGTGCCTGTGAATCCTTTGGGTACCGGAAGATTTGGATTCTAATTCAGTAGGTTTGAGACGGGTATCTTCTTTTCTCTCTCTTAAAGGCAGAGAGCTTCGTGTAGCCCTGGGTGGCCTCAGGCTTTCTATGTAGCTGAGGAGGATGGTCTTGAACTTCAGATCTTCCTGCCACGACCTCTCGAGTGTCAGGATTACACCACAGCCAGTTGTGGTTCTTAGCAATGTGTCAAGTGAGCTATATACCCTGTGGAAATTCTTCATTTCTAGCAAGCCAAGCTCTCAGGTGATGTCAAACTGCTCTGACTAACAAGGGGCAAGAACATAGTGTGAGGGCTGGAGAGGTGGCTCAGAGGTTAAGAGCATTGGCTGTTCTTCCAGAGGTCCTGAGTTCAATTCCCAGCAACCATATGGTGGCTCATAACCATGTGTAATGGGATCTGGTGCCCTCTTCTGGCTGCAGGCAGATATGCATTGCATACATACTAAAAATATTTTAAAAAAAAGAACACAGTATGAGAAATTGCACACTTGTGGAGCGTGGCTGTAAGGTTGGTTTATGTTTTTGGATTTTATTCTAGCTGTAATAGGTTGCTGAGGAAGTTTCTACCAGGGAGTAACTAGATTTATCATTTATAACAATCACTGGGGCAACAACAGTGTGGGGAGGCCAGACTGGGAACTGGGCGGAGAATTTTGGGGTTTGCTAAGTAGTAGTGGCCTCCAAGGCAGCTGAGGATGTACGAAAAATCGTCTTTAAGGAGTAAAAACCAATTGGAAAGTAATACTGATCGGTGCATGGAATAACTTAAGAGACAATCATGAGTTGCGAAGTCTGTATAGCTCAGCAACCTGAACATCAGTGTTTCCGTTTTCTATTACCCTTTCCTTCCCGTCCACTCACATCTTTTCTGACAGGTCTTCATCTTCAGGGAAGGTCAAGTTCCGCTTGGTGATAAGGGCTTCAGTAATGTGGACACCTTCCTCGGTTTTCTGGGTAGCATTCTTAGCTGGGGAAAGACGAGCCTTTTGTCACCTGTGTTCATTTTTTGGAGACCCGACCTTCCTGTTGACCAACTGTTCTGTCCGTCAACTCACCTTCCTGCTTGTCTCCTGGCATGATCTAAAACAGCGGCTGCTTGAGGCAGATCGACGAAGAAAAGCTGTGAAGGTTAGACGGTTGGGAGGGTTGAACCCAGGTTAGAGGGAAGACTAAGGAGATAAGGACAGGGGGTTCTGAGGGTTGTTGGGGGTGCGGTGGAAGATAGGAGTAAATAGGAGCGAAGGATCTGGAGTTACAGGTGTGTGGCGTGGCTTTACTGGCCTTAAACTGAAAGGACCAGAACGATGAAAAAGAACCGTTCCTTGAAGGCTCGCGTCGTTGCTAGGAGACAGGACGCCAGGTCTGACGGACCCAGGGCGGGGGGGTGGGGAGGAGCGAGGGCGGGCACCACAGACCCAGCTCTACGCATGCGGATAGCTGCTTCATCCGGCGGCACGCCCGCTGTTTCCGGCCCTGGGTTTTCACTGATGCCCCACAATCCTTAGCTACTTCCGCCTCCGGACAACACTCATGGGAACTTCCTGTAAGGATGGCTGCGGCGGTGGCTTGCATACTCCGAGGAGGTCTCCCGCCCCGGGCGGGTAAGGAGTGGCCCAGGGCCCCACTGCACACAGGCTGGCGCTCTCTAGCCCTCGCCTCCCTCCTTTCCTTCTGACCTTTCCCGTAATCCCTGGCCGTCGACAGCTCTCGGAGACCCTGCCACTTTGACTGGGTCCAGTTACCAGCCTGTGACATCCCTTCCACAACTCCGCCCCCCAAACTGGGAATCATAGCAACGCTGTCACCAAAACTGTTTATTCTTACACCCCAGGACTCCGCTTTGGATTTTTCTAACCCTTCGCTCAGTTCTTACTCCTGACCCCGGAGAGTCCTTGCCAGAAATTGTATGTAGTTTTTCTTAAGGTCTTAGCCCAAACACAGACTCGGGTCTTCTCCCAACTACCCTCTCCATAAAGCAGGTTCCTCGGTAAAATCTTTTGCTTGTATCTTGATTATTGACATTCCCGCTCAGTCAATTCAGTCTAGTTTTGCCGATGCACTTGTCTCGTCTGCGATGTTAAACTTCACGGAGAGCTAGCAAGTGGCATGCATTAGGCACTTAGGGAGCAAACTTGACACCAAACTGTAGGATTGTAATGAATGTTTTACGCTCATTGCTTCAAAGCAAAGGCCCCTTGAGAGGAAGGCATTTTTACTCTCTTAAGAATTATTTATGTATAGGAGTGCATGGTAGCAGTCTTCAGACACACCAGAAGAGGCATCAGATCCCATTACAGATGGTTGGGAGCCACCGTGTGGTTGCTAGGAATTGAACTCGTGGCCTCTGGTAGAGCAGTCAGTGCTCTTAACCACCGAGGGAGGCATTATTAACCCCTCTTTACAGAAAAGCACACGGAAGTTTGGACCAGCTAATAACACTAAGTTAGAGTGGAGCCTAAAATCCAGTTCCGTCTCATTCCAAAGGCACTCTTAATAGACCTTGTGCTCCTTAACAATAAAAACCTCTCACCTTGGCAATCTTCCATATTCCCTTGAGTCTTCTAGCTGCTCCTTTCCCTGAGAACCTACACTGTTGGTCTTTATGTCAGGGAGAGTCACTTTGGCTCAGAGCTTTGGCGTATTTCCTTAGTTGCTGAGGGGCCTTTTCCTTCCTTCCTTCCTTCCTTTCTTTCTTTCTTTTTTTAAAGATTTATTTATTTATTATGTATATAGTGTTCTGCCTGCATGTATGGTTGTGAGCCACCATGTGGTTGCTGGGAATTGAACTCAGGACCTGTGGAAGAGCAGCCGGTGCTCAGAGGTTTCTCTCCAGCCCCTGAGGGGCCTTTCAAGTTTTTCCTGTCAGCAAGATTGTGCCATTGGGCACAAAAAAGTCAGAGGGCAGCTTACATGCCTCTTGCCTACCATAGGGGTTTCCAAGGGTCGAGTTCAGACTGTCCGGCTTGGTGGTGAGTGCATTAATTGTACTGGATGAGTCATCTCTCAGGCCCTTAATTTTGCATTTTGAGTCAAGGTCTCACATTACTGAGTTTAATGGGGAACTCGGATCATAGGCGTTCACCACCACATCCGACCTGAAGACTTTTTTGGGAGAGTTGTGAGGATGTTGTAATATGTTTTTATTACCCCCTTCTTGCTTCAAGTTAAGAGCCTCAGAGCCATGGGATAGAGACATCATTATGGGGAGGGTTTATTAAAATACAACTTGCTGGATCCCACTACCAAGGTTTGGATTTCACAGGCCTAGAACAGGCAGGAAAGTATGTAGGTTCCCAGGCAAAGCTGACGTTGGTGGCTTGATGGAGAGGTTTGTGCTTCAAGAACTGCCGCTTAAAGCGAGGATTAGCTTTCCTTCACTTGCTCCATTTTTCTTGCTACTAGCGATGGAACCTTGGGCTGGGCAGGTAGACTAGTTCTGTCCCTCTTAGTTGCAGTCCCAGCCCAGATGACTGTTTTATGATTAAAGTTTTACTGGAGCACAGACTCGTTGTTACAAGTTGTTTGTGGGCACTGGTTTTCAGTTAGTTGGTTGGTTTTTGTACATCTTACTTATGTGTCTTGACAGCCGGTCTCCCTGTGCGTTCCCAGCCAGCCTGGCACTCAGATACAGCTGCCTCTAACTCCAGAGCCCTAAGAGTGAAGACGTGCACACCATGCCCAGCTTGCCTCGTCATCTTCACTGGCCCACAGTGCAGCACTGGCTGGCATAGAGCTCAAAGGCATACATTTGTCGACTAATCTGGCCTTAACCTTGGGGCAGTCCTGCCTCTGTTTTCTGAGTGCTAAGTTATATGCGTGTTCCACCATTATTAATGATAACCTAGGTTATCATTATTAATAATTTATTTTGTGTTTTGATTACATATACACACAGGCACACCCCACATTTCTGCCTGGTGCTTGCAGGTGTCAGAAGAGGGCTTTAGCTCCTCTGGAACTGGAATGACAGGGGCTTGGGAGTCATCATATAGGTGCTGAGAAGTGAGCTCAGGTTCTCTTATAGGAGCAAAAAAGTGCTCTTAACCAGAGCCATCTCTCCAGCCCCAACCATGCCTAGGCTTTTATGGCTTCTCTTAGCAGAGTTGAGTGACAGACTATTTAAACCCCCAAACTTAAAATATTTATTCTTTGGCCATTTAAGGAAAGGTTTTTCTTAATCCTCTCCCCATATGCTTTATTTGTTAATTTAAACATTTTTTTTCTTTCTGAGGTGGTCTTGTAATGCGTCTTACTAATGGCAATTCTGCCTTTGCCTCCTAAGTGTTTGAATTACAGTGTGCACGCGCTTCCTGGCTCTCCATTTCCTTTGTACTTTTTTTTTTTTTTTTTTTTTTGGTTCTTTTTTTCGGAGCTGGGAACCAAACCCAGGGCCTTGCGCTTCCTAGGCAAGCGCTCTACCACTGAGCTAAATCCCCAACCCCTCCTTTGTACTTTTAAAAGACTTTATCTTGTGAAAAAGAAAATCTTTTAAAATTCTAGGGCTATATGTAAAGAGGGCTTGTAGAGGGCTGGGTCTGGAGTCTACTTGGTAGAGTGCTGGCCAGCGTGCGTGGAGCCCTGTATTTAATCCCCAACACGCTTAAAGCGGGCATAGTGACATACACCCACAGTCCTAAAGACAGCACACGGGGAGTGGGCGGTGAGTTCAAGACAGCCTGGGCAATATGAGATCCTGTCTAAAAACAAACAAACAAACAAGAAGTAACAGCATCAGAAACCTGGAGAAAGGAGTGTCTTAAGGCATTGAGCCTGCTAGGGTCACCCACTAAAAGGAGAAGAGCTTTTTTGTGTGTGTGCCATGTCTAGCTCTGTGAACCATGCCTTTCTCTGTGGAAGTGGAGGTGTTCTTTTTGTTGGTTGAAGACAAGCTAGGTCCTCCAAGAAGCTGTATCTTATGTTGCCATCTCCCCTCAGGTTGGCTGCCTACCCTCCAGCCTGTGCGCCATGGCTCCAAGGCCGTGACCCGCCACCGTCGAGTCATGCACTTTCAGCGTCAGAAGCTAATGGCTATAACTGAGTATATTCCTCCCAGACCTGCCGTCAGCCCGAGATGCCTGCCTCCTCCTCCCAAGCCCCCCAAGGAGGTAAGGCAGCTCAGTGCATGTTACTTGGTAGTGGGCTGGTGACGCTGGACTCGAAGCCCTGTGGTTACTCACGTCAACAATTCACCTTCCCACCTCGAGCCCAAGGTTCAAATAGTGTGTGTGTGTGCGTGTGTGTGCGTGTGTGTGCGTGTGTGTGTGTGTGTGTGTGTGTACACTTGCCTCTGCTCATGGGTGGAGGACAGAGGGCAACTTTCAGTTCTCTCTTAACAGCTTGTAGTCTCTTGTTTCTGCCATGTTTCATGATCCTAACTGGCCCACAAGTTTCTGGTCAGTTCTCCTGTCTCACCGCAAGAGCGCTGTGATTGCAGATGTGTGGGGCCACCTCAGGCTTTTTTACGTGAGTTCTGGGGGTTGAAATCAGATTGTCAGGCTCTCACGGCAGGCACTTTTACTCTCTGAGTCTCTCACCCATTCCAGATCCTTTATAGTAAAATATAACTTGGTTCTGCATTGGTGCCATACTCTGCATTGCCTGGGCCGTCTGCATTTTCTGTAGTTTTTACTTGTCTCCCAAAAAAGCATCTGGAAGCTTTACAAGTCTGTGGGCGCAATTTCACTCGCTTTTTTTTTTTTTTTTTTTTTTTTTTTTTTTGAGGCATGGAGTCATAGGACCCTGCTCCTCAGTTGCTGAATTCATGTGTTCTCACCTTAGCCTCGGGGATGTGGAGATTACAGGTGTGAGCTACCACACCCCACTCTTTCTTGCTTTAAAGGAGCCAAAGCTTCCATGTTTTCCCTGAGCGGTGATAGAAGCTGCTAGGGGTGGTGTCACAAGCCTCCAATGTTAGCAGTTAGGAGGTGGAAGCTGGAGGATCAGTTGTCCAGGGTCCCCCTTGGCCATATAGGGAGTTCAAGGCCGGTTGGCACTAGATGACAAGCTGTTTTGAGCAAGCAAACAAACTGGGTGGGGCAGCACATACCTTTAATTCTAGCACTCAGAAGGCCGAAGCAAGAAGATTGCTTATGAGTTCTAGGCTAGCCTTGTCTACTTAATTAGCTTCAGACCATCTCAGACTATAAGGAGGCCCTGTCTTCAATTAAAAAAAAAAAAAAAGGCGGGGTTGGGGATTTAACTCAGTGGTAGAGTGCTTGCCTAGCAAGCTCAAGGCCCCAAGGCCCTGGGTTCGGTCCTCAGCTAGGGAGGGGGGGGAGCGCGGCATGAAGAAACAGCTCAGCAGTTACTGGTTCTTCCAGAGGACCTAGGGTGGATCCTAAACACACACAAGCCAGCTCATAACTGTCCGTAATGTCCTTCTAGGGTACTGCATACATAGGGTGCACACATGCATATAGATTTATTTTATTTATTTTATGTATGTGAGTACACTGTATCTGTCTTCAGATACAGCAGAAGAGGGCATTGGATCCCATTACAGATGGTTGTGAGCCACCATGTGGTTGCTGGGATTTGGACTCAGGACCTCTGGAAGAGCAGTTAATGCTCTTAACCGCTGAGCCATCTCTCCAGCCCCACATAATTTTTTTTTTTTTTTTTTTTTTTGGTTCTTTTTTTCGGAGCTGGGGACCGAACCCAGGGCCTTGCGCTTCCTAGGTAAGCGCTCTACCACTGAGCTAAATCCCCAGCCCCATAATTTTTTTTAAAAAAGAAAATGGAGTCCTCGGCTAGAGAGGTAAAGGCACTTTCTGCTAAGCCTGGGTTCTAGGGACCAGACTCATTTCCTCCAGACTTGATGACAACTTGATGACAAGTGTCTTTGCCCACTGAGCCATCTTTCAGTACCCCTGTCATACTAGGCATTGAACCACATACTGGACAAGGGGCCTGCAGACAAATTTTCCTGAGCCTTTATTTTAACTTTTCTCTTGAGAGAGCCTTTAATTCAATTTCAAATTTCGGCCTTTTCTTTTATTCTGTAGCTCAAGCAGGCCTTGAACTTCTGATTTTCTTGCCTCAGCCTCCTGAGTAGCTAGAATTAGCTTTACAGGCTTGTATTACTACAGTCTATAATGAAGCAACTTTTGTTAAATATGATAGCACAGGTTTCCTGACAAGGTATCTGGAGAACAGTCAGTGCTCTGAAGTTTGCAGACACTGCTCTGAGACCTGCAGTCCTCTAGGGGAAGTAGAAGGGTTATGGTGGGGGTGCTCCATGCTGTAGGCATCAGGTCCAGCTCCCCTACCCGTTCTCCAGTTTGTTACACATTCTGGCATCACTGAGCACTCGGTTGCCTGTGTGGGGAAAGGGAGGGTGCCAGACCACCTTCGTGTCTCCTCAGCCATTCATTCCTTCCTGCTACAGGAGTCAGGCCTCATCCGGCTCCTGCGTCGAGATATAGCAGCAGTTTTTCGGGACAACCGAATGATAGCTGTCTGTCAGAACGTGGCCTTGAGTGCAGAGGACAAGCTTCTCCTGAGGCACCAGCTTCGGAAACACAAGATCTTCATCAAAGTCTTCCCCAGCCAGGTAGGGTGGCCTGGCTCAGGCCTGTCTTCTCTCATGCCTGCTGGCTGCCCACACAGGGCACTTCCAACTTCTGTCTAGGCAGCCTGGGCCAGCTGCCCTAGAGCCTAAACTGTGGGTGGGGGCTGAGGAGACCCTTGGGTTGCAGTCAGCTTGGCACAGCCTGTGACTAAGAATCCTGTTGTCCTCCATTAATCATTCTTTCTGTGAACCCAGGTCCTAAAGCCTTTTCTAGAAGATTCCAAATACCAAAACCTGCTACCCCTTTTTGTTGGACACAATCTGCTGCTGGTCAGTGAAGAGCCCAAGGTGAAGGAAATGGTGCGGATCTTAAAGAGCGTTCCTTTCCTGCCACTGCTGGGTGAGTGGGCTGCCCTGCCTGGTAGAGCTGGGCCACAGTAGGTTGGGTGGGGATTGAGGGTGGCACTCAGCACCTGCGCTGTGGTGCTGGAAGAGATGTGCCCCCCCCTTATCTGAGATAAGAAAAAAGTATCTCAGCTGAGGTACAGAGCTGTGACCAATGTGTGTTGGGGTTCATTGTGCCTGTGACCCCAGAAAATTCAGATTTCCTGGGAACCTGTATTTAATACCCCAGCACACACTCCATGATTTTCTTTTTTCTTTTTTTTTTTCTTTTCTTTTTTTCGGAGCTGGGGACCAAACCCAGGGCCTTGCGCTTCCTAGGCAAGCGCTCTACCACTGAGCTAAATCCTCAACCCCCATGATTTTCTTTCGCACTGTTTCATTGCTAACCACACAGAGTATGCAGTGCCCCATCCTCCTGGTTTGTAAGTGTCAGACCATTGGCGGTGCTGTGCGGGCCGCTCCTCCAACCGTCGTCAGCACTGTGCGTCTTCAGAGACGTTTACGAGCCACTGAAGTTAGGGGGTTTGAGACTTGGTGGAGGCTTATGCATGTTTTCAAGGAGAGAGGAGAAGGGTGGATTCCCAACTGTGGGCTGAGGCGCAAGTGTGGCTCTGATTTTAAGACCAAGTGGGAGGGGGGAAGGCATGGGGAGCAGACTCTTGGGTTCGGATGATGTTTCTCAAGAAGGACGTTTGCAGGGAGCCTGCTGACCCTCTGCTCTTGCAGGTGGCTGCATTGATGACACCATTCTCAGCAGGCAGGGGTTCGTAGAGTATGCCAAGCTGCCCAGCCTGGACCGGCTACAGGGGGAGCTGGTGGGGGGGCTTACTCACCTCACGGCCCAGACCCGCTACCTGCTTCAGCACCAACCTGTCCAGCTGACCTCCCTGTTGGATCAGTACGTCAGACAGCAGCACGAGGGAGATTGTGCTACGTCAACCGAGGGGAAGCCACATCCTCCGGACCCTGCTCCAGATTCCTAGCTGACCTGCTTTACCCTGCTCTGCCCATAAACACACTTTGTCCCTGTTGTCTGTCTTGTTGTCTGGCAGAGATCTAAAAGAATTTGGAGTGTGGGAGTGGCCTTGTGTGACTTGGCTCTCATTCACAATGACCTCCTTGGGGACAGGCCTCTTGATGATACAGAGAAATTCCATTCCATAGTGAGGCTGCCCAATGTCCTCGGTTTCACTGATCACTGTCTTTAGTTGTTCCAACTAGGGACCCGATAGGAGCAGTCTCCTTCAGTTCTCCTGGCACAAGGCAGAGAGGATGGAGACCGTCTTGCCCAGCTCCTCGCCCACTATCCCTTGCTCTGTTTTCCCAGCCCACCTTCTTGGTTGCTCATGCCATGGTGCACCAGTTAGGAAGACTTGTGAATGGCACCTGCTGAATCTTGTGCCAAGCACAGATGCCAGCTCCTTTAGTCCCTACATTCAGGAAACCACAGAGGAGTTTGAGTTCTGGAAAAGGTCTTGAATTCGGTTCTCTGAGGCCTCAAATTCTCAAAGTAGAACTTCTTCATAAAGTTACTCACGAGTGGGTCCTGGTTGGCTCAGACTTTGGTGTTCCACCCTTCGGGTGTGCTGGGCTTCATAATAAAAATAAAATACCTTTTATTGACTTCTTTTTAAAGATTTATGTGTAAAACTGTGCCTAAGGGGGTGGATAGATGGCTCAGTAGTTAAGAGCACTGACTGCTCTTCTAAAAGACCTAGGTTCAATTCCCAGCAGCCACATGGTGGCTCACAACCATCAGTAGTGAGGTCTGATGCCTCTTCTGGTGTGTCTGAAGACAGATACTGTGTACTCACAGACATAAATAAATAAGTCTAAAAAAACCAAACTGCCTACGTTTATATCTGTGTACCATGTGTGTGCCTGGCGCCCACAGAGGTCAGAAGGCATTGATCTGGACCTAGAGTTCCTGGTGGTGGTGAGCCACCATGTGGGTGGGAGGTTGAACCTGAGTCCTCTGGAAGAACAAGTGTTACAGCCGAGTCTCCAGGTCTGAACTCTTGATCTTACAAAGTTATTGTCTGGGTTATTTAAAGTCCTCTCTAAATCCTCACTTTCCTTTCTTAAAACCATTTTCCCTAGTTACCTGTCCTTACAGATACAACACCTAACATGCTTTTCCTTATGAAGACTGGGGGAACTAGAATTTTTATTTAACATGGGCTCTGGGGGCTGTGGCAAGAGGCCCTCCTGAGTCTTCTAACCTGTGGCCTGCCATTGTCCTTGATCCTGAATGGATCAGGGTTGAATGTGGAGCACTTCTTAGTATTCCTTCCCAGACTTGGAGCAGTGCCCCAGCGTCTTTAATCCTGGACAGTTGAAGATCTGCAGCAGCCATCCTCTGGCCTGAGCCAGGACCAACTTCCCACAATCCCCACCTCTGCAGATGCCCAGGGATACTCAATCATTTAAAAGGCCCTTAAGGCTCTGGATGTCAGAGTAGCTCCTCCTGGTGCCACTTCATGGCTCTGCCTCCAGAGGCCTGCCTGGTGCTGCCCAGGGCACCCCTCCCTCCTGGGAGGCAGATCCAAGCTGAGGTTTTGAAGGGAGCCCAGACAGCAGCTATCTGTGTGGTAAGACTGGAAAGGGGGAGCAGACCATTGGCCCACACCATCTCTAAGGCCACATACCAGCTTCCTGTCATACCCAGATCTTACCAGTGCTACCATTTCTAGGGCACCAAACCTGTTACTATGCTCATCCATTTGGATGAATTGTAGGTCTGTGTCAAGAGACAATTCTTAATTACTTCAGCAACTGAACATAGTGGGATAAAAGTGTTTGAGAGTCAGGGGAGGAACACCCAAATTGGCTTTCTTTTATAACTGCCAACCTGTGACTGCTAGCTGTTCCCACCTCAGAGATTTGCTGCACCCACACTTCCTAATTGCCATGGGCTGACCCGGTAGGGCATTGCTCTCAATGAAGAGCCTCTGTGGGGCTTCTGCTGTCCCTCTTGTCTGCTGACTGTGCTCCTGGCACAGATTGTCATGTCCCAGAGTGTGTGGGGGTGGGGTGGGAGGGTGTCTCTGTCCCCAGTCAACCTGATATCCTTGCTGGTCCGAAATGTGCCATCTATTTCAGGTGTAAATCGAGAGGCAGGGTGAATAAGGAAATGGCCTTGAGTGTTCACTGGGGTCAAGGCCACGTTAGCTTGAATAAATCCTTTACCTCCAGTGGCTTGAAGCCAGCATTTATCCAGTACTCTCAAGCATGTGGAACTATGCCTGCCCAGTGGGGACTATGCCCCTCATTTCCAAGTCACTTGGTACCACTCCGTCCTTAGTCCTCCCGAGAGCAGGGGGGCAGAGCTGAGCGGCAGCCCGGAGCTTGGCGGGAGGAGGCAACGGGGGAGGGGCAGGTGGGGAGATCCGGCTGGAGGGGAGGCTCCAACGTCTCCTTCCTTCCTGGTTCTGCAGCGGCTGCTGCTGCTGCTGCTGCTGCTGCTGCTGCTGCTCAGCTCTGTGAAGAGGTAGCTGGTGACTCGGAGACTGTCTCAGAGGCACATCAGCATACGGACCAAGAAGCACTGGCGTTCATGGAGCCTGGGGTAAGGGGGCCTTGCTGACACTACCTGACATTTCTGGGAAGGTTTCCTCTCTTCTGGAGCTGGTTGGTCCACTCCTCTGGTGAAGGCGCTAAGAATGGAGGTGGTTTGGGGATGGCACTCACCCGACTCACTCGACCTCTCCTTCCTACTGGTAGACACCTCCCACCTCTGCTGGGGGCCAGCCGCAAATGGCCAGGGTTCTAGCGGCTAGGAAAAGGGCATAGAAATACCCCAGCACCGGAAGAGTTTTGAAACTTTAAATGGCTGAATGCAGGAGTTTCCCCTTGGGCCAGCCTCTCGTAGCCTGGGCCCTTATGCTGTGACCTCCTGGCCACACTTACACTGTCACTTCCCTGCCCCTTCTGGGCCTCAACTCCTCAGGTGCTTGCTAGCTGCACTGAGCTGCTTCCCCAGACAGGGCAACATCACCCCTCCTGTCCCTTCCCCCTTCACACACACACACACACACACACACACACACACACACACACACACACACACACACACCCTCATGCATTATTGATCTCCTGGCGGAGCCAGGATGGCCAGAGCTGGTGCCAAGGGCGCCTGTGGGCACTGCCGCGGGACCTGGGTGGACCTCGACATGTTCTTGGCCACCTCTTCTCCCACCCACAGTGTCTCAGCCGGCCAGTGTCCTGCTCCTTCTGAGTGGGAGGTGCTTCTCAGGAGCACAGAGGACTAACATGGTAGCAAGGGGCTGGTGAGGCTTTGCAGGGAAGAGAGTCCAAGGTGGGTATCCTTGGACACGTATGGTGAGAGGGGGCGTGGGAAATTAGGACTGTCTCGGGCCTCGGTTTCCCCATGCAGAAAATGGAAGCCTGAGAACTGGCAGCTGTAGGGGCCAATTAGTAGAAGTTTGAGGCTGGTTTGCAGAGCAGTTGTGGCAGAGGGATGGCAAAGAGATTCTGGAGGAGGAAGCAACTGAGCTTGCCCACCTAGTCTCTTTTCTTGGACCCCTTTCTTACTTTGCTCCCCAGCCTCACACACACAGAGTGTTTCCTGGATTCCTGGGTGTTATCCAAGGCAGAGCCAACCACTGGGTGCAGCGGCCACAGTGGGGGTCGGGTTGGGTGTTGCTGCTCAGGCCCAGGGGCGGTCAGGGCATCCTGGGGGTGTGAGGACTGCATGTGAGTGGAGGATGTGTATCTCGGTGCGGGAGGGACCAGAGGTGGGACACATGACAGTATGGTGGTACTCATGGGTCTCTCTTGCTTCAAGGGTCCCCCCAGGACAAGGTGACATTCTCCCCATCCCACCCTGCTCTGCTGTCCTCACCAGGGAATAACTTCTTCCTCATGGACTTCCAGGAAAGAGACACTCCCTCCCTGGCTGAGAGTACTCAGTCTTCAAAGCCCAGCAGTACCCAGCAGGTCTGAGTAGAAGAGTGGCAGAGGGTGGACGGAGCTCGGGTCCCTGGGTCGTGGACTGCGGTAGTGAGCTCACCAACTGCTGCTCTCCCTCTACCCTGGACCTCAGGCCTCCGAGCTGTGGGAGGTGGTGGAGGAGCCTCGGGGCAGGCTGGGAGCAGAAGACATCATGCCTGAGAGACAGGAAGGACACCTGCTCAAGAAGAGGAAGTGGCCTCTTAAGGGCTGGCACAAGGTAGGGTGGCAGGGCAAGGGAGGAGCTACAAGAGGGAGGCTGCTGGACAGCCCTGGTGTTCCTGTGTGGAAAGGAGAAGAAAAACGGTGTGTGTTTGCTTTCTCTCCACCCGCTGTGTTCCTGGCTGCCTGCCTGGTCCTGCCCCTCTGGGACAGAGGTACTTTGTGCTCGAGGATGGGGTCCTTCACTACGCCACGACTCGACAAGATGTGAGTCAGGTTCCGGGCTTGGGATGTGGGGGGAGCCTGACCCAGGATGCTCTGAGCAGGTTGGGGGGTGTCTTGAGTTAGCCAGAGCAGGGTATGGATCTCACTCAGTTCCACCTCTCAGCAACCTCTGTCCAGATACAGTTGGCTTTCTGCATCCTTAGGCTCCACATCTGCAGATTCAACAATTTACACACACACACACACACACACACACACACACACACACACACACACCACCCATGCAAACTTTCAAAATCCGTCTGTACTAAACACATAGGTTTTCTCCTTGTTATGATTCCCTTAAACACTAGAACCGTGAGCCCATAGCATGCCCATTGCTTGCCATTAGGGATTAGAAGTCGTCTAGAAGTGCTTAAAGGACACACGGAGACCATATATATAAGTTATGTGTAGAAGCTGTACCTTTTGCTATTAGAAATGAGCAGGTTTGCATTTTGGTTTCCTCTGTGGCCCCCTAGAACCCAAAACACCATGAGACAACTGCTTCCCTGGGACTCAGCCTCCTTCCTGCTGACACGGGGTGTGGGGCACACTCGGCCACCTGTAGAGCTATCAAATGATGCAAATTGAGTGCCCAAGAAATGGGGGCTTTGTCACCTTAGACCTTGTCCTCCTCTTGTGCTGGGAACAAGAAGCAAGGCTGGACTCTCAGGCTCCTTCCAGGGCGTGGTCCTTCCTCCTCCACATAGACTCCCAGGGGTGTTAGTATTTTTATGACCTCTCAGACCTGGGTGAAGCTGGACATAGCATAATGTTCTGTACCCATGAGGTGACGAAAAAGCCCCTCTGTATACGGCTCGAGGTGCTTGACCCTTGAATCTGGAGTGGCCTCCAGGAGATGATGACACTGTGCTCCAGAGATCCTCAAGCCATTCCCCTGTCCCCACCAATCCTCCACTCCAGATCACCAAGGGGAAGGTTCATGGCTCCATCGATGTCCGGCTATCCGTCATGTCCATCAACAAAAAGGCCCAGCGCATTGACCTCGACACAGAAGACAACATTTACCACCTAAAGGTGACATTCCTGAGGACAGAGTGTTGTGGGTACCAGCCTGGCAGAGGTGGTCAAGGCAGAAGCATAGTTGCCGAGGGCTCTTCTTAGAGTTTGAGGAGAAGAAAGTTTCTATTGTGCGAAACAGCCAGGAGCCAGCCCACTCTGGTGGCTGGCTGTTCACAGATTTAGGACTAAGAACTCTGATGCTTGGAATGTCATCCTCCGACTGTGATAGGGTTTTGTGCAGACTGGGTGCTCTAGGGAAATTCCCTGCATGCCTGGAGACCTGATATTTTGCTCCTGGGGAGCAACCCCTCCCTTCTCACCTCTCTCCAACACTTCTTCAGATCAAATCTCAGGACCTGTTCCAAAGCTGGGTGTCTCAGCTTCGAGCCCACCGTTTGGCCCAGCGCTCGGACCTGCCCAATGCCACTCACCGGAAGGTAAGATGGGGCCTGGAGTGAGAGCAGGTTATAGGACGATCTGGTGGAGGTTGTTGGGAACTGAGATCTAGAGGGTTGGACACCATCTTTCCTGACCCTTGACTTACTCCCCATAGGCTCCTGGCACCCAGACGCTAACAGCAGGCAGTGCCTCAGCCTTACCTGGGGTTGGACCTCGAGAGAAAGTGTCATCCTGGCTGAGGGACAGTGATGGGCTAGACCGATGTTCTCATGGTGAGGGTGCCTGGCCCAGGGCCTCTGTGGGTAGGGCCCATGTTCTCAGATCTGGGAAGTATCAACAAGAAGGGAGAATGTGCACCACTTCCTCAGAGGGAACCCCCCTCTGCCTCCAAAATGATCAAGTCCTCTCTGTCAAATCTTCTTGGCCCTGAGGAGCTCCAACTTAGGAAAGATAGTGGGCTCGTGCCCTGGGCACACAGCAGGCA
The DNA here is from genome assembly GCF_021556685.1 of Rattus norvegicus. NCBI lineage: Eukaryota > Metazoa > Chordata > Mammalia > Rodentia > Muridae > Rattus > Rattus norvegicus. The sequence goes on from NC_141543.1 coordinate 88,278,882, forward strand.
CTGGGACTTCTGCTTGATGCAACGCAGTAAAATTTCTGAATAGCAACAGGGGAAGGCTGTGCCCTAGAAATGTATTCCTGCATTAAGAAACCAAGAGAGTGACCCAGAGAGGGTAGTGTGTATAAATAAGGAGGTATAGTAAGGGAACGGAGCCCGTGCACAGGCAAAAGAGGTGAGAGGTGGTCTGCAGACAGGGTGAGGATAGACCATTGGCCTCCCAGAAAATCAGAAGCAGCTACACCAGAGAACTGGAAGTGCTTGCACTCCTGAAACAGACACACAGAAAAGTGTCAAACTCTCCCTGGCGCCAGTGACCTTTTTGGGTGGAAAGAACCTGAGGGAGGTCGTTGGTCAGGGGTGGGGTGGGGACACACAGGGAACCCTAGTACCTCTACGAGAGCAGTGCCCTCTTCTTCCTTCTCCCCCAGCGCTGTCAGAATGCCAGGGTAAGCTGCAGGAACTACACAGACTCCTTCAGAGCCTGGAGTCCCTACACAGAATCCCCTCCGCCCCTGTGATCCCCACACACCAGGTAAGGGCCAGAGGAATGGGCAGGGAATGCTCAGGGCCCCTTAATCCCATCACTTCATGGGGTCAGGCCTGCCTACTTCATACCTGCCCAGCAGTCTCCGGACGGTTTCTCTGCTCCATTTGCCTGGATTACTGCCAGCATGCTGCACCCTTATGCCCGCCCGGGCAATCTGTGCGCTCCTCCATGGTCTCTCCCAACTCTGTGACTGAAATTACTCTTCAACGTGCCAGGCCTCAGTGACGACCGAGAGACCCAAGAAGGGGAAACGGACCAGCCGCATGTGGTGCACACAGGGCTTTGCCAAGGATGACACCATTGGACGGGTGAGATGGGGTGCTGAGCCCCAAGTTGCAGGGACACAATGCTCTGAAGGAGGCGCCCCTTCACCCTTCGTGTTCACTGTCAGGTTGGCCGTCTGCATGGCTCTGTTCCCAACCTGTCTCGTTACCTGGAATCTCGGGACACTTCTGGCCCACGTGGCCTGCCACCTCCGGACTATGCCCATTTACAGCGCAGTTTCTGGGCTCTGGCCCAGAAGGGTGAGTACGGGCTAGGTAGGGGCTAGGAGCGGGGTCGAGAGGTCCGTCGGGAGAGGAAACGGAGTCTGACTGTGTGGTCTGTCCCCGACAGTGCACAACTCCCTCAGCAGTGTCCTGGTTGCCCTCACCACAGAACGGGACCGACTGAGAGACCTGCACCAGGGCTCAGAGTTGTCAAGGATGGCGGTGAGCCTCGGGGACATGATAGCTGATCAGAGGGAGGGCCCAAGACTGAGGACTGCAGGTCCCATTGGCAAAATCTGTGCCAGGGCTGGGGGTTGACAGGGGCTGCCCCTGAGTTGGTGCGGGTGGTAGATGGGGAGGATTTCCCCTTCCCACACCCAGTCCCTCACCCTCTGCCTCAGGTTTCTGAGGCTCCAGATGGTCAGAGACGTCTCCACTCACTCTCCATATCCTCAGACACCACAGCAGACTCCTTCAGTTCCCTGAACCCGGAGGAGGTGAGGCTCGAGGGTAGACAATGGAGTCCTCCCTGTGCTTTTCCTAACAGGGGCCAGGGTTGATTTTATTTTATTTATTTTTATTATTATTACTTTTTTTTTTTTTAGTCTAGAAATACGGGGAGGGGTTGGAGGGAATCCAGGTTCCCTTTCTCTCACATAACACCACAGTTCTCTTGACTGATCTTGGAGATGGCTTGTGCATCATATTTTGGTTTGGTTTGGTTTGGTTTGGTTGTAGTACTGAGGCGTGAGCCCAGGGCCTTGCCCATGCTAGGCAAGAGGTCTATGTCTGAGCCGCACGTCTGGCTTCTGAGACTTCTGTTTTTACTTCAGAGCTGGTTCTTACCCTTTAGCAGGCCTGCCCAGCCTTTTCACATCCCAATTCACACCCAAGAGCAGCATAATCCACCCCTGTAGTCACAGCACTTGGGAGGCAGAGGCAGGTGGAGCACTATGAATTCAAGGCCAGCCTGGTCTACAGAGTGAGTTCTAGGACAGTCAGGGCTACACAGAGAGACCCTCCCTGTCTTGAATAAGCAAGCAAACAAAAGTGTATAAACAAGTTAATAACAACAAAAAGTTACAAACAATTTTTACAGTGCTTTAAATACGTTTATGATTTTGCATTAGTCTGCCTTCAATTGTGTATGGCTCTTGGGCCACAGGTTGGACATATCTGCATGACAAAACTAAAACCTAAAGAATCTAATCAGTGGACTCATGGTCCCTCAGTAGTAGTCAGGCTGGATTAGAGTCCGAATGTGGTCATTGCATGCCAGCTTTGTATTCTGAGCCTCAGTCTTCTAATCTGCAAGATGGAGACACAGCTGCACCCGTCCATGGGGTATGGGTCCAGACTGAGTGGGCCAGCAAGGGAGAAGGGTGGAGCCAGGCTCTGTTGTGTCCAGCACTTCTTCCAAGTCCAAGTTTATCCCTCTCCCTTAAGCTCTCTCCTCCCTCTGCTATTTCCGCTTAGCAGGGGTTGAGTCTGGTGGGGGGTGGACAGTTCCCTCTCTAGGAACTGTCACTCCAGTGGCCTCTGAGGTCTCGCCTCCATCTGGTTCCCACAGCAAGAAGCTCTGTACAGGAAAGGCCGGGAGCTGACCCCCCAGCTGTCCCAGAGCAGCGTGCTGTCCCTCGCTGACTCCCACACCGAGTTCTTTGATGCCTGTGAGGTGCTCCTCTCTGCCAGTTCTTCCGAGAATGAGGTGAGGGAGGAGGGAGCTGGCAGCAGGAGAGAAGGGACTTGGGCAGGATGGGTGTGGGGCCCGGAGATCCCTGTGCTCTTTTTCACCACCTCAGCAGCCATTTCTGAGAGCACACCCAGCTCTTAAGATTTGTGCGGATCCAGAAACCTCTTCTCCTTGTTGGCCATGCCTTACCTGTCGGCTCTCAGAAGTTATCCTTCCCATGAGCCCATTACAGCTTTCATTCTCCTTTGACCCAGACTCAGCATCTCAGTACCATCAACTCCTCTTTCCTCTCTAGCTTACCAAGTTCTCAGCTCTTTTCTACAAGTTGGTACCAGCCGTGACAGGACAATATCTTAGGGTTTCCAGCAAAGGGCTAACTCATCACATTCTTACCAAGTCCTGGGCATTGCCCGTCTCTTTACCCCTACCTACCAATTTTTCCCACCCAGGGTTCTGAGGAGGAAGAGTCATGTGCTAGTGAGATCACCACCAGCCTGTCTGAAGAGGTCCTGGACATCAGGGGAGCTGACCGCTATCCAAAAGGTACCAACTAGATGAGGGCCGCGAGACGAGGGGGAACCTGGGTTTATGTGTAGAGCAGCTGTTTGCTGGTGGCCTAGGTCATGAGGGGGCAGTCCTTTGTGTCTGGTGGGAGATTGGCTTTGGGTACTGATTCTAGAATTAACCTTGGAACCACGAGTTGAGATATATATGGGGGCATCACTTCCTGGGGTTGGGTGCACCAGACTTGGGAACGGTGCTGGCCCTCATCCCATTGGCTGTAATAGGGTATGGCAGGGGGACACGTGGTTCCACTTGAGCACATTAGCAGAGTAGCTTTGGGCTTGGCATTTTACTCAAAATGGCCAGAGACAGGGAGTATAGCATGGTTTGTAGACTGTTGCCTCCTACGTACAAAGCCCTGGGTTCAGACGCCAGTGCAGCATGAACTGAGAATGGCGGCAGACGCCTATAATTCCAGCAAGCACTCAGGAGGTGCCGGCAGAAGAGTGAGATCAAGGTTATTCTCAGCTCCACAGGCAGTTGGAACTCAAGGGGACCCTGTCCCTCCAGAATAGCGGGAGGACAGAGGAGAATCTGGACCCTGGCGTCTGTTTTGTTCATCGGTCCAGCTTCTGTGCACTGTGTACAGCAGTGGACCCATCCTGTCTGGGTGGTTTTTAGCCCTGCTGCCCACGCACATCCCCAGGCTATCACAAACAGTCAGATGCCGGTCGCCTACCATAGCGGGCACCGCTGGAATGCCTCAGGTGGTTAGGAGGCAATTGTGCCGTGGTCTTGGCATGTCTGGAATGCCAGTGTCCAGAGGGAGACTAAAGCGTTTGCATTGGCCCAGGGGCCTGTGTTCCAGGGATTGCCGTAGGGCCCCCTCGACGCCGCTGCTTGCCAGCTGCCAGTGGGCCCGGGACAGACGTGAGCCTGTGGAATATCCTCCGCAACAATATCGGCAAAGACCTGTCCAAGGTGTCGATGCCCGTGCAGCTCAACGAGCCGCTCAACACGCTGCAGAGGCTCTGCGAGGAGCTGGAGTACAGCAGCCTCCTGGACCAGGCCAGCCGCATGGCTGACCCCTGCGAGCGCATGGTACCCACTCAGGGCCACCTGTTTCTCCTCGGGTTCTGTCTGTCATCCCAGGCCCCTGCCGGGTGGGTCCCAGATGTTGGAGCACTACATCCAAGTCCCGGACTTTGCTTGCGGCGGGCTACTGTCCCCATTCCGGGGCTTCTTTACCTACGGCACTCCGCTTGGCCTGCCCACAGGTATACATCGCAGCCTTTGCTGTCTCTGCCTACTCCTCCACGTACCACCGGGCGGGATGCAAGCCCTTCAACCCGGTCCTGGGAGAGACCTACGAGTGTGAGCGGCCTGACCGGGGTTTCCGTTTTATCAGCGAGCAGGTGTGGGCCCCGAGGTGGGAGGACTATTTCCAGGGTTGGGCCAGGGAGGGCCTGGGCTGTGGGGACCAGAAAGTGGGCCAGCGGAGCTAGTGCACAGAGAAGAGCAGGAAGCAGTGGCCCCGGGCCAGGGACGTGCTAATGGGGAAGGGCTCTGCTCTTCTTATGGGAGGCAGAGGGAAGCAGAACTTATGGGGTATCCAAAGGCACATCCCACGGTGTGCTGTGGGGAGTGGCACTGCTAGCTAGGTCTCGAAGGGTGGATTGGAGAAAGCCTGGGTAAGGAGCTGGAAGAATGGTTTGTTTCACATGTGTGTAGAACAGGGTGGATCAACTTCAGCAAAGCTAGAGACAGGGCTGAGGGCAGGCTAAACCCTGTGCTTTGTAGGTGAAGGTGAGGTGGATTCTGGGATTTTATTTGCTTCTAAATCTGAAGGCTGTGGGAGGCGTGGGGGACTCGGGCACGTTTGCAGTGGCAATCTCTAAAGAACACTCGGGCAGTGGTGTGCAACAGTTGGCAGAGGCCATTATCGGGCCATTAAAGTCATCTGCCTGAGAGCCAAGGACATCCTGCACTTAGCCCGTGGCACGCTGGATTCAGGAGCTCTTATTTGCATCACCACTGACAGAACTCAGCAGCCAGGTAGATGGAGAGAGACCTGGGAAGTGGCCGACCCTGTACCAGGGTACCCACCCATGGCGCAGTGAAGGGCCCAGCTCCAAGGAGCTGCCAACCTTGTGTGGGCAGCAGATTGGAACAAGTGTGGAGGGGCCTCTTACAGTACCGGGAAGTGAGGTTGGTGAGCTGAGGGAGAAAGCTGGACGGTCCTGTCTTTCTAGTTGAAGAGACTTTGTGCATGGGTGCAGGTGCCACCTAGCAAGAGAGTGGTGAAAGGTAAGAAAGGAGCCGAACCATGTTGCCCACTGGGTGGCACTTCCTCAGAGGAATGTCCTGTTGACTTTGAGGCCTGCAGACCTGGGGCTGGCATGAGGTGACAAATCAGGTGTCACCTGGAGGGTCAGTGGTCCGTGGGACCAGGGGCAGAAAGGACAGGGCAGAAATGGAGTTATAGAGTGTAGCAGGTGTACTCAGCTTGCAGCCCACACTGGCCGAGTGCATCCATGGACAAGTGTGACGTCAGCCCAACACTTTTGTAGATAACATCATATTGCTGTGTCAAATGTCGGACAAGGCTAGGTGTGGTGGCATGTGCCTTTAATGCCATTCCTAGGGAGGTAAAGGTCTCTGTGAGTTTGAGGCCAGTGGTCCACACAGCGAGTTCTAGGAGAGTCAGGACTATATAAAGTGAGAGAGACCCTGCCTCAACCCTCCCCCTCAAAAAAGGTTGGACAACCCTGACAAGAGGGAAAGATTTTATCTTTTTTAGATTTATTTATTTTATGTATAGGAGCACAACAGTAGCTGTCCTCAGATACACCAGAAAAGGGCATCAGATCCCATTACAGATGGTTGTGAGCCACCATGTGGTTGCTGGGAATTGAACTCAGGACCTCTGGAGGAACAGTTAGTGCTCTTAACCACTGAGCCATCTCTCCAGTGCCCTGTTTTGTTTTAAACTTTATTCTTCTCTCATACATTACATCCCAACTGCAGTTTCCCTTCCTCCTCTCCTAGTCCCTCCCCCACTTCCCCTTTCCCCAAGAAGAGTGAAAGTTACAAAATAAGAATAAAATCTAGAAAAAGAACCAGTGTGATAGCTCAGCACGTAAGGGTGCTTGCCGCTAAGTCTGACGACCTGAGTCCAATCTCCATGACCTACATGGTAGAAAGAACAAACGAGCTCCGACAAATTGTCCTCTGACCTCCACACATGCTCCTGTGTACAGACACAGGTAAGACGAACAGGCATTTATAGGTACGTATGTAGATATATTAAACTTTATGTGTGTGTTTTGCCTACCTGTACAGTAGGTCCTCCCCTACTGTACAGTACTTGCCTACCTGGTTCTGCAGAGGACAAAAGAGTGCATCAGATCCCCTGGAACTGGAGTAATAGATATTTGTAAGCTGCCATGTGGGTGCTGGAAATTGAACTTGGATTCATTTGTTTACACTGAGAAGCTGCGTGTATGTGTGTGTGTGTGTGTGTGTGTGTGTGTGTGTGTGTGTGTGTGTGGTGTGAGAGAGAGACAGACACAAAGAGAGACAGAAACAGAATCAGAGAGAGACAGAGGGAGAGAGACAGAGACAAAGAGAGAGACGGAGACAGAGGGAGAGTGAGAGAGAGAGACAGAGACAGAGAGACACAGAGAGAGGCATCATATGAATGCAGTCCGGATTTCCAGTGCCTGCCCAGTAGCTGCCCTTACCTGATAAAACTCATGCTTTCTGAACGATTATGACTTATCAGGTCAGTGACCAACACACTATAAAATAGATTCTAACCGCTCCCAAAGGGTTGGTATGGACTCTTTTTCTTTTTTCTTGGAGCTGGGGACCGAACCCAGGGCCTTGCGCTTGCTAGGCAAGCGCTCTACCACTGAGCTAAATCCCCAACCCCTGGTATGGACTCTTGAATAAATAATATATGAGAGAGAGGGACAGAGAGAGAGAGAGACAGAGACAGGCATCATATGAATGCAGTCCCCAAGGAGGGCAGAAGAGGGCGTTAGATTTCTTTGGAGCAGTAGCTGTAGGATGTTTTGAGGAGGTTCCCAGTATATTCTCTTAACTGCTGATCCACCTTTCCATTCCCTAAACATAAGTGTATTTATGTGTATGGGTGCATATTTACACACACACACACACACACACACACACACACACACACACACACACACACACACACTAGGGTTTAGAGAGATGGCTCAGGGATGGAGAATACCTAGAGGACCCAGGTTCAGTGCCCAGCACCACAATGTGGCTCACAACTGACCGTAATTCCAGTTCCAGGAGGTCCGATGCCCTCTTCTGGTCTTTGCAGACATATAACACATATGCATCCGCGTGGGCACTCACTCATTCACATAACTTTTTTAAGAAAAAAAATGTAATTCAAAACTAGGAAAAAATGCAACTGTTTTCAAGAAAGGTTACCACAAGGCAGAGAGACGAATTGGTCCAGTTTTTGTCGGTGGCGTTTTGCTTTGTTTTTTGAGGCAAAGTCTTACGGCGACGTAACCCTGGCTGGCCTTGAACCTGCCTCCACTTCCTGAGAACAGAGATGAAAGGTGTGTGCCAGGGAAGAGAAAGAAAATTTTACAAAGCAGAATAGAGCGTACATCGGGAGGCAGCCTCCCATTCTGACCCCCGGGGAGGACCTTTGCTACTAAGTGTGCTAGCAGGAATGGTGACCACAGATGCCAGCAGGACGTCCATCTCTAGAGAGGGAAGGCTGAGGATGCAGTCATAGCCCCTGCACTCTTGCTGATGGTTCCCATCACGCAGTATAAAGCCTTGTTCATAAGGCCGAGTGTGCCCGTAGTTTTGTTCCTTCATTACTGAATACGCCTTTGTGCGGACACACCGCAATTTGCTTGTTTTCTTTTTGATTGACATTTGAATTGTTTCCTGTTTGGGGAGATTATGAATAAAAGGGCTATGCGTGCTTGTGTGGGAAAAGAAAGGGGAGGCTTGCGGCTTAGGATGGGAGAAACAGGAAATCCTTTCGTTCAGAGAGAAGAGGCCACGCAGAGAGAAGGACTGAAGGGAGAAGGTGTGGGAGAGCTGAGGAGAGCTGCGGCATGGGGGTGGGGAGCTGAGGAGGGGAGCAGGAGCAGGGGTGAAGAGCAGTGGAGGAAGAGCTGTGGTGCAGGGGAGGGGAGCTGAGGAGGGGAGCAGGAGCAGGAGTGAGGCCAGAGTGGAAGGAGTTAACTGTTCCTGTTCTCTGTTCTCCCTCTCACTGCAGGAGCAGAGGGCCTTAGGGGTGGCTCAGGCTTAGGGCCTTAGAAGATGGCTGAGCGCCCAGGGCCTAGATGTAGAGCTATATGAAGCTGGATCTTTCCCCTGTAGATTGTGTGTGTCCAGATAAGGTCTCGGCCAGGGATGGATACAAAGAGTGGCTGTCCAGCCAAGCTTGTTTCTGTATTTTAATTATGTCTGTATCAGTGTTTTGCCTACATGTACGCCCATGTGCCACGTTCATGGAGGCCAGAGGGAGCTCCTGGAACTTGGAGTCCCAGGCTGTCGTGGGCCTCCATGTGGGTGCTGGGAACCAAAACGAAGTTCTCCAAAAGGGCAGCCAGTGTTCTTAACTCTTGAGACGACTCTCTGGTCTCCAAGATGCATTATTTTTATTTATGATGTATGTGGCTATGCCACGTGTGTGCAGGTAGCCACAAAGGCCAGAAGAGGTCGCCGAATCCCTTGGAACTAGAGTTACAGGCAGTCGGGATTTGTCCAAGTGGGAATTGAACTAAGGTCCTCAGTTGCTTACTGCATTTATTTATGTATGTATGTGTCTATGAGCATATGTTCCACATGCAGCACACGTGTGGAAGTCAGAGAGCAGCTTGCGGAGTCTGTCCTCTCTTTCCACCATGTAGGTTCTAGAGATCAAACTCAAGTTATCGGGGTTGGTGACAAGCATGGTTTTGGTTGTTGCTGTTTTGTTTTTGTTTTTAAGATTTATTTTGGGCTGGAGAGATGGCTCAGCAGTTAAGAGCACCCGACTGCTCTTCCAGAGGTCATGAGTTCAATTCCCAGCAACCACATGGTGGCTCACAACCATCTGTAAAGAGTTCCGATGCCCTCTTCTGGTGTATCTGAAGACAGCTACAGTGTACTTAAATATAATAAATAAATAAATCTTTTTAAAAAAAAGATTTATTTTTTGTTCGGTCCCCAGCTCCAAAAAAAAAAAAAAAAAAAAAAAGATTTTTTTTTTCCGGAGCTGGGGATCGAACCCAGGGCCTTGCGCTTGCTAGGCAAGCGCCTACCACTGAGCTAAATCCCCAACCCCCCAAAAAAAGATTTATTTTTTATCTGAGGACACTATCGCTGTCTTCACACACACCAGAAGAGGGCACTGGATCCCATTACAGATGGTTGTGAGCCACCATGTGGTTGCTGGGATTTGAACTCAGGACCTCTGGAAGAGCAGTCAGTGCTCTTTAACCGCTGAGTCCCCAGTGACATGCATGTTTACTCACCAAGCCATGCCCTGGCATTTCTGGAGAGTGGGGGGAGCAAGGGTAGGAATGCTGGGTAGAAGGAAGGGAAGCCAAGGTGCCGCCTACAGGCCACGAGAAAGCAGGGTGGTAAGGAGAAAGTCTTGGCTGCAGCCAGAGTCTGGGAAAGGCCAGGAAACAGGGAGGTGAGACTGTAGAAATGTCCACTTTGAAGGTTGCAGATGTGAAGCCATTTCCAAGTGAGGATAAGGCCAAAAGTTTCCAGACTGTAGAGTAGAGCCAACCGTGATCAGATGGGGAGGAGGCAAATGGAGACGGAAGCAGGTCCTCAGGGAGGGCCAGGTTTCAGGGCACAGACTGGAGGCCCTGTTTGGTACACTACAGGGAATGTCTGCCCAAAGCAGGCTGGTTAAGGGCTCTATCTAAGGACTGGCCAAGGTTAGCCAGCAAGGCAGATGAGCAGGGAGAACACAGGGCCCCCACCGGAAGGAGAGAATAAGGACTTGGATGGCCACTGGAGGTAATGGGGAAAAAAGACTTACAATTAACTGATTCTTGTGTAACTAAGTCACGTCAGAGAACCTGGGGTAAGAGGGAGGCATATTAGAAGATCCCAAGCTCCTCAAGGACAGTGTTAAGGACGTCTTTGCTCATTAAGGTCTCCCATCATCCCCCGATCTCCGCGTGTCATGCAGAATCTGAGAACTTCATCTTCTGGCAAGGTGAGGGATGTGGGGCTGGATGACCATGAAGGTCAGGGATAGCGGGGTGGGGGTGGCTGGAACATTCTGGATCACTCTGGCCTCATCTCTGCTGCTCCCTGTCCCTCCCCCAACTGAATTCCAGACATGAAATGGAAGAACAAGTTCTGGGGCAAATCCCTGGAGATCGTGCCCGTGGGGACAGTCAATGTCAGCCTGCCCAGGTGAGTACTGTAGTGGCCGGGCCTGCCCGTGCGCCTGCTGGCTGCCCATGGGGCCAGTGCTGTGGCAGATTAGAGGGGTCTGGTCTAGCCCTAAGCTTCAGGAGCTTATAGCAGGCAGCCTCTGTACATGTTACACTTGCATTTGCAACAGTTACTGTAAAAAAAAAAAAAGGTGCGATGTCTAAGAACAGGGTGGGGGCGGGGCCTAATGAGGTCATCTGACTAAGTGTCTTTCACAACTTTTTGATCGTGATTCACATTAAGAAATGCACTTGAGGGGTTGGGGATTTAGCTCAGTGGTAGAGCGCTTGCCTAGGAAGCGAAAGGCCCTGGGTTCGGTCCCCAGCTCCGAAAAAAAGAACAAAAAAAAAAAAAAAAAAAAAAAAAAAAAAAAGAAATGCACTTGAGACTTCAAACCAGCATGCATGCGAGGCACACCACACACACACACACACACACACACACACACACAGAAAGAGAGAGAGAGACAGAGACAGAGAGACAGAGAGAAATCTAAATAAATCTTGGGATACACTACACATACACAGACATCTAAATGAATCTTGGGACAAATGAATCACAAACCAAGTCCAAAAATCCTCATTTCAGCCGGCTGTGGTGGCACACACCTTTAGTCCAAGCACTTGGGAGACAGAGGCAAGCACATCTTGGAGTTCAAGGCCAGCCTGGTTACAGAGTGCATTCCAGGACAGCCAAGGCTACACAGAGAAACCCTGTCTTGAAATAGAAAGTCCTACTCTAAGTCGGTCATACAGATGGGCCTGGTGTGGTGGAGCACATTGTCTTTAATCCCAGCATTTGGACAGCTGAAGCAAGTGGCTATCTGTGGGTTCAAGGCAGCCTGGGCTATACAGCAAATCCCAAGGCCAGCCAGGGCTACCCAGGGAACTCTGACTCAAGAAAACCCAGAACCAGAGAGTGGTTGGGATTCTCGTATTCTGGGGCACTCAGGGACTTTCTAATGGATACAGGCACATTCACTCACGACTCTGCTGTATGAACAGGGTCATACCTCACAGGGCCGGCACTAGGACCCTGGGACTCCTTCTTTCGGGCCCATGTGACTTGATACCGCAAGCTGGGAACAGTTCCTTCAAAGCCCACCTTTTCCTCCCAGGGCTGACTGACTGTTTACCTATGTGTCTGTCTCTCTCAGGTTTGGGGATCACTTTGAGTGGAACAAGGTAACGTCCTGTATTCACAACATCCTGAGTGGCCAGCGCTGGATCGAGCATTACGGAGAAGTGCTTATCCGAAATACACAAGATAGCTCTTGCCACTGCAAAATCACCTTTTGCAAGGTAGGCTTGCTGCCCTGACCCCGCCCCTCCACCCTGACCCCGCCCCTCCACCGTGAGAGAGGCCTCTAATCCGGACATCTTTGGGACGTAGAGAGAGCTCCTCACTCGGGCCGCCTTCTCCACCCTAGGCCAAGTACTGGAGTTCTAACATCCATGAGGTACAAGGTGCGGTGCTTAGCAGGAGTGGCCGCGTCCTCCACCGCCTCTTCGGGAAGTGGCATGAGGGACTGTACCGAGGCCCCCCACCGGGTGGGCAGTGCATTTGGAAACCCAGTAAGTGGGGTGTCCTGGGCGGGCTGGGAAGGATGAGGATGGCTCTAACATAGTTCACCTGTCCCAGCTCCTTGCCTCCCCCAGACTCGATGCCCCCAGACCATGAGCGAAACTTCGGGTTCACGCAGTTTGCCCTGGAGTTGAATGAGCTGACGGCAGAGCTGAAGAGGACGCTGCCTTCCACTGACACACGGCTACGGCCTGACCAGAGGTCAGTGCCTGGCTGGGTCCCTCAAGGAACTCCTTAAAATGGGGAAGGGGAAGAGACTTCGGGTTTGGGGACCCCCGAGACTAGCCTGTGCACTGACCGAGGTCTGGATCGTCAGATACCTGGAGGAGGGGAACATACAGGCCGCTGAGGCCCAGAAGAGAAGGATAGAGCAGCTACAGCGCGATCGGAGAAGAGTAATGGAGGAAAACAACATAGTCCACCAGGCGCGCTTCTTCAGGTGCTTCAGCCCTACCTGCCCTGCATCCCTCCGCAGCCCGGCTCCTCATTGCCCCTTATTCTTTGAGTAGGGTGACGGTGGGAGGCAGTACCAGGGACCTAACCTGCACTGGACTGTCCCCTACCCACACCTAATGATGCTTTTTCCCCAGGCGACAGACAGACAGCAGCGGCAAGGAGTGGTGGGTGACCAACCATACATACTGGAGGCTACGCGCTGAGCCAGGCTATGGGAACCTGGATGGGGCTGTGCTCTGGTAACCCTGGCCTCGGGGCAGGAGACTCTAGCTCATCACTCCTGCCCCAGCTCCTGCTATGGACATGTGGGTGAGGTCGGGCTCCCTCTCGCTGCCCTTGAGTGCCAAGGGGCAGCCTAGGCTCCAGCCCTTTCCCCCTCTGCTGGCCAGAGGGGTTGTATCTCAGCACAGTCCCGTTCCACCGCTGGGATGGAAGTGGAGTCTGTGTTCCCCCCACCCCCCGTCTTGTTACCCCAAGTCTGGCGTGTCAGACCCTTCTCGCTCAGCCACCCTCCTCCTCTGGGAGCGTTTGGGAGGGATGCCAGTTTCCCCAGATCCGTCCCCCATTTCAGTGCCTTCCTTGGACACAGAGGGCCCCTTGATGCTACCCAGACTTCCCGTGCCCAGGGTGTTGCCTGTGTTGGCTGTGTTGGAGTGAGTGAAGGACAGGAGATGCCTCCTTTCCCATCTGTCCTCCCTTCAGCATCTTCCCTGTGCCCTGACCCATCCCTTGTCCTGCATCCCCTTCTCCCAAACTGCAAAGCACCTTTGGCTTCCGGCTCCTCCATCCCTGCTCCACCAGTGGTCCCCTCAGGCTCAGCTTAGCAAAAGTCCCAAGAGGTGGAGAGCAGTCTGGGGTGCCTGGTCTCAGATCCACCCAGGAGGGAGTGAGCCAGTGTGAGCGTACGTTTGTGTAGGAGTGTGTGTGTGTCCTGCTCGCCGGCGAGCAGGCTTCCTCATGTAGCCAGGACACCTCCGCTGTTGCTGGTGTCTGTTACAGTTGCTGCTCAATTTCCCAGTTTGCCTGAGTCAGGTGAATTGCTATGACATTCCAAGCTCCAATAAAGACTGTCCTAGACTTTGGCCTGTGACCGCTCATTGAAAAATACAGGTTCTCAAGCTCTGGGGAAAGTTCACAGCCACTGCAGTATATGGACTCATGCCGCTCCAAAAGGTCCATCTCCAAAGGAGTAGAGTGACTGTCTAGCACGCAGGAAGTCAATCCTGGGTTCAGTACTCAGCACTGACCAAGGACTGGGGGAAGCGCTTGACAAAAGGTAACTCGTTTGGGCCAGCAAGACGGCTCAGGGTAGCTACATGTGGTGGCCCACACCTTTGATCCTAGCATTTGAGAAGCAGAGATAGGCAGGTCTGTGAGTTCGAGGCCAGCCTGGTCTATAGAGTGAGTTCCAAGACAGCCAGGGCCGTTACACAGAGAAACCCTGTCTCAAAAACAAAACAAGACAAAGGATGTCTCAGGGGGGTAAATAGAGTTTTTCATGCAAGTATACTGGTCTGAGTCTGATCCCTGGAACCCATGTAAACCATGGAACACACACACACACACACACACACACACACACACACACACACACACACACACGATGTTTTTACTTCCTGGAACTGTGGCCTTATTTGGAAGCAGGGAAGCAGGGAATGGGCAGATAAACTGGTTTCTTGTGTGAACAAGAAAGTTGGCCACAGGGAAGAGCACTGTGGGAAATGGGCCAAGGCACGATGGGTGGTGGGCAAGCTGACGGGAGGGAGAGCTCCACAGCCAGGAATGTCCAGCATGCAGTGAACCAGCAGCAGTAGACAGCATCTCTGAGTCCTGAGAAGGAGCTGGCCCTGCGCACATGCCAGCTTTCAGACCTCTGGCCTCGCTGTAGGATTTCCTTTGCGTGGTTTGTGACTGTTCATGTATATGGGTGTGTGTATAGGCGTGGGCGTGCCCATGTGAATGTGTTCATGTGGCACCAGGTCTTTCCTCTAGAACCTTCTATCTTGTTTGTTTGAGATAAGGTCTCATTGGCCTGGAACATCTGTAGGCCCGCTGGCCTGTATCTATCTCTGTGGTGCTTTACATATGCTTGGCTCAGGGTGTGGCACTATTAGAAGGTGTGGCCTTGTTGAAGTAAGTGTGTCACTGGGCTTGGGCTTCAAGACCCTTGTCTTAGCTGCCTGGAAGCCAGTCTTCTCCCATTTGCCTTCAGAACAAGATGTAGAAGTCTCAACTCCTCCAGTGCCATGTCTGCCTGGACACTGCCATCCTTTCTGCTATGATGATGATGGACTGAACCTCGGAAACTGTAAGACAGCCCCAATTAAATGTTGTTTCTGGAAGAGTTGCCTTATGGTGTCTGCTCACAGCAATGAAGCCCTAACTAAGGCATCTCCCATCTCATCCCCAGTGGGATGACAGCATGAAATTGTTCTGGGAATGCAAACACGAGTCCTTGGTACTTTGAAGGCAAGCACTTTACTTACTGAGCGCTCTCTCTCTCTCTCTCTCTCTCTCTCTCTCTCTCTCTCTCTCTCTCTTTCTGTGTGTGTGTGTGTGTGTGTGTCTCCAGTTGTCTTTTTTATTTAAGATTTATTTATTATATATGTATGTAAGTACACTGTTGCTGTCTTCAGACACACCAGAAGAGGGCATCAGATCCCATTACAGATGGTTGTGAGCCACCATGTGGTTGCTGGAAATTGGACTCAGAACCTCTGGAAGAGCAGCCAGTGCTCCTAATGGCTGAGCCATCTCTCCAGCCCTCCAGTTGTCTTTTTTGAAACAGTGTCTATGCTGTACCCAGACTCCCTGAAGCCCTGTGTAGTCCAGGCTGGCCCTGACTGTTCAATGTTCAGCAATCCTTTTGTCTCAGCCTCCTGAACATGGACATTGCCTAAGCCACCAATCCCAGCTCCTGGGTGATATTTAAATTAGCACCTTTCTTGCTTAAAATGCCCCCATCACCTCCACCTCCCAGTGCCCAGAAACATGAGCTGGGCTGAAGCAAAAGACTAACAACTTCCAGTCACGGGCTTTTTCTCCTCTCTCCCCATCTCAAGGAAGAGCGGACTCTGCCTTTGCAGGGGCTTTTGTTGGTGACAGAGGATTTTGTTTTGTTCTATTTTAAGATAGTTCTACTGTTACCAAGGCTGACCTGGAACTCACTATATAGCCCAGGCTAGTCTCGAACTCACAGTACCCCTCTTACCTCAGCCACAAGCCTGAGCCATTATGTCGGGCAGCATTATAGCGGGCAGCACCAGCAGTTATTAGCTTGGTTCCATCTCGTTGTAAAATTAAACAGTCCTTCTTGTTTGTTTGGTTGGTTGGTTTTAGAATTATTTATTTGACGTATATAAGTACACTGCAGCGGTCTTCAGATACATCAGAAGAGGGCGTTGGATCTCTTTACAGATGGCTGTGAGCCACCATGTGGTTGCTGGGAATTGAATTCAGGACCTCTGGAAGAGCAGTCAGTGCTCTTAACCGCTGAGCCATCTCTCCAGCCCAGACAGTCTTGCTATGTGGCCTGGCCTTGAACTTGTGATCTTCCTGCTTCACATCTCCAGTTTATTTATGGAGACTGTTAACATGAACACACTTGACCTAACACCATATGCCAGAAATAACTGCAACCCATCCCCCAAGCCAGCTGAAGCCTACATATATCAGGCCCTTTTTATAACACTGAGCACACACTGCCTCCATCCCCCACCTTTCCCTCAGAGCTGCAGAACACCAATGAGACCAGCCTGTGTTCACCCTCCTCACTGGAGTTTGAAACAGACCCAATTCCAACATTTAAGTCCCTGAGAGGCAGGGACCGGGCCTTCTGTAGCTTGTGCCATCTCAACTGTGTGTCCTCTCTCAGCTGAATGCAGGAGCCAGCTGGACAGGCGCAAAGATGAGATTGTGGTCATCCTTACTGGTTCCGTAAGTCTGTCCCCTTCAGAAAGGCCCTTTTCTCTTTCTCAATCGCCTTTGGAGACAGAGTGCTGCTGTGTACCTCAGCTGAACTTCAGCTTGAAATCCTCTGGCTTGCCAAATAGGGACATGCACAGACACCACATGGTTTAGCTATACTGGGGCTTCCCCACTTCTTTCAGACAGGGTTTTGTTAGCCCAGGTTGACCTTGTACTCAAGGCAATCTCACTGTCTCAGCACCTCAAATTCCAGGGTAATAGGTGTATGAAATTCCACTGCCCCATCCCTGACAGGGTCTGGTGGGCTGTGGCTGAGGAGAGTTGGTGGTCTGGCTCTGGACTGGATCTGTGGAGCCTGTTCAGGGCCTAGGGCAGCCATTCAAATGGACGGACAGTGATCATCTTTACTGCTCAATAGAAAGGAATGGTGGTCTCCATTCTCAGGCCTGTCAGTCCTGACAATGAACTGCTGGGCCTTGGGGCAAGCCTGAACATCTGGCTTTTTGGCTGGAAAGCAGGGACAGCTGGGGCAAAGGGGAGGGCATGGACTTAATGTTCTAAAATCTGGAGTGGACTCGAAGCACAGCTGTGTGTTACTCCAGGCCCCTTCCATGATGAATGGGGAAAGAAAAATAGGGCCTGACCAAGAGGGGAGTGTATGGGGCAAAGCAGGGGGTAGCAGGAGGAAGAGAGGCCAGGTGGTGAGGTCACAGCCCTCATATCCTAAGTAGAAGAGTTGTTTCACACAGGCAATTCCAAACAGGAGGCACCAAGCACATACTAGATCCTTAAAATGAAAGGTACCTCAAAATGAAGTATCCGGGAAGGAAGTGGATGGGCTGAGCTACGGGAAGGGTATGGGTGGGAGAATGGACTGCAAGGGTCGGAACACAGCTGGAAGGAGAGAACACACACACACACACACACACACACACACACACACACACACACACACACCCCAGAAGTGCAATTCTCCAAGAATCCTCAAGAGGGCGCCAGGCACTCTAGAAATAAACAATTTTGCCACACTCAGAGACTTTTAAGTTATCTCAAGCCTGTGACCCTGGGCACTGTTAAATGAGAGTAGATGAAATTACATACAGTGCACGACCTATGAATGCCCATTCAGACCACTTCTGCGCCATCATAACTCAGAGCACTCACAAGTTAGGAAACCTCTTCTTCATATGGACCCCAACCACTCAGAAGCATCTGGAGAATAGCTGAGTCTCTCACTACCAGGTAACAGGACTCTAGGACAGTCAGGCAAGCCCCCACACCCCCACCTCTGGAGCTGCCAGAAGAGGACATTTCCCTATGAACAACTGGTCTGAGCCCCATAACCCACATATCCTGGAATCGAGACCCTAAATATAACCTTAATTTTGGACTTCCTTTTGGTAAGGCAGATAAAGCAGGATGTACAAAGGGTGCTCCAGGTTAACCAGACCTTTAGGTCACAAGCTGTTGCCTCAGCAACCGGAACAGACTGTGCTTGGCCACTCCTCCCAATACATCAATCAAAGGGATGACCGATGGGGCGGGGCAATCAGCACAAGCCGAGAAAGGGAACAAAGTAGCCCAACTATCCCCAAGTTTCTCTTCATGCACTGACGTGAAGCTTTGAATTAAAGCAAAAAAAAAAAAAAAAAAATCGGGAGGCTGAAGAGAGGAGGCTGCTCTTCCCGAGGTCCTGAGTTCAATTCCCAGCAAGCACATGGTGGCTCACAGCCATCTGTCATGAGATCTGGTACCCTCTTCTGGGTGTGTCTGAAGACAGATCACTTATATACACAAGAATAAATAGTTCTAAAAAGAAAGGCTGAGGGTTGGGGAGTGAGCAGGAGGTGAGTTCAGCTAAGCCTTCCTGGTCAGTCAGGGCTTTTCAGGTTCTGAGCTGTACTGCTGGCCGATGGTCGCTGGAGACCTTCAGGCACCTTCCTGGGTCTGGAGCAAGACATCATAAGATGCCTCAGCTGTTCTTATCTTTGTGCCTTCAGCCTTCAGGAAGAACGAGGTTAAGTGTTATCAGTTTCTAGGTGACATCCCTAAGAGATAAAGGAGCCTATGGCAGAGGTCATCAGGTGACCCAAATTAAAGGTCACAAGGAGAATCCAGGCTTTTCCTCCTGCTCCCATTTACCTGGGGGACGAGAACGAAGAGAGAGAACTTTTTTTTTTCTAAAAGTGATTCTTGAACACCTAAGTACTTCGTGTACAAGAAGACAGAAAGCTTCGGAAAGGCAGGAAGATCTCAGCTGACAAAAAAGGTAGGTGAGGCCCAGCATAAGTTGACCCCTGAACCACCATCCTACCATCTTCAAACGTCAATGTAGCTGGACACTGTGGACCCCCAAGCCAGGCTCTGCAGGTGACTGGATAGCGATCTCTCTCCGCTACTCACTTAGCTGAACTATGGCGTCAGCGGCCAGATGGCCTTTCTCAGTTCCCACTCCAGAGCTGGTGATAACAGACTTCTCATCCACCACGATGTAAAATCACACATGTGGCCCTTCCTTTCTTCCTTCCCTCCTTCCTTTCTTCTTCCATTCTTTCGTTTTTTTTTTTCCTTTTTGTTGGAGACAGGATCTCACTATGTAGCCTTGGCTGACTGTGAACTCACCAGAGCCCACCTGTCTCTCTCTGCCTCCCAAGTGTTGGGACTTAGGGTGGGGACCACCGTGCCCAGCCTCCTCCTTCTTTTGAAACAAGGCTGGCTCCACCACTTGCTGTGTGAAGGTGGGCTTGAACTCCTGCTCCTCTTGTCTTGATCACCTCCCAAGGCTAGGATGAGAGCCATGTTCCCCTTTGCTCCCTTTCCCCATCTCTGCCTTTTCCAGAATTCTCATTGTTCTCTCTTAGTGCCGGAACCCAAACCCAGGGCCTAGTGTGTGTTGGGAAAGCAGACTGCCACTGAGTTACACCCCCAGCCCTTTCTTTTTCTTTGTACTGCTTGGCACTGACTAGAGCTTCCAACTTATGATCTCGACTGTAAAACACAATACACTTTTTATGATTTTTTTTGAGACAGGGTCTTGCTGCGTAGCTCCCACTAACCTTGAGCTCATTCTCTTCCTCTGCCTCCCATGCTGAGGTTACAGGCCAGTTTTTACAGTATTTGAAATAGAAACTACCTCTTAGATCTGTCACTGGCTGGCAGTAGCGTGAGTCAAGAACATAAAAGCATTTTAGCCAAAACAAGCAAGAGATGCTTGCTAACGCCTTCATTTCCCGGGGGCATCTTGATGTACTGTTTGTTCTGAAATAGGCAAATAGGGAATTGCATTCTATAGATTGACAGGCTTCTGCTTTTTGCAAAGACATCGAGTTAGGGGCTGGAGCTTAGTGAGTATCGAGTTTACCTAGTACACGAAAAGCCCTGGGTTCGATTCCCAGCACTGAATAAACCAGGAATGGTCTAGGCTTATAATATCAGCATTAGGGCACCAGAAGAAAAGGGTTTCAAGGTCATCTTCAGCTACATCCTGAGAGCATCCTGGGCTACATGAGACCCTGTCTTGAGCAAATAAAATACTGGTAGCAACAGAAGCTGCCAAACGAACTGAATACACTGGCTCGCAGCTTCCGCCAACCCACCAATTCCTTGGGCTGTGACGATGTCAGCATTTCCCCCGTGTAAAATGACGCCTATTGCAGATGCCATTCCTCTAGACATATTCTCCCAGGGTAAGAACATCCTTGGGGTGGGAGGCTGCTTAGAAGCCGAGAGCAGTGGGCTGGAGAGATGGCTCAGTGGTTAAGAGCACCCGACTGCTCTTCCAGAGGTCATGAGTTCAATTCCCAGCAACCACATGGTGGCTCACAACCATCTGTAAAGAGATCTGATGCCCTCTTCTGGTGTATCTGAAGACAGCTACAGTGTACTTATATATAATAAATAAATAAATCTTTAAAAAAAAAAAAAAAAAAAAAAAAAAGAAGCCGAGAGCAGTTAGAATTCCGTCCCCAGCAGCCGCATCAGGCAGTTCCCGACCGCTTGCACCCCCACTTCAGGGGATCCAACACCCTCTTCTAGCTTCCACGGGCACACACGTGCACGTGCATAAATGCACACACACATGCCCATAAATAAAATAACCCGCTAAGGCATTTCCTTCACAGCTGTCTTTCCCCCTCATTTAATAGTGCCAGAGCTCAACCTTGGCCTTATGCGTGTTAGGCGAGCTGCTGAGCCAAGATGGTGTTTCTTTCTTTTTCTTTCCTTTCTGTCTTTTTTTTTCTGGTTCTTTTTTTTTTTTTTTTTTTTTTTTTTTTTTCCGGAGCTGGGGACCGAACCCAGGGCCTTGCGCTTCCTAGGTAAGCGCTCTACCACTGAGCTAAATCCCCAGCCCCTTTTTTTTTTCTAAGACAGGGTTTCTCTGTGCAGTCCTGACTGTCCTGGAACTCACTCTGTAGACCAGGCTGTCCTCAAACTCAGGGATCCACCTGCCTCTGCCTCCTGAGTGCTGGGATTAAAGGCCACCACCGCCCTGCTAAGGTGTTTCTTTTTTTTTTTTTTGGTTCTTTTTTTTTTGGAGCTGGGGACTGAACCCAGGGCCTTGCGCTTCCTAGGCAAGCGCTCTACCACTGAGCTAAATCCCCAACCCCATGCTAAGGTGTTTCTTAAAATACAAATGAACACTGAGTTGAAAAATACCCTTTGAAGTGGAAATGCCTGGTTTCTTTGAAAAGTCAGTTATGTCAAAACAAGGCTGTCCTGAGCAGACACAGGTGAAAGGATTCTTGCTAAAGTGAACTCGTGAAGCGACTCGTGATGAAGAAGGACCCAACAGACGGTGGACGATTCTGGATGTTCTTGGTATGCCTTGCCAGTCCTTAATGGTCATCGTTTGCTTGTCGGGACTTCATAGAGACAAATGCACCAAAGAACTTCTGGTGCTGTTCTGGCGGCTTCTCACTGATTGGCAGGCTGATGTCAGTTGATACAGACCTATTGGAGTTTTTCTAAGACAGACTGATGCAGTAAAGGAAAAACACGTGGTGAGAAGAGACCCATGTGACTTAGTCAGGGTTTCTATTCCTGCACAAACATCATGACCAAGAAGTGAGTTGGGGAGGAAAGAGTTTATTCAGCTTACACCTCCACATTGCTGTTCATAACCAAAGGAAGTCAGGACTGGAACTGAAGCAGGTCAGGAAGCAGGAGCTGATGCAGAGGCCATGAAGGGATGTTTCTTAACGGCTTGCTTCCCCTGGCGTGCTCAGCTTGCTCTCTTATAGAACCCAAGACCACCAGCCCAGGGACGGCACCACCCACAATGGGCTGGGCCCTCCCCCCTTGATCACTAATTGAGAAAATGCCTTACAGCTGGATCTCCTGGAGGCATTTCCTCAAGGGAGGCTCCTTTCTCTGTGATAACTCCAGCTTGTGTCAAGTTGACACACAAAACCAGCCAGTACACCATGGAAAGACACGTGACATTTGGAGGGAGTATAAATAGGACTCTAGGGACAGTGACATGGGGGTGGGGTTTGCATAGATAGCTTTAAGACACTTTGTGGGCCTGGATCTTCACTTTATCGAGGGATACACAGCAGAGGACTTCTCCTGGTGTCCCTGCTGGACCTGGTCACTCCTGCTGACTTGTGCCGACTTGGCAGAGGCCTGGCTGTTTCTGCTGGGTCCTGCCACTGTGCTGATTCCTGTTTGCTGTCCCGACACTAGACTGCTGGTATATATCCTGACAATGCAGATTGAATTTGGTCCAAAGACTATTTCTAAACCGGCCCAATTCCCCCGTATCCTAAGTATCTTAATAACCTTTCTTTCCCACTACCTCTGTTGGATAGTGGGCTAGAAGGGAGATTGAAGTATTTAAAAACTCTTATTAAAAGTAGGATTTAGGGGCTGGAGAGATGGCTCAGTGGTTAAGAGCACCAACTGCTCTTCCAGAGGTTCTGAGTTCAATTCCCAGCAACCATATAGTGGCTCACAACCATGTGTAATGGGATCTGATGCCTTCCCTCTTCTGGTTTGTCTGAAGACAGTGACAGTGTACGCATATACATAAAATAAATAATTTTTTTAAAAAGTAGGATTTGAAAAAAACCAAAGCCAACAATTCTTCTACCTCTCTGGAGTCAATCATGGCTTTGCTCTGTTGGTCTCTTATAAGGAAGAAGGATTCTTTTCCATTTTATCATTTGGTTCAATCATAAGTATTTCAAAATTTCCACTCAGCTTTCTTCTCTGACCTATGAATTATTCAGAGGTGTTCTCATTTTCAAATATATGGTGACTGGTGTTTGTCTTCATTATTAAAATTTTAACATAATTGGATTGTGGTCGAGAGTGAGATGAATCGGATTTCTGTCCTTTGAAGTCTCTGGTGCTTTCTTCTTTGGTCTACTGTGTAATGGACTCACCTACCATCCAGCTCAGCCCAGTGTATGACTCTCAGGATGCTATCTTAGTGGAAGATACATCTGGAGGGCTAAGAGAAGTCAAGATGAGAGGCCTCCTCTGGGTTCTTGGGCTTTTGGGCTTTGGTCATAACTAGAGCCCTAACGCTTGGTGAGCCAGTACCATGGACAGCAGACGCGCCGCTGGGGTCCCGGGTCAGCTCGGCATTTCCTGTGTGTTTACAGTGTTCCTGCTAGTCTTTGCTAGTGACTTGGGACTTCCCAGGGATGGTCGGAGTAAAGTCATTGATTATGACCTGACCATCACTTTTCTTGGTGGTCTTTTCCTAGTGTCCTTCATCTTTCTTCTTTCCCTAAAAGGTTCTTGGACCCAGAACCCTGCAGAGCACATGGGAAGTGGACAGTGTTAGTGTTAAAGGGGGGGGGGGGGTTGATGCTCTAGCTCTCTGGCCTTCTGGAAACAGCAGAAATAGCAGAAGTCTCTCTCTGCTGGGCACTGCTGTTCCTGGACAGTCAGATCACATGGTCTGTCCACCGCGCTCAACTTTCCCAAGGGCGAGTGGAGTGTGTGCTATGAGGAGCTTTGAAAAGATATGCTGGATTAGGTTTGGTGTGCTGTGGTAGGACAGGGGCTTGAATCTAGAGCCTTGCACGGGGATTAAAGCTGCACCACCATGCCCAGCCCTTATTTCTTTAATTTTTGAGGCTGGATCTTAACACGCCTGAATCCTCCTGCCTCCACGCCTGAATCCTCCTGCTCCACGTCTAGATGCTAGAATTAGAATAGTGGATATATATATATATACATATATATATATACCTTTATATCTATATATATGATCTGTTTGTTTTAATGTTAAACAAGGTGGCTGAAACTCTCGACATAGTCCCAGCTGGCCTTGGATTTGTGGCAATCCTCCTGCCTCAGTCTCAAGCTTTGGGTTTATAGGTGAGCACCAATCCTGAATGGAAATTTATCTATTGTTTTCATTTGTGTGGAATCAGAAGCTCAAGGCCATCCCCAGCTACTTAGTAAGTTTGAGGCCAGCCTGGGCTACATGGCACCCTCTCTCAAAACAAATGAACAAGCAAACAAACAAACAAATGAAATAGCTCAGTGGTTAAGAGCACTTGCTGCTTTTCCAGAGGCCCTGAATTCTGTCCCCAGCACCCATTTCAGGTGGCTCAAAACCGTCTGTAACTCCAGCCCCAGGAGACTGATTCCCTCTGGCCTCTGATGGCTCCTGCACTCAGTTGCACATAGCCCCCCGCGCCCGACACACACACACATAAATGAAACAAACATTTGAGCAAAAAATATTCTAAGCACACAATCTGCTAACTTATTAATATTTATTTATTGGCACTAATTTCTCTTCTGTAACAAGATCATACAGGTCAGATCATACTGGTCAGGAAGAAAGGACTGGGGGCTGGAGAGATGGCTCAGCGGTTAAGAGCACCGACTGCTCTTCCAGAGGTCATGAGTTCAATTCCCAGCAACCACATGGTGGCTCACAACCATCTGTAATGGGATCCGATGCCCTCTTCTGGTGTATCTGAAGACAGCTACAGTGTACTTGTATATGATAAATAAATAAATCTTTAAAAAAAAAAAAGAAAAAGAAAGGACTGAGGAGCATATAGGTCATAGCTTCTGAGACTAGGCTCGATCCCTTGAGCTCCAATTACACACTAACTCCAGGGACCGAAGGTGAGATAACTGACTGCTGATTCAAGAACTGGACTTACACACATGTGTGAGACCACTTGTCTTGACGAAGGGAGTCCCCAGTGCTGGGGTTCATTGAGGAGCTCGGCCCTGCCCTCAGCTCCTGGAGCAGGTTTCTTCTAACCTTCCACCACTTGGAACACGCTTGTAGCGGTGAATTACTTAAACCACTTTGGCTCCCAGTGGGTCGCACACCCACACCCGGCCAAGGGCTCTCTGGATTCTCAAATGAAAAATACACATATGCCAACTAATTTTGATATGTCTTGACTAGTTCAATGGTTGGGCATTTCTAACCCTCCCCTCCATGGTTAGCACATATTCTCCCTCCAACTTTCCTGAGTCAACTTGCTAAATTTTCCTGAGTCAACATTTCATCTCTGCTACCTAGACCCAAACGGGGGCGTGTCCCCTTGGGACATTATCCCGAATTCTTACACAGTCGGTCGCTTTCTTACCTGCAGCTCTAACATCCGATCCTTCTCCCTCTGAGTCATGGTGATTCTCTGTCTTCTCTCTCTCTCTCTCTCTCTCTCTCTCTCTCTCTCTCTCTCTCCCCCTCTCTCTCCCTCTCTCTCCCTCTCTCTCTCCCTCCCTCTCTCTCTCTCTGTGTCTCTGTCTCTCTCTCTGTCTCTCTCTCTGTGTGTTCTCTCTCTCTCTCTCTCTCTCTCTCTCTCTCTCTCTCTCTCTCTCTCTCTCTCCCTCTCTCTCTCTCTTCACCCAATCTAAAAATCCTGCCTCCATCTTTCTCTCCAGCCATTGGCTGCATGGCACTTTTTTAGTATCAATCAGAACTGGGGGCAGCGGCCCTCAGGTCCGGAAGTGTGGCTTTTGGGGAGTTAAGACAAAGCATTGGAACCAATCCCCAACGCACGCTGTCATCTCTTTTTACGAAAAAAATAGAAACTAACACCCCTGATGCTTAAGCCAATGCTGGTCCCAGCCCAGAATTCCTTTATCTTTCTGTGTTGCAACCCACTTAGCCTCCTCACCAGAATACAAGCCTAGGGTGGACAGGCCCCCTGAAAGGTTGTCTTTCTGTCTGCCAAAGCTGCCTTTGGAAGGGGGTCAGTTCTCACTCCGGTGCAGTTAGCGCCACTGCTGTCCAGTCCATGACTATGGACCGACAGGAGCTGGTTGGAGATCTAGAGATCCCTGACCACTTCCACGAGCCCCTTTCTCCTCAGTAGCCTCCTTACCACCACACAGTGGTCTTTCTCAGTCCAGCATCTCCAGTCCTCCCTCTGGAAGCTGCCAAGAAAATACTGAAAGACCCTAAGTGAAGCTGTTCTAGTGTGCTGAAGGCATCGACTGGCTGTAGGAGAAATGCAGGCCTGGCTCACAGCCCCAAGTCCTGGAGTGCTCTCTACTGGTGTTAAGAGTGGGACCCCTACCTGTGTGACCCTAGACACTTCTGCCCCTTGTCCTTTTCTGGGTCCTGGCTGGTGGCTAATTCTTTCCCAGGTCCCAGTGACGTGACCCTGCCAGCATAAGAGTCAGTCAGAGCCTGGCGGCCCAGAGAGACCCCTGTGGCCATGATACCCAGGGGCTGCTTAAGGAATAAATAAATGAGACAGCTGAGCACAGGTGGCTATAGTCCTTCAGTCCCTCTCACTGATTCCAGGCCTCTGGAACCCAAATACATGGGGGGCGGGGGGGCACACTAGCCCAGCTATTGTTGGAGACAGCATCCTCATCTGGCTGCTGCAGCCTTCTTAGGTCATGCCTGGTCACACTGAAACATTCCATCCTACAGAAATCTCCTTAAACAGAAAGGTAAAGAACATAAAATAAGTCCAGGAAGTTCCTAAAACTGACAAGATTCACTAGGCTCCTCCTGGCCAGAATAAGCAATCAAAGTGAGATTCCCTTTCAGACCATGGAGCTGCAAAAAAAAAAAAAAAAAAAAAAAAAAAAAAAAAAAAAAGGCTCTCAGACCAGCCCACTGTCCAAAAGAAGCAGAAACCAGTCAGGCTTCCTGGAAGAGGTTCAGACCAACTGAAGCAGTTGGAAAGGACATTGTTTGAGCTGCCTGCACTCCAGTGTACTCCAGTGTATTCCGGTTCCCAGTTTGTGAGCTGTCATCCATGCTGGGGTGGGCCTTGGTGGTACAGCTGTCTTTGAGTAACCCTCACCCACATTCTTGTAAGTGACCCCAATAACATTCATGGTTTACCAAATTGAACTTTAGTGATATCTGTATGGGATGGTTTATATATATTCAGTCCAGGGAGGGGCACTATTAGAAGGTGTGGCCCTGTTGGAGTAGGTGTGTCACTGTGGGCATGGGCTTTAAGACCCTCATCCTAGCTGCCTAGAAGCCAGTATTCTGCTAGCAGCCTTCAGATGAAGATGTAGAACTCTCAGCTCTGCCTGACCGTGTCTGCCTAGATGGTACCATGTACCCGCCTTGAAGATAATGGACTGAGTCTCTGAACCTATAAGCCACCCCCAATTAAATGTTGTCCTTTATAGCCTAGTAAGGGCACCAGTGGAAGGGGAATCCCCAGTGAATGGGATTCTTGGGAGGAGGGTGGTAATGGGGGGAGGATGGGGAGGGGAACACCCAAAAAGAAGGGGAGGGGGAAGGGTAAGGGGGATGTTGGCCTGGAAACTGGGTTTGAAATGTAAATAAGAAATACCCAACTTAATAGTGATGGAAAAAATAAAATAAATTTATAAAGAAAAAAAAGAAATTGCAAAAGACACTACTATCTCAAAGACAAAAAAAAATAATGTTGTCCTTTATAAGACTTGTCTCGGTCACGGTGTCTGGTCACAGCAGTAAAACCCTAACACTGTACTTTGATCTGTTGTGGGCTCCCTCTCTGGGGGAGAACAGACAGGTGTGTTGATCTCCTCCAAAACGTTTGGTCACACAGCAACACTCCATGTGTGTTCCGGAGCACGCACTAAGGTGACGTCTAGAAGCAAATGTTCATTTCTGCCCCTGGACCTTTATCTTTGTCAGCGGGGTCTTCCTGGTTTTCCAGAACATCACTACTGAGGCGGATGAAGCGAGACTCTCCATAGCCCTAGGCTCTTTAACCTCCACCCCTCTGGGTTCCATTTTTGCTGAGGGAGCTGATGGACCTTAGCTCTCACCATCTGTCTCCTCTGGTCTCGCCCCAGCTAAACTGTCGGTCATTTTTGTAACTGAATGTAGCTCTCACCTACAGTTGGCAGGACCCTCAGTGCTCTCTCCTTCCAAGCCTTGATTCTGTTGATTCACCCTATGCTACCCTTCCTAACCTAGCATGGGGACCCCGAGGACACCTAGTCTCAGGGAGGCATTGACAGCAGTGACGGGACCTGGGCTCTTCCCTCTGCCCTTCATTCCTCTATGTTTGCAGATCTGTGGAGGGAACAGGAGAGCAGGGGAAGTTCTGCCTCTTCTCCCTCACAGGCTGCAGCCCGGAGAAGTGACCCTGGACTTGTTCTGTGGGAAGGGGTGAATTTGTGTGATTTCCTTTCCTTATCTCGAACTATCTCTCCCACTGGGCAGGGAGCAGGCAACAGCAAGGTCCCTTGTTAGGAATGTCTTCCACCAGGCCTGAGCCTAACTGCTCCATCCCCTATCGAACCCCCCCTCCCCCACACCCACCCCCCCATCGAACCTCCCACCACCGTCTTACAGCTTCTCTCAGGAAAGCCAGAGGGAGGACAAGTGCTACTCACACCACCCATCCCAGACCGCAGTCAGGGTCAGGCATTTGGGGAACAGGAGCCAAGTCTGTGATGCTAAGGATTGGAATTCTGAGGGCCTATGAGGTAAGGCAGCAGGGACTCTGACTTAGAGCGGGGAAGACCCAGAACCAGCAGGTCTGGATGTGGAGGCACTTGATGCCCTTCTCTCCCTCCCATTCACTGACAGCCCTCAAGGTAGCAGATCCCGGAACAATCAGCAAAGCTGGCCAACCGAACCTCAGGGGGTGGAAGGGATGGCGGAACTCTGGGATGCACACAGCCCGAGTTTAGAGGTGTCTTCTTAGGAGTCATTGATGTTCAACCAGCAGCCTTTTCAAACATGGTCAAGCACCGGGATCCAGCTTGGTGAAGATGCACACGTAGAGCAAAATGACATGGTGTAGTGGGTGCCATCATGAAATGGGTGCTTTGGGGAGGTTAGACTGCCCCCTTGTGGAAGTACAAGGAACTTCATCATCTTCTTTGTGCCCTCAAGTAGTTTCATAAACATTTGTCCCCCACTTCCACGCCACTGACAAGCCTTTAGCAGGGCTCCTTTTGTTAAAGAATCTACATATTGAACTTCCGCATACAAAGCCCTACTGTTATGTAGACAAGCAATTATGAAGCAGTTGGTGTGTGCTTTCTGTGTCATCTGCCTATTCCCTGGGCTGTTTATTACTACCAATTTGATTTTACCGATGATATCAGTAGAGTGGATCAGAGACAGAAATTAACTGAGTTGCTTAAGGCCACACAGTTACTGGAGATTCCAGATGTTCTGCTACTGAGCGTTCCCCTGGCCTGCCTGTCACTGGTGTGGGAAGCTCATGTGGCCAGGATCCTGCTATGCTTGCATGCGTGCAACATAGTCTCCTCGGGCCTCTCCTCTGGCTGCCCTGATGCTCAGCCTATGCTCACACAGGTGAGGGGTCAAGAGGCTTATAGAGTCCTTTTTTTTTTCCCCCCCTCCGGTTCTTTTTTTCGGAGCTGGGGACCGAACCCAGGGCCTTGCGCTTGCTAGGCAAGTGCTCTACCACTGAGCTAAATCCCCAACCAGCTTATAGAGTCTTTAGATAGATCTTTTCCAGTGGGAAACCAGAGATGTGCACTGCAATGTTTAAGATTCCCAGAGGTACCCAGAGCTCATGTCAGAATAGGGACACGTCACTGAGGAACCAGAAGCCAGCACACACAGCGACCACGCTCACTACCTTCTTGCCCACACTCTGTTCTTCAAGAGTGTCCTGTCAGGAGGCTAGCTTCTCTTCTGAAACCTGAAACCTGGGAGTGTGAGGGGCCAGGAGGAGGAAATGAAGCCGCTTCCGGAGAGCTCCTTCTCATCACGTGCCTGCTGACAGAGCACTGTGGGTGTACGGCACCCCCGCAACAAAGGTGGCTACCGAGCAGAGCATGGCCTCACGGGACCCTGTCAGTAGAGGAAGGGCGATGAGTCAACATGGCTGTGATTCAGCGTGACTGTAATAACGCCAGAAGAGAAGGCTGAGTTCCTCTGAGGTGGGCGGGAATTTAGAGGAGATGGGATCAGTCAGAGTGGGTCGGGATGAGCCCTCAGAGAGAAGTGCAGCAAGTGAGGCATACGCAAAGACCTGCAGTCTGGATACAAGGGGATCGGGGGACAGTGCATGGCAGCGGCCTGGAGCAGACGGAAGGTTTGCTGAGACGCCGGGGTCATGTCTGTGGGAATACAGAGTTCCTAGGAGAACCACGAGTGCGTTAAGACGATGGAATCCCTTCTAAGCAGCCAGAAGTGCCCCCCCACACTCTGAGGGCAGGCGGCATGGGAGATAGGCCACCTAGTTTCTTAATGTCTCCACTAAGCTTTTCTGGAGTTCCCTTTCCGTCAGGGCCCTTGGAACTGTACGTGGCCGGGACCCAGTGGGACCAACTCAAACAGAAATGAGATGTGTTCGTTCACCTAACTGGAGGAGACTGCGAGAGTCCAACTGATAGTGTGCGAAGTGTTGTGGCTGGCCACGGGAGAGGCTGTAATTAACCTAGCTGCCCACATGTCCAGTTTTGTAGAGGAAGCAGAAGCAGAAGGCAGCCCACAATTCACAGCTCTTTAAAACCACATGGAGGGGGTTGGGGATTTAGCTCAGTGGTAGAAGCGCAAGACCCTGGGTTCGGTCCCCAGCTCCGAAAAAAAGAAAAAAAAAAAAAACACCACATGGAGTAGCTGGGTATGCTGATGCAGGCCTGTAATCCCAGCACTCGGAAGGCTGAGGCAGAGTACGGTGTTCTGGAGGCTGAGTGAAGAACAAGACTTTGTCATGAAAAAAACTAAACAAACGGGCTGGAGAGATGGCTCAGTGGTTAGAGCTCTGGCTGCTCTTCCAGAGGTCCTGAGTTCAAGTCCCAGCATCCACATGGTGCTCACAACTATCTGTAATGGGATCTGATGCCCCCTTCTGGTGTGTCTGAAGACAGCTACAGTGTACTTATATATAATAAATGAATAAAAAAAAACTAAACAAACAAAAGCCTCCTGTGGATTGAAAGGGGTCTTTACAGAAAGGGGACACAGCTATAGGATAGCACAGCAATGAACTGGCCCTTAGCAATGGGAGCGTCATTTCTACATGACACACGCTCTCTGTGTCAGGAGCCCAGTCCCTGTCCTCAAATGCTGTCCAGCCCAGACAAGGTCGGAGTGAGTGTGGGAAACAGGCGCTGGATAAACACATTGGAAAGCAAGAGAAAGTCACCTAATCTAGAAGGATCCCGAGAGAAACCCGAGTCTGCTCTGCCCAAACTGTTTTTTGTTGTAAATATTATTTGGGGTTTCTACCCCATCTTTGGTCATTTAGTTTCCAAATAAAAGTCACAAATCTTTTGTATTTATAATAAGCCTTAAAGCACTTGAGCTGGGCAGATCTCAACCCTCTATGCTATTCCGTCTACTTCCCTGTTAATAATCGCTGGTAACTGAGAATTCACTCATAGGCAACTGGGCCTTTGGGTACAGAATTTAGCATTACTATACGTAGCAACAGTCTAAACCTTGACTGTTGTCCATCCACTGAGCTATTGAAAATGAAGGGGAATTAGCCAAAGAGAAGAAAGTTCAGAGAGAGAGGCGATCACACTTAGAAGCCACAGGGTTCTGGTTTGGGAAAGTTGTCCAAGAGATGGCCACAGTAGAGCGAGGAGAGGGGAACTAAAGAGTCCAGCTTGGCAGAGGACAAGTGAGGGCTGGGGAGGTGACTGTGGGTCCGTCAGGTTGAGTCACCTAGAAAGTGACTAGACTGTGTTGGATCTTGAAGTTCAGGAAAAAGCACGAGTCATGGTGGTGGATTTGAATGCACACCAGAGAGTGGCAGCGGAGGACCTGAGAAGCAGCTGGGGCTTGGGTGAGGCAGAGCCCTGCTTGCTGCCTAGGTGAATGAGGAAGGAAGCTTAGCGAGAACAGTGCCAGGGACTTGTGCTGCCTTGTGAAAGCTTCCAAGCCTACCAGAAGATTTCCTGCCATGGAATGAAGATTCCATGATCAACACACTTCTCAGCTGTGACACCCAAAGCAAGAAGTCAGAACAAAACATTCTAAGGGTAGAAGGTACATCCAGATCGTGGGTTCCCAGAGTCCATCTTCTGGCTCGTCCTTAGCAAGAAAACCTTGCATTGGTCGTTAGTTAGGTGCAATGGCCACAAGGAAGACAGCTCACCTCTCCCGCTTCTCTTGCAGCTATACTCTGTCAAGTTATTTAGTTCTAACTGTCCCTCTGGGCATCTTCTTCCTTTCATTGGCTCTTTTTAGGGAGAATGGTCAAGATAGCGTTTCTCTGTATACACTGACTCCTCTGGAATGCAATCTGTAGACCAGGCTGGCCTTGAACTCACAGAGATCTGCTTGCCTTTGCCTCCCAAGTACTGGGATTAAAGGTGTGGGCTACCACCTCCAGGCATTCATCTAACTGACTAGAAATCTGGGACTGTCTTCGTGGCCTGTGAGAACAGCGAGTTGTGTCTTCACTTAAATAAGCGTACTGCATGCATGCTTAGTTCTCAAGGAGGCCAAAGGAGGATCCTACATCCTGTAGAACTGGAGCTACCAATGGATGAAACACCAGTGGGCGCTGGGAACTGAAACTGGGTCCTCTACAAAAGCAGCAAGTGCTCTTATTCCCTGAGCTCTCTCTCTCCAGCCCCTATCTTTTATTGTTTTAAATTACATGTCTGTGTACTACGTATGTGCACATGAGTGCAGATGCCTGTGGAGCCTCCAAGTCCCCCAGAGTTCAGTCCAATATAGATGCCTTCCATCTAACTTGGGTGCTGGGAACCGAACTCAGGTCCTTTTCAAGAGCAGTGCTCATATTTACTGCTGAACCATCTCTCCAGCCCACCTCCATCCATAACTACTTTTTTTTTTTTTGCCTGTGTGGGTTTTGTTTTGTTTTTGAGATAGGATTTTACTAGGCAACTCTGGCTTGCTTGGAGTCTGCTCTGCAGACCAAGCTAACCTGGAACTCACAGAGATCCTCCTGCTTCTGCCTCCTGAATGCTGGGATAAAGGTGTGCGCCACCACACCCACCCATATCTAATGAAGACGAATCTTGGGGAGATAGAGGTGAACATGGTGGGGGCAGAACCTGGGGACAGGTTTTTACTCCCTTTCCTTCTGCGGTTTGCTTTCATGTAAATGGACACTCAGCTTTCAGACCACTTTCTGTTGTGCCAATATTTATGACTGGGTGACCTATAGAGAAGAGCTTACCTAAATTCTGGTTCTGGAAGCCGGGTGTCCAAGGACATAACAGTGTCATCTGGTTATGGCACCATAACGTGTCAGAAAGTGGGACTATGAGAGAATATCTATAAAACAGAGAGCAAGAAGGGCTGGGCGTGTTTCCCGAGGACCCACTCTTCCTGTGAGAAGGGCGTTTGTCCTTCTTAATCCTGCTTGAAGGCTCCATCTTCCACCAATACCACAGCGACGGTCCCTTTTCAACATGACCATCTTCAAAGGTGACAAATGCATGCAAACCATAACACACGTGTGTACTCACATGTGCATGTTGGTTTGGGAGCAGATGCATGTATGTGCATGTCTGTGAGGGTGTAAGGACAACCTCTGGTTTTGTCAGTCCCCAAATGCTGCCCACTATGTGACTCCCACTGGCCTGGGGGAAGGGGGGCTCTCTACCTGATTAAGTTGGCTTGTCAGTCATCCTCAGGAACCGGCCTGTCCTCACTCCCCCAGCTGGGAGTTTGGGTGCACCCCACATGCTCAGCTTTTCTTGTGACTTCTGGGTTTCTGGGGCATCAAGGACTTCTGGGGGTCAAGGACTTCTGGGGGGTCAAGGACTTCTGGGGGGTCAAGGACTTCTGGGGGGTCAAGACAGATCCTTGTGCTCCATGGCAGGTACTTGCTCATCTAAGCCTTTTCCCCAGTACACACACACACACACACACACACACACACACACACACACACACGCACACATGCACACATGCACACACACATGCATGCACACACACATGCACACATGCATGCACGCACACACACAGGCACACATACATGCACACACACATGCATGCACACACGCACACACACACACGTGATTCTGTGTATCCCTGACTATCCTGGAACTTGCTCTGTAGACCAGGCTAGCCTAAAGCTTGAAGATCTGCCTGTCTCTGCCTTCTGAGTGCATGAGTTAAAGGTGTGTGCCACCATGCTTGGCCCCAACACATTTTTTTTTTCTTTTCTTTTTTTCGGAGCTGGGGACCGAACCCAGGGCCTTGTGCTTGCTAGGCAAGCGCTCTACCGTTGAGCTAAATCCCCAACCCCCATATTTTTTAATATGTAAATCTTCCTTTGTTTTTAATTTTATGTGTATGGATGCTTTACTTTCTTGTGTGCCTGGGCACAAAGAGTGTGCAGTGCTCGATGAAACCAGAAGGGGCACCAGGTCTCCTAGAGCTGGAGATGCAGATAGATGTGTGGTTCAGGCAATAGAACCCAGGTCCTCAGGAAGGTCAGCCAGTGAGGTCCCGAATCTGGAAAATGTACCAGAAGGACAGAGCTTGGGACTGGGGATATGGGTATCTGTTTCACAACTCATCTGGTTGGTTCTGAGTTGGGCCGCTCTCTGAATTCATCACCGCTTGTCCTCTATGGCCAGACTTTGAAGAAGTTTAAAGTCCTGCACAAGAGTCCCACTTCCTGCTGGTATTAGAGTTGGAACATCCTCAAAGCTGAGTAATCTGAGGCCCTTATTTTCTGAGCTTGAGATTTTTCTGATGACACAGATTGAAATAAATCCCACTTGGCTATCTGCCATTCAAATTCCTGGGACTACCATATGCAAGGAACTAATGCCAAAAAGTTGTCACCTGCATGAAACTTGACCCCAAACTTGGTTGTGGTAGCTCTGTCTTATTAACAGGCCGGGAGGCTCTGCTGGCCATCTGGCCTTTAGGATAAGGATCTCCTGCCTCCCCGGGCATAAGAACATCTGGATGAGATCTGAGTAGAGAGCTTGGGAACCTTTGTTGCTCAGTGGGAAAACACCTGCTTAGCATCTTACAGCCTGGGATCAATACCCAGCACAGGAGGGGAGGGGGAGGGGAGGAGGAGGGAGAGGGAGACAGAGACACAGAGATAGTCAGAGACAAAGACAGATAGACAGAGA
This sequence comes from Rattus norvegicus, assembly GCF_021556685.1. NCBI lineage: Eukaryota > Metazoa > Chordata > Mammalia > Rodentia > Muridae > Rattus > Rattus norvegicus. The sequence goes on from NC_141543.1 coordinate 88,313,992, forward strand.
AACAGAGACAGACATAGAGACACACAGAGAGATAGAGGGAAAGGAAGAGGGGGGAGAGGATGAGAGGGAGACAGAGACAGTCAGAGACAGAGAGACAGAGACCCAGAGAGAGACAGACAGACAGACACACACACAGACAGAGGGAAAGGGAGAGGGGGAGAGGAGAAAGAGGGAGAAAGGGAGAAGAGAGGGAGACAGAGACAGTCAGAGACAGAGAGAGACAGAGACCCAGAGAGAGAGAGAGAGAGAGACAGACAGACAGACACACACACACACACACACAGACAGAAGGAAAGGGAGAGGGGGAGAGGAGGAAGAGGGAGAGAGGGAGAAGAGAGGGAGACAGAGACAGTCAGAGACAGAGAGAGAGACAGAGACCCAGAGAGAGACAGACAGACACACACACACAAACACACACACACACACACACAGAGGGAAAGGGAGAGGGGGAGAGGAGGAAGAGGGAGAGGGAGACAGAGACGGTCAGAGACAGAGAGAGAGACAGAAACAGACAGACAGACAGACAGACACGCACACACACACACACACACACACACACACACACAGAGCGCACTTATGTGAATTTCCTCCACAGAGCTATCCATCTTCGTCATCTCATTGTCACCCAGGATAATTAAATTAACCTGGGATCATTTTTGCTCCCAGACTGTGCCCATCAGTTATCGTCCATCTCCAGAGCCATGACTGTCAGATCAGTCAGAATGAATCACAAGTCATTTTCTAGGAACCATAAAATAAGGGCTTACTCTTTAATGTATGCTTCCTGAGAAAGGCTTTCACTATACAGCCCTGGCCGGGCCAAAATTCCATGTGACGATCAGGTCAGACTTGAACTCACAGCAGCCCCCAGAGTTTTTATAATGAAAAATTTAATTGTATTATTTTTCTGTGTATGGGTGTTTTGTCTGCGTGTGCAACTGTGCACCATATGCAAACTGTGCCTGCAGAGACCACAAGGGGGCGTCAGATACCCCAGGATTGGAGTTACAGTTGGTTATGAGCTGCCCCAGGGGCGATGGGAATCGAACCTGCATCCTCTAGAAGAACAACATCACTGAGCCATCTTTCTGACTTTCAACTGCACAGTCAGGAATGTACAGCGGCAAGCTTCATGAGGTCTGCTGTCCACACAGAACTGTCTCCTTAACTCTGCAGGAAAGCCAGGCTAGCGGATACCTGTGTGTGATCTTCCGGCAGAAACAGGAGGTTGTAGTTTCAAGGGCATCCGGGGTACACAACAAGAGCCTGTCTCAAAGGGAAATGGGAACAAAAACATCAGCAAGATCTAGGGATGACAACACCACCTTTCTGATGGATCAGAAAATAATATGGTCTCTGACTCCGTCCCACCCCCAGCCTGGGTAGCTGCTATTACTATAAGAAGAGCTGGGTTGGTTGGGGATTTAGCTCAGTGGTAGAGCGCTTGCCTAGCAAGCGCAAGGCCCTGGGTTCGGTCCCCAGCTCAGAAAGAAAAAAAAAAAAAAAAAAAAAAAAAGAAGAGCTGGGTAACATCCTCCCATAAAAGGAGGCAAGCACAACACATCCTCATTCTCTTACTCACGGAGATGGGCTGTGCTTACTATGACTGGAGGAGGGTGTCTTCATTGATACTGGCTGAAGACGTTCGGATTCCCAGTCCAAATCAAAGGGACACTGCCGCCAGCACTTGGAGGTGGCTGCAGGCCACAGGGAGCCTCAGGAGAACCTTAGACGGGCTGGGACCAGGGAGCTCCCTGTGCTCTTGCTCTGCTGCCCATTACCGCTAACATTGTGTCCCTGTGTCTGTGCATTGAGATAGGTCTCACGCTTATCTCAATACCCTGGGCTTGCTTTGAATTCATGGCTTCCCTCTTGCCTCAGCTTCCAGAGAAATGAGATTTTAGGTGCTCAGTAGTTTTGCTTGTATTTTGTTTTATTTTATTTTATTTTATCTTATTTTTGTCTACTTGACATAAACTCAAGTCACTTGGGAAGAGGGTATCTCAGCTGAGGGATTGCCTCCATTAAACTGACCTGTAGGCAAGTCTGATTGTTGTGGGAGAGCCTAGTCTACTGTGAGTGGTACCACTCCTGGGAAGACAATTCTGTACTAGAAAGGAGAAAGAAAGAAAGAAAGAAAGAAAGAAAGAAAGAAAGAAAGAAAGAAAGAAAGAAAGGAAGGAAGGAAGGAAGGAAGAAAGAAAGAAGGAAGGAGAGAGAGAGAGAGAGAAAGAAAGAAAGACAGGAAGGATGGAGGGAGGGAGGGAGGGGGAAGGGAGGGAGGGAGGGAGGGAGGGAGGAGGGAGAGAAGGGAAAGAGAAACCAAGAGGCTGAAGAGAGGGCTCATTAGTGAAGCGCACTGGCTGCCCTATCAGAGGACCCAGCTTTGATTCTCAGCACCCACATGGCGGCTCACAGCTGTCTGTAACTCCAATTCTAGAGGCTCTGGCTCTCTTCTGGCCTCCAAGGGCATGCTACACTCTCAGTGCACAGGTTTACACACACAGTCAGTACACCTGTGCACAATATAACACACACACACACACACACACTCACCCCAAAAAGCCGGGCATTTGGGGCGCACACTCTTAATCCTGGCCCTTGGGAAGCAGAGACAGGCCAATCTCTGTGAGTTCAAAGCCAGCCTGGTCTCTAGCATGAGTTCCAGGACAGTCAAGCCCACACAGAGAATCCTTGTCTCAAAAAAGCAAAACAGGGCTGGAGAGATAGCTCAGTGGTTGAGAACATTGACTGCTCTTCCAAAGGTCCTGAGTTCAAATCCCAGCAACCACATGGTGGCTCCCAACCATCTGTAATGAGACTTGATGCCCTTCCCTCTTCTGGTGTATCTGAAGACAGCTACAGTGTACTTATATATAATAAATAAATCTTTAAAAAGGGGGGGGGGCTGGAGAGATGGCTCAGTGGTTAAGAGCACTGTCTGCTCTTCCAGAGGTCCTGAGTTCAATTCCCAGCAACCACATGGTGGCTCACAACCATCTATAATCAGGTCTGGTGCCCTCTTCTGACCTGCAGGTGCATACATGCAGATAGAAAGCTGTATGATGTATACATAATAAATAAATAAATGTTTAAAAAAAGTTAAAAAAAAAAGCAAAACAAACAAATAAGCAATGGAGCAAGCCAGGGGGGTGAGCCAGTAAGCAGCATTCTTCCATAGTCCCCGCTTGAATTCCTGCCTTAGCTTTCCTCAGTAATTCGACAGGACCAGAATGTTCTCCACCCTACCCCACCCCTGCCTCCATGTGCTTTTGGTCATGGCTTTTATCCTCGTGGTAACAGAACACTAAGGACCCCAACCCCTCCCAGGTGTCCATTACAACACAGTTCACACAGCCTCCACCAGAACGCCACCCGAGTTTACCCGCTACTCAATCCCAACTCCTTCATGTAACAAGCCCCTTCCAGAAAGCTCTGATAAGGTATGGGGTGGGGCCCGAGAGGGAACCCTCCCCACCATATAAACCTGACCTACTTGGGAGGATGGGGACAGAATTTTTTTAAAAAGGACTATGACCTTGTAGGTTATTTTGTGACCTGGTCTTATGGAGCCTGTGCTGGCCTCTAACTTACTGTGGGTCTGAGAATGACGTGGGAATAACACCAATACACAAAATGGGGCCGAGGATTAACATGGCCTCTAAAGGGCCTAGCAATGAGGGAACCAACTCATCCTCTGAGGGGCAGGCAGCAGCAGTGGAAGGAGGGGTTGAGCCCCCTGCAGAGAACTAGTGGATGATCAGAAGTCTGAATCCAGACGCGTCAAGATGCTCATGTCCGCTTCTCACGCTAAGGACCCGGAGCCATCTCGCCAGCACCCCCAGCTAGAGGCAGAGTCCTTCTCTGGAGAAGAGGACAAACCAGGACTAAGGCTAACACAAAGGCTAAGGTAAGAGGGGTTCGGCAAAATGGAAAAAAGACAATCCAAGTCGCATTTTGCATGGAGGTGTTAGAGAGACAGCTCAGTGAGTAAGAGCCCTTGTCATACAAGGTGAAAGATATACCTTTGTTCACATCCCTGGAACTCATGTAAAACCATGGCATGCAGTTCAAACCCCTGTGATCCCAGTGCTCCCAGGAGACGAGCGGTGGAGGCAGGAGAATCCACAAAAGCTCACAAGCCAGCAATTTACACACACAGTGGAAAAATAATATCGAGTCTCAAATAAGGTGGGGACTGATACCCAAGGATGTCCCCTGACCTCCACGCACATGCCATAGCACACACACACGTGCATACCACCACACACAATCACACACAGTGCATGCATGCACACAGATCGCACACACACAGAAATTGGGGGTGAAAAGTGGGCTTCAGGTTTCCACTCCCCTGCCCTACTCACGGAATGATGTCAGCGGCTGAGGGATTTCCTGTGGAGAATGGAGCTTCTCAGGAGGGGTCTGCCTGCATTCAGAAATGAGGGACTGTGCTCTACTGAAGTGTGGATCGATGCCCATGTTGTAAATATTCCCACTATGGATGATGTAAACTACCAACTGGATGCCACTGGATGCTGTGAGGGAAAGCTCCAGCACCCCTTTACTGGCTTCTCTGTAAGATCACCTTCCAGATCACCCCATGGGAAGCCCGTGGGAGATAGCCACTTACACACTCGAGTGCTCTTAAGGGAACTATTAGAGCCTCATTATTAAATGTGAGTTGTTGAGGATCACCCACTATGTAAGACTCTAATGTGAAAGGGAGTCCAGAGCTATGGTTCTCAACCTTCCTAATGCTGCAACCTTTTAGTAGAGTTCCTCATGATGTGGTGACTCTCCCCAACCATAAAATTACCTTGCTACTTCATAACCGTAACTTTACTAACTGTTGTGAGTTGCAATGTGAACATCTGTGCTTAGAAAGGAGGTCGCAACCCATAGGTTGAGAACCACGGGGCTAACACAGGCGAGACTGGAAAAGCAGCTCTCTGGTGGAGTGCCTGCCTCGCACCCTCAAGGACTTGAGTTTGAGCATCAGTAACATCCACCCACACGCATCCACATTCCCACTCCTAGTCTGCCACGAGACTGCAAACCAAGACATGCGCCATTCAACATTCAGAACACAAAAGATGAAGAAAACAACCAAATTTAACACGGACAATCATGACTTGGAATAGCATCATACTTCCTAAAAGCAATGGTGGACACCAAAACAGAATGGAGAAGCACCTTAGGAACTGATGGTGTGGACCTAGATATGGGTCAGTGGTTAAAACACTGACTGCTCTTCTGAAAGTCCTAGGTTCAATTCCCAGCACCCACATGGCGGCTCACAACCCTCTGAAATTCCAGTCCCAGGAGATCTGACACCCTCTTTTGTGGGCATCAGGTACTCCACCCAAGTGTACAGTCACAAATGCAGGCAAAACACTAATCTGTATAAAAAAGGAACAAGTAAATGGATACGAGAGAATTTAATGCACTGGAAAGATGTCTCAGTGGTTAAGAACACTGGTTGCGGGCTGGAGAGATGGCTCAGTGGTTAGAAGCACTGGCTGCTTTTCCAGAGGTCCTGAGTTCAACTCCCAGCAACCACATGGTGGCTCACAACTATCTGTAATGGGATGAGGCCCTTTTCTGGTGTGTCTGAAGATAGTTACAGTGTACTCATATTCATAAAATAAATAATTCTGGAAAAGAAGAGGAAATAGTTTTTAAAAAAAAAAAGGAACACTGGTTGCTCTTGCAGGGGCCCAGGTTCAATCCCCAGCATCTACATAGAGGCTCAAAGCCATCTGTAATTCTAGCCCAAAAGCCTTTCTTTAAAAAAAAAAAAAGAATTATTTATTTCAGGTATAGGATACATTGTAGCTGTCTTCAGAGACACCAGAAGAGGGGCATGGAATTCCGTTACAGATGGTTATGAGCCACCGTGTGGTTGCTGGGATTTGAACTCAGGACCTCGGGAAGAGCAGTAGGTGCTCTTAACTGTTGAGCCATCTCTCCAACCCTAACAGACTTCTTAATAGAGACCCTGTCTCAAAAATAAAACAAAGCAAAACAAAACAAAACAAAAAATCTCTGTGAGTTCAAGGCCGGCCTGATCTACAGTGAGTTTCAAGACAGCCAAGGCTACACAGAGAAATCCTGTCTCAACCACCACCCTAATCTAAAATTTTTATTTATTTACTGTGTGTGTGTGTGTGCACGCGCGAGTGCGCGCACGCGCATGTGCAAACATGGAAATCAGAACAATCTTTTGAGGTTGGTTCTCTCCTTCTGCCAAGACTGGGTTTCTTCTCCAGTGTTTTCCTACTGTGCAAGCCATCTGGTGAGCTGTGAGACATCCCCCTGTCTCTGCCTCGCATCTCTTAGGAGCAGTGGGACAGCAGATGTGTGCTACCCAATCCAGCTTTTGCATGGATTCAGGGCATCAAGCTTGGGTGATCAGGCTGTGCAACTAGCCCTCTTACCCACTGAGTTGTCTCCCTGGCACAATTCTTTCCTTTTTTCTTTTTAAAAAAGAAACAGAGCTAGAAAGAAAGGTGAGCATGGTGGTTTGTGTCTGTTATCCTTGCTCTTGGGAGGATGAGACAGGAGGATTCCCAGGAATTGGAAGCCATTCTGGATTTCAATGTAACCTTTGAGCTGCTTGTAGACAGAGTTCCAAAGGCAGCAGAAAAACTTCCGTGCTCGGAGCACTGGAGAGAATGGATTGGTTCCTACTCCCATACGGTTATTCCAGGATTCATGTGCCAGGGCAGTGATGTCACACACCACAGTGCCACTGGGGGCAGGTCCATCTACAGGGAGACGTTTAAGGATGAGAACTTCATCTTGAACCACCTCGGTTGTGGTGTCCTTTCCATGGCAAATGCTGGACCAAACATCAATGGTTCCCACTTTTTTTTTTCCCTGTGCTGCCAAGATTGAGCAGCTGGATGGTAGTGTGGACTCTGGAGAGGGCAGAGAAGGCATGAACATTGTGGAAGCCATGGAGTGTTTGGGGACCAGAATGGCAAGACCAGCAGGAAGATAGGGTCACCGTTGCTAACTATGGACAACTCTAATTCTTTTGACTTTCAGGCATTTTACCCACCAGACCATTCCTTCTGTAGCTCAGGAGCGCGCCCCATCCTATCTGCTCACAGCGCCCAATAATCTGTGCTCTCACTGGAGTTCTTGGGGTGCCATATTTTCCTTACCCCCTCCAAGTCTAGCTGGATTTCAGAGTTAAGTTTATGATTATGAATGGAAACTAAATGAGAGAGAGAGAGAGAGAGAGAGAGAGAGAGAGAGAGAGAGAGAGAGAGGTACAAAGAGGGGCACTGTCACATGGTATAGGTTGTTTTTTTTTTTTTTTTCTTTTTTTCGGAGCTGGGAACCCGAACCCAGGGCCTTGTGCTTGCTAGGCAAGCGCTCTACCACTGAGCTAAATCCCCAACCCCGGTAAAGTTTTTACTTATGCCTTTAACACTTGGGCAAACCTCAAAACCGGGAGTGTTAAGATGCAAAGATAAATCAAGAGTCCTGGCTTTCCTGAGTCACTCAGTCACTCAGCTGGGTCCTAACCTTGCTCCCACACTGCCTCCCTCCAAGGCCAGGGTTCTGAGCAGGCGACACAGGCTGAGTGGCTCTTTGGTCACAATACACCTTTGGTCACATGTGACAACAGGAACCATCCGTTGGAGTGCCGAGGACAAGACAAACTCTGAGTTTATCCCTAAGTGGGGCCACTTTAGATTCCTAACAGTCACCCCCAAAATCAAGAGCCCACAAAACAACTTTGCTAGATCAGCAAACCTTGATCCACACACACCCCCACCCCGGTCCCGCCAAACCGGCCATGGAAGCAGGACACATTTATCAGTTCCACGTTTATTTTCAGAAAGTGATGCAAAACAGAAGAAATACATCCAGACACCACTCTCTCAACAATAAATAGCCTCCCCTCCCGAAGAAATAAAAAAAAAAGAAACAAGCAGTTGCGTGCACACCAGTTCAAAGTGACCTCACCTGGTGAGATGCGCGCCCCTCAAACCCTTCCTCTGCACCCACTCTCTTGTCTACTCGCAGGTGACCCAGTCCACCCGCCGTCACCTGAGTCTTCTCCCTGTCTGTCTGTCCGTCTCTCCATTATAAAAATGCATGTGTCTTTATTTTTCAGATCAGAGATTAACACAGGTGTTAGACCAACAGTTGAATGTTACTGGGCTGGGGAAGAGAGCAGCTCTCCAGTCCTGGACTCCCGGCTGACCCCTCCACCTCTCCGGAAGTCCCTCTGGGTCCTAAACTTTCTGGAGTCCGTTCTCCACTCTCCACGGAACCATCGGTCAGAAGCAGCACCTGGTACGTGACTGTAGTTCGGGCAGAGGAAGGGGCAGGGGACACTTCTGTCATATTCCCTTGTGGGCCAGGAAACAAGTGAACCCCAGAATCCTCCTTGCCCCTCTTCTTCCCCAACTAATCTCTGTACAGGGAAGGGACAGCGAGAGCTCGGGGCTCTCCGCCCCGTGTCTGTTTTCTAAGTTAGTCGGGCACCTTCCAATTCCGCAGCGTTTCCTCAGTTGGGAAAATAGTTATAAAACTGGCCTTCGGTTTCCTTATCAAAAGGAGAGGGGGCCCCAGCGGGAGAGGAGCTGTCGCCACTGGAAGGATAGGGGGATATTCTCCTCCTCTTAGTGTCTCCCTCGCCTAGTCCTGAGTCGCTGGGCTCGGGCTGGAGGGAGGTGACCTCAGTCCACAGCGAAGGGGAACCCTGTTCCTCTGAGGATCCCAGGCCCGGGTCCATGGGCAGAGTTCGCATGGTTCGGAACCAGCCAGCTGGGCTCATCTTAGGAGGATACTGAGGCGCCATGGGCCAACCAGCTCCAGGAGCCAGGACATCTGGGCCCCGGTAGTAGGGCACAGTGGTCCCAGGAGCAGAGGGTAGGAATGTGGGCTTCACGCTCACTGCTCGGAACTCTGTTTCATAACTGGGTTCCCGAGGTGTTCCCAGCCAGTAAGACTGTGAGACCATATCTTTGGGCTGGCCTGGAAGGTCAGGGTAGAAACGGCTGGAGACAGGATACTGGTTCGACAGAAGAGGTGAGTAGGGGTCTCCCCCAAGCAGTTGACAGTTGGGTCCAGGTGGCGAGGGAACACTCGTATCAACCGATGTATACATGCTAAAAAATAAAATGAAATAAAAACAGTGAATAAGAAACCAAGTCACAAGTGTGTCTCTCCCCTCCCTGCCCCATTTCTCTCTCCCTGGCATGCCTGTCCCCCAGACCCACAAGGCAAAGACAGGACATGTTGAACACTGAAATACAGACCCATGTGAGAAAGACCAAAGGGGATTTGGATCCAGAACACTTACGACTCAAAGTTCTCCCGGAATCCTTTGGCAAAGGGGTTGTTGTCGATTTTCAGCTGAGTGATCTAGAGTGGGAAAATAGAGTCCCCCCAGTCGAGGGCTCAGGAATTCCACCCCTCCCTGCAAGAAGTCTGTCCCCAGGCTCCCGGCGCCCAGCCCTCACCTCTGCATTCTGGTAGGCAGTCACAGCAATGAACTGGGTCTCTTGGAAGGTAAAGATGTGAGTGTTAGCACTGCAGGCCGCCTCTGGCTCACCGTCATTCACCTCCACGATGTGGAGCCGCGGCTGGTACTTATGGAGGGACTGCAGGACGATCATCTGGAGAGGGAGCCAGGCGGTAACGGGTCACGGAAGGTCCTCCCGACCTTGTAGTGGCCTCATATCTGGATGCATTCACCTACCAGTAACTACTAGCCCTACTAGACTAGAAAGGATGCTTGAGTACATCTCCATGTTGCCTCCATGCAACTTCTCTTAAGCATCCCTACTTGGAACTCACCGAGTAGGTGGCTGGCCAGTGAGCCCTCAGGGTCCCCGGTCCCCGTCCCCATCAGTGTTTAAATGACTGGTGCCACTGCAGCTGGCTTTTCTTTTCTGTTTTAACCTGGGTTCCAGGGAGGAAACTCAGGTCCTTGTCTTTCCAAGGCAAATGCTTTACCAACTGAATCCTCTCTCCAGCTCAAGGTTTTAAAAAACAGGACGGGGACTGTGGAGATGGCTCGGCAGATAAAGGCACTTGCTGAGAAGCCTGGCACTCTGACTTTGATCCTTGGGATCCATGGGGTGGAAGAAGAGTGGAAGTTGTCCATCTGACCTCCACAAACACCATAGCAACTCACTCCCCCACAACTAAGTAGATAACTAGATAACTAAGTAGGTAGGTAGGTAGGTAGGTGGGTGGGTGGGTGGGTGGGTGGGTGGGTGGGTGGATGGATGGATGGATGGATGGATAGATAGATAGATATGATAAATGAAGGAATGGATAGATGGATGGATAGATAGATAGATAGATAGATAGATAGATAGATAGATAGATAGATAGATTGATAGATTGATAGATATGATAAATGAAGGGATGGATGGATGGATAGATAGATAGATAGATAGATAGATAGATAGATAGATAGATAGATAGATAGGATAAATGAAGGGATGATAGATAGATAGATAGATAGATAGATAGATAGATAGATAGATAGATATGAAAAATGAAGGGATGGATGGATAGATAGAGAGATATGATAAATGAAGGGATGGATGGATGGATGGATAGATAGATAGATAGATAGATAGATAGATAGATAGATAGATAGATAGATATGGATAGATGTAGTAAATGTGTAAAACAAACCAAAACAAAACCCATGGTTATTCAATGTGAAGTCACTTTTACATTGAACATCCATTCCCTGGGATATCGGGACCATCAAGATGACAGATCGTGACCTAGTGAAGAAGTCCCAGGCTGTTCTGGCTGTCCTGAAAGTAACCCCTGCCAGAGATCCTGTATCCCCCCAGCTCACTGTCTTCACAAGGTGGGTAGGAAAGAGCCATAGTTTGGAGAGGAAGAAAAGGAGCTGGGACAGAGAGTGGCTCAATTAGTAGCTTGTTTGTCTAGTCTGGTGCGATACCTAGAACCACATGAATCAGGCATGGTGGAGCATGCCGTGCCCTCAGCACTCAGGGCACAAGGATCAGAAGTTCAAGGTTACCCTTGGCTATGTAGGGAAGAGAGGGGGAGAGGAGAGGAGAGGGGAGGGGAGGAGAGGAGAGGGGAGGGGAGGAGAGGAGAGGAGAGGGGAGGAGAGGAGAGGAGAGGGGAGGAGAGGGGAGGAGAGGGGAGGAGAGGGGAGGAGGCTCCAACAGACAAAATAGGTTTTAGGAAGTGTAGGGGGAAGGGGGTGGGAATCTCTAATGCAGGGACAGGTGGGGTTGACAGTCCTACCTGGGTCACATTGTTGGAAGCCCCCTTGTTGTTGGTAAGCTTTAGTTTCCCAAATGAAACTTCCTGTCGCATCCAGTGGGCTCCAGTGTTGGGGGAGTCTGGGTGGACGTATAAGCGGTTCCCTGTGGACAGTTAACCTTGTTGTCAAGTACTGAACAGACTCTGGAGATATGGGATTTTGCCTGCTCTGAGAGGACCGTGAGGAAGATGCAGGGGAGGGGACAGGCAGGCTGAACAGGGGAAGAAGAGGCAGAGGATTGAGCAGAGTGAGTCTCGTCCCCCTTCCCCTCCCCACTCAGTTGCTCAGTTAAATCGTTAGAGAAGAGGTAGCAAACCAAAGGAAGGGTGAGGTGGGTGGATAGGCGGTAGGTCTCATCATGTTAGGGGCAAGAGCTTGAGTCATCCACCAGGGGGCGCCCAGTCTAGGAGAGAAAGCATGCCCACCACTCCCAAAGCGGGTCGTACCTGGCATACTGCCTTCGGCCTTCCCACACTGCACCCACTTGCCACTCTGGTACCGCCAGTGGTGCTGGTCCACCAAGACTACATCCACAAACATCCTGTAATGGCTCGTGGGCTCCAGCCCGGCCACAGTGAAGGACAGGAATGGGAACATTCTCCTGGAGGGACAGAGAAGGTCTAGACTCCATCAGCCAGAGCTCAGTGGCAGTCACCAGTGTGATCGTGTCAAGCTGCAGCCGGCTGACAATTGTGCCAGAAGGTACTAGCTTGCCAGTTATTAAATAGAGATGTAACAAAATTAATTCGTAGGGCTAAAGAAATGGTTTCGCGTTAAGAGCACATAGAGCTCTTCCAGGGGGACTGAGTTCAGTTCTCAGCACCCACCTCAGGTAGCCTACAACAGTCTGTAACTCCAGCTCCAAGGTGATCCAATGCCCCTGGCCTCCACTGACATCCACATGCACATGTGCACATGCACACGAGCATGCACACGTGCACACACACACACTATTAATGATACATTTTTTTAGGTATATTTATTTTATGTATGTATGAGTACACTGTCGCTGTCTTCATGCACACCAGAAGAGGGCATCGGATCCATTACAGATGGTTGTGAACCACCATGTGGTTGCTGGGATTTGAACTCAGGACCTCTGGAAGAGCAGTCATCTTGCCAGCCCATGATACATCTTTTTTAAAAGGTAGCACACACCTTTAATCCTAGCACCTGATAGCAGAGGCAGGAGAATCTCTGAGTTTGAGGCCAGCCTGGTCTATAAAGGCAAGCCAGGGCAGCACAGAGAAACCCTGTCTTGAAAAACAAAAAGCAAAAGCCAAATTAAATTGCCCACGCCTAAAAATTAAATACGTCCTACTGAAAGCCTGGGTACACACAACCCAAGAGTCTCTTTTCGGAATTTTACCATGCGGTGCTGTGGCCTGAGCCTGAGGTTATTTATGTCCATTGCGTGAGGTAGTTGAAGGATGGACAATGGCTGCGGTGCATTGCTCCCCAACTCTGTGCTCAACCCTGTCATGTTAGAATCCGCTACAGGGCTTCAGCAGACACCATAAATCAGTGCCTCCCCCTTCTTTAGTACTGATCATTAAATCTAAGGCTTACAGTATGATGGATGGGCAGGCACTCTACCACTGAGCCACATCCCGGCCTGTAGACTCTCGACAACGCTTCCCTCTCAAAAGATCAGTTACTAGATATTTATCTGGAAACCACTGTCTCTAACATTAGTGCGCTTCCTGCGTGGGCCAAAGGCACCAGGCAACCCTTAAAGATAGTCCCAGAAGGTGGGTGTGCCTGAGTCCCACGTCTCCACTGTGACTCTCCCACTCCTGCCCCGTGGCATTCACTGACTGGCCCTCCCTGTCCCACTGACGGGAGTCAGTGACACCTATAGTATGACCCGCCCCAATCTGGGCTTTCAGAAACTCATTGAACACCCTGGGTGCCCCAAAGGCTCTAATCATTCTTAGTCTTGGGTCCCAGGAAAAGCAGAAGTTGGTGGTCGGATCCTGTGTGATCAGCCCTCGTTCTAAAGTAAAAGCGCCGAAAAATGGCCTCCCCACCACTTCCACCCCCGCCGCCCCCATTATCACGATCACTTCACCCACCACCTCTCTATCACAACCACCATCACTGTACCGCTATCTCCACCATCACGGCGACACTGTCTTCACCAGTACAGTCTCCAGGGCCGTCACTGTCACTTCCACAATCATCGCCGTTACCATTACCACTCCATGATTACAGCCACTGTCTCTCCAGCCGCCACCACCACCATCCCCACCAGAACAGCCACCACATCCACCGTCTCCACAGACACCACTTCCGCCAGCCGCACTGCCTCTACCACATCTGCCGTTACCATCTCTACAATCTTCTTAACATAAGATTTCCACCAATTTTACCATGTCTCCTACCTCCGTCAGAGCCGCCGCCCCGACCATCACTCCGGCTACACCTCTACCATAGCCTCCAGCACTCCAACCGCCACACCCACCATCTCCATCATAGTCACAGCCACTGACTCACACCTGCCATCACAACAGTCGCTACTTTCATTATCACCAATACTACTACCGCCATCACAGCCATTCTGTCACCATCTCTTTCATCCACTCTACCTGCAGCCTTCATTGTCACAACCACCATGGCCAGCCTCAGCCATCACCAATTCTATTTTGTCTTTTTTTTTTTTTTCCAGAGCTGAGGACCGAACCCAGGGCCTTGCACTTGCTAGGCAAGTGCTCTACCACTGAGCTAAATCCCCAACCCCGCCAATTCTAATTAATGAGCTTTGCCTTCATGACCCTGTGGAGGCAGCGGTGTTGTCAGAACAGCAGAGCCAAACACTCACTGGACATCCCTTTCGGTCCCACCTTTCAGGGGGCCATGTAGGATAGGAAAGCATTGGTCTCATAATCAAAACACCTAGGGACTGGGGAGATGGCTCAGCGGTTAAGAGCACTGACTGGGGGTTGGGGATTTAGCTCAGTGGTAGAGCACTTGCCTAGCAATCACAAGGCCCTGGGTTCAGTCCCCAGCTCTGGAAAACAAAACAAAACAAAAAAAAAAACAAAACAAAACAAAAAAAGAGCACTGACTGCTCTTCCAGAGGTCCTGAGTTCAATTTCCAGCAACCACGTGGTGGCTCCTGACCATCAGTAATGAGATCTGATGCCCTCTTCTTCTGGTGTGTCTGAAGATAGCGACAGTGTACTTATATATAATAAATAAATAAAATAAATAAATAAATATTGAAGAAGAAGAAGAAGAAGAAGAAGAAGAAGAAGAAGAAGAAGAAGAAGAAGAAGAAGAAGAAACAAAGAAAGAAGAAAAAGAAACCTAGAGGAGCCTCGAACTCACAGTGTATGGTTTTCCTGCCTCAGTTTCCAAAGTGCTAGGATTACAGGGGCACATCACTATACCTAGTTTGAGTACTGTTAGGGATCCACCTGACAAGAATTCTCCCAACTAAGCTACATTCCCAGCCCAAGAACCAAGTATTGGGAACCGGCAGCGGGGAGAATATTTCCAACCCATTTCTCTCCCCAGCTCATTGTTAGCCACTCAGATCGCAGTTTCTGAAGCTGAAGCACTTATTGCTCTTCTGGAGGATCAGGGTTTGGTTCCCAGAGCCACGCCCGGCGGCTCAAGAGCTGTTTGTAAATCCAGTTCCAGGGGATTCAACAGGCCCTGGCCTACACAGGAACCTTCATGCAGGCGGTGCACATAAACTCACAAGAGCACACATACATGTAGATAAAAATAGATTTGAAAAATAGGGAGCTGGGTGTGGTGGCACATGTCGTCCTCGTCATCATCATCGTCATCGTCGTCATTTTTTAAAAACAGTTTTAGACTTGTTTTTATCTTATTTTATTTCATGTATGACTGCTCTACTACATGTACACCTGTGTGCCAGAAGAGGGAATCAGATCTATTTACAGATGGTCATGAACCACCATCTGGTTGCTGGAAATTGAACTCGGGACCCCTTGGAAGGGCAGCCAGCCAGTACTCTTAACCATGAGACATTTCTCCAGCCCTGTACGTTTTTCAAGAGAAGGTTTCTCTTTGTAACCCTGGCTGTCCTGGAACTTGTTACGTAGACCGGGCTGGCCTCAAACTTAGAGATCCATGTGTCTCTGCCTCCCAAATGCTGGGATCAAAGGTGTGTTCTACCATTGTCTGGCCTCATTTTATTAATTTGAAATAGGGTTTCATACGTAGTTCTGGCTATCCTAGAACTTGCCATGTAGGCCAGACTGGCCTCAGACCCACAGAGACCCACCTGCCATGCATGGCTTGGCTTTTGTCTTTGATCCCAGCCCTCAGAAGAAAAAGGCAAGCGGGTCTCTGTGAGCCTGAGGCTAGCCTGGACTGCGTATGGAGTTCTAGGATAGCTAGGGCTACGGAACAGGGAGAGTCCGGAACAGGGTAAGGTGGCTGGAGAGATGGCTCTGCTTTTCCAGACAATCTGGGTTTGATTCTCCACACCCACATGATGGTCCCCAGCTTCCTGTAAGACCAGTTCTAGGGGATCCAGCACTCTGTGTTGGCCTCAGCAGACATTAGGCACTCGTGTGGTGCACATGCATGCACGCATGAAGATATAACATCCATACACATTAAAAAACAAAACAAGGGGCTGGGGATTTAGCTCAGTGGTAGAGCGCTTGCCTAGGAAGCGCAAGGCCCTGGGTTCGGTCCCCAGCTCCGAAAAAAAGAACCAAAACAAAACAAAACAAAACAAAACAAAACAAAATCAAAACAAAGACCATATATACTTTCTTACCTAGTGACCAGGTCTCATTCATAGTTTCTATTCTAAAGGAACAGACTAGCACTGCCTTTTTGGGTGGTACTAAGTGTAGAATCCAGGGCCTTGTGCAGGCTAGGCCAGAGCCCTGTGACTAAGCCGGATCCTCAGCCTCACACCGAGCTTATCCGTCCTCTCCTAGGCACTCGCCAGTTCATCAAGCCAGTCCTTGGAGATATAAAATGTCTGGAAACTTTACACCTGAAGACACTGACGCTTATGGATAGACTGATGAGCATCTCCACGCGATGGTTTCTGTCTGTCTGTCCCACTCTTGTCCTGATAGTGGGTGACAGGAGATTGTGAGTGAAAGGCAAAGGAGAGAGGGTCTTACTTTCGCTTTAAAAGATGATGAGATGTTGCACAATCGTGAAGACTGGAACACCCAGTGCCCACACTGAGGAGGAGGAGGAAGAGGAAGCCTGATGTGGTAGCACATACTTAGAATCTCAGAACCAGGGAGACAGAGACATTTATATTCTTGTGGTTTCCCTGCCAGCCTAGCCTACTTGGTAGACTCTAGGCTAATGGGAAACCCTGTCTCGAAAAAGAGAAGCATAGAGGCTAAGCATGCCTTTAATCCCAGAACTTGGGAGGCAGAGGCTGATCACTGTGAGTTCGAGGCCAGCCTGGAGTTCCAGGACATCCAGGGTTACATACAGAGATTCTGTTTCAAGAGAGAGAGAGGAAGAGGGACAGGATTCCAGAGGAATGACTTGCTAGGTTAACCAACGGCCTTCACACACACAAATGTGCACACCTGTACATGTACATGTATACACACACACACACACACACACACACACACACACACACACACACAAATAACCAGCAGCTAGAATCCCCAAATAAACTCCCTGACGTACGTGTCGCTTTGCTGGGAAGAAGCCAGTGGCGGAGATGAATCTGTACCACTCTGACCTCCTTAAAACTACTTCCCACCCCGCCCTTCAGGGGACAGAGTCAAGATCCCATAGCTCTCTGCTGCCCCAGGGCTTACCCGCCTGGGGATGATTTTCATAGGTCTGTGGGACATAGCTGGGAACACAGTGAGTTCCAGGCCAGACAAGGCTACACGGTGAGACCTGTCTCCAGAAACAAAACAGTGACTAGCTTGAGACATCAACCAGCTTTCTACAGGGTTGACTGGCTGTGTCTTCTCCAGAGCAGGTGAAGAACAGCTGGGCTTCTCTCTGTCGCCATTTTCAAGTGATTTTGAGATCCCTAAGCCATGGGTCCGTGGGATGAGGACAGAGAGGCCTCTTGAAACAAGTGTTTTGTAAAGATCTGAAAAGTTAAGCTAGGATGGAAACTCAGTATAAGAGTGCGTGCTTAGGGCCTGGAGAGAAGGCTCAGGGTTAAGAGCACTGGCTGCTCTTCCAGAGGATCTAAGTTCTAATCCCAGCACCTACATGGCAGCTCACAACTCGGTCTGTAACTCCTATTCCAGGGGAATATATATATTTTAAAGCACTTGTTCTAGCAGAGGACGTGGGTTCAATACCCAGAGCCCTCATCGGGGTTCACAACTCTATAACTCCGGCTTTAACATCGTCTTCTGACCTCTGGGAGTACCCGACATACATGTAGTGCACAGACATACGCACATCTGAGCAAAACATTCATGCCTTAGACGATTAATTATTAAACATTCAATTTGATAATTACAAAACAAACAAGATGATTAGATTTACAAATAAAGTAAGTCTAAATTTAGAAGTCTGGAAGATTAGCGGGACACAGTGCCTTATGCTAATAATCCCTGCACTTAGGAGCCTGAGGCAAAAAATGTGCTGCATGTTCAAGGGTGACCTGGACACAGGAAGCTCCAGGCTGGAAAGATGGCTCAGTGGTTAGAGGTGCTTTCTGCTCTTACAAGGACCCATGCTCGACTCCTATATAGGCTCCTAACCACCTATAGAATTCCAGTTCCATGAGCTCCGACCGCCAACCTCTATAGACTCCTCCATAGGAGTACACATAGCATATACATAATACACCGACACACATATACTCATAAAAACATTTGAAAACAAAATAATAAGTAAAAAAAGTCAATTAAAAAGTGTGAGAGTTGGGAAGATGGAGAAAGGACACAAAGCGCCGTGGCACTACCTCACATGAAGCGGGAACGGCCTTCGCCACCCAGACGTCACATAACCAAAGGCATCTGCAAACCGAGCTACTTAACAACTGCTCTCCCCAGAGTTATCTTAATTATAATAATCAACCAATCACAGCCAGAAAAGTGGGGATTACCAGCAATTAGTACCCACCCACACACCCACAGGGACGGCCTCTCTTTCTTACTGAGAAAGTCTTCCGTCTACACCACTGCCTCGGCCTGCATACAGCACTCCCGGGTCCTGTGTCGAGTGTCCCGGGTCGAGTGTTTGTTTGTTTGTTTGTTTGTTTGTTTGTTTTTAAAGTATTATATTTAAAAGGGTTGGGGATTTAGCTCAGTGGTAGAGCACTTGCCTAGCAAGCACAAGGCCCTGGGTTCAGTCCCCAGCTCCGAAAAAAAAAAAAAAAAGAAAGAAAAAGAAAGTATTATATTTAATAGAAAGGTTGTGGGGCACACCTTTAATCCCAGGACTCTCGAGGCAGAGGCAGGCAGATGTCTGAGTTCAAGGCCAGCCTGGTCTACAGAGAGAGTTCCAGGGCTACTCAGAGAAACCCTGTCTCCAAATCCCTGTCCCCCTCAAGGGGGTGTGAGGACCAATGAAAAAGACAAACATTACATTTTATTATTTTTACTTTGTACGTGTGTGTATGTCTGTGTGTCGGGGTAACCTACTCCACAGGGGCTTGTGGAGGGATCCGAACTTGGTCTGTCAGGATTAGAAGGAAACACCCTGACTCACCTCAGACTCTTCTTATTCTCAATTTCCCTCTCTGAGCCCCACTTGAACCACCGTCAGCAGGCATCCTCCACCCTGCTCGTCACTCAAAACCAAAAGCCTCACTACCACTGATCCCTACTAGTGGGTGAGCCCAGGGTGGGTGGGAGAGGAGGGACCAGGGACAGACTGAGTCAGCCCAGGAACAACGGCTGAGGGGCTGTGGCTAGATCTGGGATGGAAGAATTTTTCAGAAAGAAAGAAGGCCGTGGGTGATGTGGTAGTGACTTACAGGTCACTGAAACCCACAGAGGGACAGGCCAGTTTGTCAAAGCAGGAGGACTGAAAGGAGCCCAAAACTCTACAGCAAAAGGAAACACCCCAAGACCTCCCAGATCACTGGAGCTCAAACTGAGAAGAGACAGAGACCACCTGGTTTCGTGGGACTGAATTGACGGTGGTACGCCCTGTCTTCTTTCCAGGATGGGACCGTGGGATCTGATCTGAAGAGAGGCATCAAAGGGAATGATGGGGAGTCACTGCTCCATCCCACAGGGACCCAATGTCATGCAGTGTGTCTTAGGATCCAAAATGTGAGGATTGCCCCTACACACACACACACACACACACACACACACACACACACACACACACACCATGCTAGCATACTCTTATAAAACACTCAGAAGGCATTTAGGAATTTCTCTTTCACGTGTGTGCGTGTATGCACTTGCATGTATGCATGTATGTCCATGTCAATGTAAAAGCCAGAGGACAACCTGAGATATCATTTCTCATTTCTCATGCACTGTCTGTCTGTCTGTCTCAACACAAAGAAAGGGCTTTCATCAGCCTACAGGTCTCTGATTATCCTAAGCTGGCTGGCCAGGGATTAAAAACACCACCACTTCTGTCTCATTGGCTAATTTTCTTTTGCTTTTTTTTTGTTTTTTGTTTTTGTGGTTTGTTTTTTGAGACATTTCTCTGTGTAGCCCTGGCTGTCCTGGAACTCACTCTGTAGACCTGGCCTCGAACTCACAGAGATCTGCCCGTCTGCCTCTGCCTCCTAAATGTCCCAGGTTCTCATGTTGGCAAAGCAAGAATTTCATTGACTGAGCCATCTCTCCAACCCTGATTGATTTTTTTTTTTTTTTGGTTGTTTGGTTGTTGCTGTTGTTTTCTGGCTTTTAATTTTTCCCCACCAGATGCTGGAGGCCATACACACATGTCCAGTGTATGTTTGGAGTTCAGAGAACAATCTATTGGAGTCGGTTCTCTCCTTCAACCATTTGGGCCCTGGCAATCAAACCCACAGGTCAATCAAACCCAGGTTGTCAGGTGTGGCAGCAAGCGCATTTACCCACTGAGCCATCCTGCCAGCCCATTACTTTTTTTTTTTTTTTTTTGTTATTTTTTTTCGGAGCTGGGGACCGAACCCAGGGCCTTGCGCTTCCTAGGTAAGCGCTCTACCACTGAGCTAAATCCCCAGCCCCATACTTTTTTAAGTTCCCCTTTTAAGCCAAGCATGGTTACAGTGCACACTTGTAATCCCAGCATTCCGAGGGTGAAGCAGGTGGGTTGAGAATTCCAGGCTAGCCTGGGATACATGAATAAAGATCCTCTCTCAACCAAACCAAACAACCAAAATTCATTTTCAGAGAAACACAAAGATTCAAAGCAGGAAGATCGCCAATTGCAGGCCAGTTCTGATGGCACGGCAAGATCCTATCTTGACATACCCACAATGTGGCAAACGCCCTTAATGGCATCACTCAGGAGCCAACAGCAAACAAATCTCTATAAACCTGAGGTCAGGCCCATCTACATAGTGAGTTCCAGGCCAGCTGAGGCTGTATGGTGAGGCCCTGACTCAAAAAGAAAACAAAAACCAAACAAAATAACTCCCAACAAAAAAGACCAGATCAATACTGAACAGTTTTGAAGCCGATATATTTTTATATCTTTATATATTTATTTATTTTTGGTTTTTGGGGCTTTTTTGTTTGTTTGTTTGTTTGATGTTTTTCAAGACAGAGTTTCTCAGTGTAGCCCTGGATGTCCTGGAACTCACTTTGTAGACCAGGCTGGCCTTGAACTCACCGAGTTCTGCCTGCCTCTGCCTCGAGAGCTGGGATTGAATGTGCCACCATGCCTGGCCTTTTATTTTTATTTAGTGGGATTTGTCATAATAAAAAGTCGGTTAAGGAGGTTGGGGATTTGGCTCAGTGGTAGAGCGCTTGCCTAGCAAGCACAAGGCCCTGGATTCGGTCCCCAGCTCCGAAAAAAAAGAATAGGACCAAAAAAAAAAAAAAAAAAGTCGGTTAAGGGTGCGTCAGCAGCAGAGTGCCTGTGTGTGCTGAGATAGTTACAATAGTAGCACGGGGGAGGCAGAGGTAGGAAGATCTGGAGTTCAAAGGAAGCCTTTGCTATATAGCAAAGAGAAAGAAAGGGCAGCGGTTCTGGGGATGACGACTTACTATGTAGCACAGGCTAGTTTCCAATTATGGGCGTCACAGGGGTGCATTACCGCAGCTGGTTTTAAAAAAAAAATATTAAAAGTCTAGCATACGGGGTTGGGGATTTAGCTCAGTGGTAGAGCGCTTGCCTAGCAAGCACAAGGCCCTGGGTTCGGTCCCCAGCTCCAGAAAAAAAAAAAAAGAAAAAAGAAAAAAGAAGTCTAGCATACACTAGTCCCCAGCTGCAGCACTAAAGCCAAAAGAGAGAAATGGGAAGAAGGCAGGGGTGCAAAGGGGAGAGAACAAAAGTGGTCACAGGAAAACATCCAGCAGGAACACACAGGAGAGGAGGCCACAGAGTCAGATATAGGTAGAGTGTGTCCCTCTGAATGCCTCCCCTAGCAGCCCTCAGACAGACAGGCCCCAGCCCGGCTCAGCCATGGCTGAGGTTGTAGCTGATATTCTCTCTGACTGGAGGGAGGAGCTGAGGCCTGCAAGACATTGAGAAGTCTGGCCAGGCCCCAGGATGAGAGGGCCTCCTGTTGCTAACACACTAGGAAGCCCCACAGTTAGAGGCCCCACCTAGTCTGCTTTAGGACAGAGCCTAAGCCACCGGCTATCCCAGCACCTCAGTGTTTGTGGTATAAAATGAGGGAGGAGAAGGCCAGGCCTGCCTGGCTCACCATGGAGTAATGGAAGCGAAAGCACATGGGTCCACCACGCAGGGTTTCCAGACAGTGTAGGTGGCTGTGGAGCCTGGAGAAAGAGGAGCAGACAGGTGCCTGGTCCCAGCTGTGGAAACCTCAGAAGAGTCCCTTACTGTCTCCGGGTCTGTTTCTCTCTCTATGCAGTGAGAGACAGGAACTTCTAGATCCTTCCAGTTCAGCCATACTCTAGGATCAGAAACCTGGCCGGTGCCAGAGACACTCAGAGAAGGGTTGGGGGAGCAGAGGAGAATGCTCAGAAGTCTTTGGAGATAAAGAGTGAGCCAAAACCAATGGTATGGCTCAGCCTCATCTCATTCCTGTGAAGAACCACTCAGTAGGCTTGAGGCAAGCCGTAGCTAGCAGCTATCTGCTCTGCACCCTCCATGATACCCCAGTGTCATCTGGAGGGACTATAGTCTAATGCCTCCTGGGACCCAGCAAGGGTTTCTGTGCCCCCTCCCACGAACCCCACCCTTGCAATCTCTCAATTACCTCTTGAGTCTCCATCCTGACACCCCACATCCTAACTCACTAATGGCAAAGTCCTGGCTAGCCCCCACTGAGAAAGGTAGCTGCTTCTTCCCATAAGACACAAGAGGGTCCACTCGGGTGTTGCACACTAAATGACCCTCACAAACTGCAGGTTTCTCTTTCTTTCTTCAGCAAAGAGACTCTGTCGGAAGCAGCAGGCTGAGCCACAAACCATACGACTAATTCAACAGCCTCAGGGGACCCCCCTCTATTTTCTCCTAGGTTGGACTGGTGAGTATCTGGGTGAGGAAGTGGGCAAATTTTAGGGACTAGCTTCAAAGGGCACAGCTTCAAGACTGGACACACAGCCGCGACTGGTCTTGAACTTGGCATGTTCAGGACTTGGGCATTTGTGCCTTCATAAGTTTTGCTGTTTCCCACCGCTCTACACAACACACACACACACACACACACACACACACACACACACACACACACACTCCTCTCTCTCTCTCTCTCTCTCTCTCTCTCTCTCTCTCTCTCTCTCTCTCTCTCTCTCCAGACATATGATCTCAAAGTAAGACCGGAAAAGAAACTTGGCGACCGCTTCTCCGTGTCACCAAATCCCAGTCTGCTCCCCCCTCCCCCATACACCAAAGCTACCCTAAGCACAGCCGTAGCAAAAGAACAGGCACACTGATATCTCAAAAGTATTCTGCCCCCAACACTTCAATTTCCCATACGTAAGGACTGAGAAGCGGCCAGCTCCTGTCAGATCCATAACACATGCTCCCCGCTGTCCACTGCGATCGCAGACTGTGGCAAGGAGCAAGTCTACACACACACACACACACACACACCCCGCCCCGCGCCCCGGGCAACTCTCGGCGAAGCGAGAGTCATCCTTTCCTCTGCACCAAAGTAACTTTTGCGCCCACAGCATCATCTCTGTCCTTTTTGAGCCCTCTGACGGTTGGTGTGATGATACTCTCAGCACCCGCGGCTCTCCGGAGCTTGAGGTGCCCTCCCCGTAACTCTGCTCCCCACCCCCACTCCTCCCCTCCTAAAACTGAAGCTCGGACTACGAAGACTCAGCAACCTGCAGCTTCATATTTTGATTTAAAAAAAAAAAGAGGAAAGTCCTTATTCGGGCGGGCCACGGAGACTCCCGCCGGCTCCGCCCTGCGAGCTCGCCGCGCTCGGCGCGCACCACACTCACCGTCCTTGCTTAGTGATGATCATCTCTGTCTGGTGCTGGTTGAACTTGGACCACAACAGGTGGTTGCTGAGCGCGACTCTCAGCTTCCCCGACACCTCCAACCCCGCGGGCAATGCGTAGTCCTCGCGGGGCCCTGGATAGAGCCCGGCGCGCGGGTCCGGGGCAGCGTAGCCATCCACCGGCGGGTAGCCCTCCGCACCCGCGGGCGGCGGGAAGGACTCGCCAGGCCCGGGGAAGCCAGTCGCCTGGGCCCGGGGCGGGTAGGCGTAGGCTCCGAGGAAGCGACCGGGCGGGGCAGGCACCAAGGCGCTCCCAGAATAGGACGACCCCAGGCTGCTAACTGCCCGGCGATCGGTCGGGTCCTGTGCGCCCGACTCCGGATAAAAGAAGCGATGCTGCTGGTCCGCTCCGGTCCCCCGGCCCTCGTCACTCGGTATCGGCTCGGTGCCGGTCAGCATGTCTCCGCAGCCCGGCTCCACGATGCCCATTCGAGGCGGGCTGGGCGCCTTCCCGCAGCCGTCGAAGAGACCCGAGGGTCTTTGGGGCTAGGGCGACGGGGGGCGGGGTCCGGGGACCAGTGGAACTCCACCCGAGCCGGAGCCGGGACGCCTAGCTCCTGAGCGCGCGTTGGATAGGCGCGCAGCTGCTCCTGGGCTTTCTTGGCAGCAGGTCGCTGTCACTAGCTGCGCGGCGGCCTTTGCTGCGGCTTTATGAAGCTCCTTGGGTCCCCTCACCCCGCCACCTTGGCCCCGCCCCGCCCCGCCCCCTCGTGGCTAATTCAGCGTGAATTCGTTTCTGGTGAGGACTGAAGCCCCCACCCCGAGCCCCAAGTGGGGATCAGTAAGTCTCTTGTTGCCCTGAGTCTGGGAGAGGGTCAACCTGCCACCTGCAACTCGAGCGGGTTTTTCTCCCCAGGAAATTCCGGCCCGTCCTGGAAGGCACAGCAAAGGCCCTTTCCCCAGATGGGACCGTCTGAGAGCAGTCTCACCGCTCTGGCCACCTCAGAGCTCCTTAGACTATACATATTCAACAGATATTTGTTGCTGCCTCCTGTATGCCCAGATTTTGTGTCTTTGCACAGTGTTTGCTTGGTGTCTCTTGCCCACACTCCCCAATATACTCGTCCAACCACCACGGGGCCTGAGGATGTTATTGGCCCCTCTAGCCCAGGAGCATACTTGGAAGCTGTTGGATAACAGGCTCCCAAAAAGATTGCACCCAAAGCAGCCCACCGTGGGCTGGGCTGGCTGAAATGCCCCTACAAAAGCTCGTTCACGTGGCGTGGAGTAGCAGCCCCCGAAAGACACGGGAAGTAGCGCTTGGCTGTCAGTGTTCAAAGTCCCAGGGCTGACTCTGACTGTGACTCGGGTGTGTAGGACCTGGGTAAGTCACTTCCTTTGCCTGAAAGTCCCTCAGGCCTGATGGGGTAGGCTGGGGAAATAAATATTCGTATTGGGGAGGGGTGGTGCCTCTGTTTCCATTCTATTGTGTCTGACAGGTAAGTAGTCCAAGCTGGCTGGCAGATCACCCAACGCCTGCTCTGATCGCTCAACGCCTGCTCTGATGGAGACAGACAGTCCTTCCTTGGAAACTAAGGTAAGTCATGCATTTTGAGACGTGTCCCTAACCTCACAACTGAAAACAAATCCATTGGGAGTTTTCTTTTGAAATGAAAAGCATCCTTGGGGGCTGGGATGGAGTTGACTGAGTATTTGCCTGGCATACACCATGCTTCCTGTCCCATCCCAGCTTTCCTGCGACGGCAGCACTTGAGAAGTTTAAGGTCATCTTCAGCTACAATTTGGGCCAGCCTGGGTTACATCCTATCTCAAAAGTAAGTAAATAAGAAGTTGGTCGGGGCTGGGGATTTAGCTCAGTGGTAGAGCCCTTACCTAGGAAGCGCAAGGCCATGGGTTCGGTCCCCAGCTCCGAAAAAAAGAACCAAAAAAAAAAAAAAAAAAAAGAAGTTGGTCATTGGGCTGGAGAGGTGGCTCAGTGGTTAAGAGCACTGACTTCTTCCAGAGGTCCTGAGTTTGATTCCCAGCAACCACATGGTGGCTCACAACCCTTCTTAATGGGATCTTCTGGTGTGTCAGAAGACAGCTACAGTGTACTCATATACATAAAATAAATTATTTTTTTTTAAAAAAGAAGTAAAACATCATTTAAGAGTTACTTGTAGGGGTTGGGGATTTAGCTCAGTGGTAGAGCGCTTGCCTAGCAAGCGCAAGGCCCCGGGTTCGGTCCCCAGGTCCTTAAAAAAAAAAAAAAAGAGTTACTTGTTCTCCTGTGTATGTATGGGCGTCTGTGCTGACATGTTCAGAGTTCAGAAGACAGCTGTGTGGAGTGAGTTCTCTCTTCCCATCCTTACGTGGGCTCAGGATCTCAGGACACCAGGCTTGGACAACAAGTGCCTTTAACCGCTGAGCCATCTTGCTGGTCTCGGTACTAAAAACATCCTGTATAGAAAATCTAGGCAGTGAAGAAAACCAAAATTAGACAAATCACCCCCAATACGAGTTTCCCAAAGCAAACAATATTAACGTTTTGAGAATACCCTTCCAGATACCTCTCTTGTATAGACCCCTCTGTGTCTCCGCCTTTTGTACCACACAAATGTCTAATTTTACATAAACTTCACAGTCTGCTTTATCACATGGGTTCTTGTTTTTTTTTATCCACTCAGCAAGGTGTAATGGATTTTTTTTGCATGTCAAATATATAAAGCTTGGGGCTGGGGATTTAGCTCAGTGGTAGAGCGCTTACCTAGGAAGCGCAAGGCCCTGGGTTCGGTCCCCAGCTCCGAAAAAAAAAAAAATATATATATATATATAGCTTTACATCTTAAAAATGCTCCAAAAAATACTTCCACACAGTTATTCTGTGAGAGAGGGACTTCTTCCCCTCATCTCTGCCCCACCCCACTTCTCCCCTGGGGTGTGACCTCATCACTACATTTCTGTCCCAGCCCAATAGGGCTTCACCCATAGGGGCCCAGGGGGACACTCTCCTCCCAACTAGAGCTGAACCAAGAGACAGGCTGCTAAGGGAAGGTGAAGCTAGGGACCCCAGGAGGCAGACATGACCCAGGGAAAGGTGGGGGTAGAAAATCAGCGAATCTCTTGTGAATGAGGCCTGGATACAGAAACCAGGATCTGGCCGCCTCCTCGTTTCCTTTCCCCCTATTCCCCATGTCTTAGAACATAAAGGCTTCTGTGTCATTGGTCAAA
This sequence comes from Rattus norvegicus, assembly GCF_021556685.1. Lineage (NCBI taxonomy): Eukaryota > Metazoa > Chordata > Mammalia > Rodentia > Muridae > Rattus > Rattus norvegicus. The sequence continues at coordinate 88,340,991 of NC_141543.1, forward strand.
ATGAGGCGCCATGGCTTGAAAGAAGGTGACCTTGGGACCCTTGGCTACCTGTTGTGAAAAATAGATTTCTGAGATTCATTCAAATGACTGATTTCCCCAGGAGGTGTAAAGTTTGAATACCGAGAATTCTTTGGGGGACCCTTTTTGCTAAGTGTCCCATGGTGAAAGGTCAAATGGAGTCTTGTTCCTTAGCCTTTCCCTCCCTCATCTTCCATGCTGATCCTCAGGTCAAGTGAGCCATCCCCCTGCCTCGGAACAGAATGTTCTAAGCTCCCAACAAGCAAAAGGGATTGTGACTGTCATAACTGGGTGGCCCTGGGAGCACATCTCCGGAAAGAGGGGGGCCTAAGTATGGTCTCCCCATAGCCCGATGGGTTGGATAGAACCTTCCTTATTAACCTCAGATTCCTCACTGCTCGCACCCCCCACTCCCTCTAATTTCTTCCACCCAAAAAAGAAAGTGCTTGTGAAAAGCGGGGGCTGAGTGGCCCTGTGTCACCACCGCCAGTCCCGCCCCTCTGCCAGCTTGGGTGAGAAGAAGAACCCTGGCAGCGACACCTTCTCTTCCACAGCCACCTCACCCCCTTCCCAGTCTCCAGGGCTGGAGAGGTGGGAAGCCAGGATTAAGGAGAGGAGGCCCCTTGGGATCCCCTCTCTTCCCTGTGGCTGCTGCTACCAGCCCCTCTCTCCTTCTGCCAGCACATGCTACCCACAGGCTGGCCCTGGGTAACATGGGAGACAGAATGCTTCAAAACTCACACACCTTGCTTGCCACAGAGCTAGGGCAGAGGGTCTGAGGTAGATGACCAGCCCCTCGTTCCTTTCAGAAGTCAAGTAAATGAAAGCCAGCCGAGGGATGGGGGCCTGGCTTAGTAGCAGAGCAGGAGGTCTATATGCACGTACATACCTGACGTGCCTGACATGTGCGAGACTATGGTTCCATCTCCGGCAACACGCGAAAGAAAAGTGCTGATACTCTCCTAGAAAAGATCTAGAAAACAGGGAGCAGGGAGAGACTGCCCCAGAGGCTTACAGGCGGCCCTAAGCTCTTCTCCTCTCCCAGTGCAAATGTGCAAGACTTCCTTCAAGTCTAAGGCACAGAGCATCAGGGACCCTCTCCCAAGGCCACTCAGCCCGGCCATCCCTCTAGGCCACCACCTATCCCAGCAAGCTGACATGTGGATTTCTGGGACTTGCCCCTAGACATGCTGATTCTGGGGCCTGACAGTGAGTGTCCTGAGTTAAAAACTTGAGATGACAATGGCCTTTGGGGATGCCTCACATCCCACTTCCAGTTTCCTCCCTCTTCTTCTCTGTTCTCTCCAAGTCGGCTGTGCCAGAAATTTCCAGTGCCAGGGAATAGTGGGTAAAGGACAACAGAAGCCACATTGCAGGCATTAGAGTCCTTCCTGGTCGACACTATAGGGCCAGATTCTTCCTGTTTCTCAGATGCATCAGTGGGCCCGTCTTCTCCTGACACATCTGCAGGACCAAGGCTTCCACTCCAGGGCTGCAGTGAAGGACAGAAACGGAGTAGGGGTGGGTAGGACTGGTGGTCCAGAGCTCAGAGCACCAGGAGCCAAGAGGTCCCTGCCTTTGGAAGCACAGACGGTAGAAGACTGACTGGACAGGGTGCTCAGAGGAAGGAGTCCCTGGCTCAGGATGTGCTCATGAGAGATTCAGAGTCAAGAAACCATGAAGCCAGAACCTTAGCTGTGACTCAGTAAGAAAGTCTCGGGCCCCGGAGGGGAGAACCAAGAAAGGGGGATGCCCTCGAAGCCAAGACCTCAGAAGCTAAAAGGCTTTGGGGTATCAAAGGCCTGACAGAGGGAAACAACATATTCCACAGGTGGCTTAGTGGGAACCCCCTCACTATCTGGGTGACTTAGGACCGTGTCCTGACAGCTCTGGTTTCTGTGTCAGTGAAGATCATTCATTAGGACTAGAAAGGCTGGGAGCCTTGCCCTAAGGCAGGAAGGGAATGGAGGCCCTGGATTGTCCGCCTGTCTTTTGCTTCCAGTCACCTGTATCTTCCCTTTCTTCCCTCTGGCTTAGTGGATCCTCCACAAAGGGCCCCTCATATTCATCTTCCCATCTCTGCTAGGGCCTGAGGCCAGAAGAGAACTCCTTGTTCAGGCCTGCCTCCCTCCTGACCTCATACACCATTTCCTGAGGGTTGTGATAAACTAAGCCCTGGGGACTTTGAAAACTCAATGTAGAATCAGTCTCCTACCCGCCAAGAGCTCCTAGCTAGGTAAGGAACCATGCACTCCTGACTTCTCCTGCAGCCCACTTGTCCCCAGAGGCAGAATGGCAACCCATAGGGTCATGCACATAGACATGCCAAACACAGAGTCCTCCTCAGCCCTCAGCTCCACTCCCAGGTCTGCTCACATGGCACTGTTCCATCCACCCTAGAGCCCTCCCTGCTCTGGGCCCAGACTGCCGGTCCTTCAGAGAGCAGAGAAATGGCATGGCCGGAACCATAGGCTTAGCAGGGAGGGGGCAGGGCAATGGCCAGCACCTGGAGAGCACACCCCACCCCCCAACAGTGACAGCTGCAAGAGGTCGGAATCCCCAGTAGCCAGTACCCAGGGCTTACTCCAAGGTCAAGGGCTTCAGGCTCTCATATCTGGGTTGGGGGTCACCCTTTGCTACTCCAAATACCTCTCAAGATGGGTGCCTTTTACCCTCTGGTCCTGGACAACACCTCAGTCCAGAACTGCGTCCTCTTTCCCTAACTTTTCCCATGCCTCTCCACCAACTTCCCATCCTGAGGGATGAGGGTCCCCTTAATGGTATCACCGGAGTAACTCTGTAATCACAGGGACTGCCAGGGTACTGAGGGTGAACACAAGCTTTAGGAAGGCCCTAGGGGAGATGGTGCCCCCTCCCCCTCAGAGAATCTGGCAGGCAGGCCTTAATCTCAGCAGGAAGCAGGGTCTGGTTACCAAGGGTGGGGGTGGGGGAATGCCAGGGCCTTGGGTAAAGGGAGCCTGGGAGGAGGGAAGAGAGAGAGAGAGAAGCCAGGGCAAGGTTGGAGAGGCAGCCTTAACTCCTGTGTAGCTGGACTCCTCTGTCCCTGTCTCCTCAGGAAGCTATCTATCTTCCTGAACAGTCCAGCCATGCCAGGCTGGGCAAGCTTCACCATCTGCGTGGGCCCTGGTTTCTCCCAGTCCCTTGAGCTGCCCTAGAGTCTGTCTGTCTGCAGCTCTCTCTGTCTTCTTCCTTCCTTCATTTTTTTGAGATTGTGTAGCCTGGCTGGCCTAAAACTATGTAGGCCAGGCTGGCCTTGAACTCATGGAGATCTGCCTGCTTCTGCCTAATGAGGGCTGGGCTTGAGCACCATGACTGAAGCGTTTTCAGTTGTTGCTTCTCGGCCACGTTGACCTGGACATCTCCAGATCCTTGTGTCCCATCTGGGACTTTGTATGTTGCTGCCACATCTACCTCTAGCTGGATCTATCGAATGGCTCCTGTCTTACCAGCCTTGGTGGGATTTGTCTATAATGCCAGCACTTGAGAGGTAGAGACGGGATGATCAGGATGCAAGGTCATCTCAAACTACATATCAAGTTGAAAGCTAGCCTGGCTCTCATATCAAGCTGAAGACCAACCAGCCTGAACTACAGTATACACTATCTGAAGATTAATTAAAACCAAAACAACGATAAATACTGTAGGCTTCCAGGCAGTCCCACTAGGCTCCTCCTCCCAGGGACCTAACAATGGCTTGGATCCTCGCCTGACACAGGACTGCGTGCTCGAGCGTGCGTGTGCTTGCACACACACACACACACACACACACACACACACACACATCCAGCTTTCTCTGTCTTCCCGAGTGTTCCCAGCATTCCCTCTCCCCACTTCCTGTCCTTTTCTGCCCCCCCCCCAACTTCTCTTCCCTCATGAGTCTGCTTCCATTTGTCTGTCTATCTACATGTCCATTCATCTGCCTCTGTCCCTTCTCCAGGTCCTCGTTCTTCTCCCTTCCCCCAATAAACCCTCTTTATACGAGCTCCATTACATGGCATAATTATGCAGGGACACACCTTGGCATGGGCCCATCAGGTCCCCCCTCGCCACATTATATTTCATAACAAATATGCCTGCTGGTGTCCTGAGCAAAGGGTCTCACTCTGTCCCTGCCTTTTCAAGTCTTCCTGTCATCCCTGGTCCCACGAACCTATTGTAGTCTCTATCATGGGTTTGTATGTCTGTCTGTCTTTCCATGTATCCCCAAGTCTATCAGAGCCGCAAGGCCACCCCAACTGCACTGTACAGCTCGCCTGTATAACTGGGACAGTGCCTTCTTTTTGAGGCCTCTCTCACACGCAGACCCTTGGCTTTGCCCTTCTTGCTAATGTGATAGGATAAGTTGATACAGAGCAGCTGATAGTCTGAGGGAAGAAGGGGCAGCATGTACATGCTGGGGGAGTGATCAGTCTCTAAGGGTGTATGGAGCAAGCTGGACAGCCTGAGACCTGAGGATGGGGCTCTCAGGGGGCATGGAGTGGTGCCATTGCTCAGGGGATAAGGCCTGAGTCACAGAGAAACTTAAGGTGGGCGTGTAGTATCACATGCCTAGAATGTCAACACTCAGGAGGCTAAGGTAGGAAGACACCGAGTTCCAGGCCAGCCTGGGCTACATGGTGAGACCTTGTCTCAAAAAACAAAGAGAAAGGAATGAAAAATGGGCTCAGTCAATAAAGGGTTTGTTTTAAGAAATGAGGAACAGAGTTAATTCTCCCACACCTTTGCGCTAAGCACAGCATTACCACTTATGATCCCAGCTCTGAGAGAAGGAGGCTGGAGGATATCTGGGACCCAGGGACCAACCAAACTAGTGAAACTGGCAAGCTTCCAGATTCAGTGAGAGACCCTGTCTCCAAAAATAAAAGAGTGTGTGGGTGGGGAGGGTTGGAGACATGGCTCAGTAGTTAAGAGCACGAACTACTCTTGCAAAGGACCCAGGTTCAGTTCCCAGCACCCACATAGCGACTCACATAGTAACTCCAGTGCCTGAGGATCTAATGCCCACTTTTGGCGGTCAAGGGCACCACACATCCATATAACATATATATATATATACATATATATATATATATATATATATATATATATGAAGACTAACACTTGCAAGCATTGGAAAAAATGTTTAAATAAATGTATGTGGAGACGCAGTTGAGGAAGATGTGTAACATTGACCTGTGGCCTCCACAAGCACCCACATAGTGTACACAAACACACACACACACACACACACACACACACACACACACACACACACACACACACACCATAGGGAAAAAACTGAAGCAGATTGGAGTGAGGGAGACCCAGCAACAGACAGAAAGACAGACAGGAAGCTCTGGGTTCTGATCCTAGCTATGCCACCGACTCCATACGACCTTGGACCTGTCCTTTTCCCCCGTCGTACCTCAGTTTTCTGTCCTGTAATTGAGACCCTTGGCAGAGACCATCCCCTATAATTCTGTGAGACCCAGAATCACGTCTCTAAATTCAGGTCTGGAGGCCGGAACCTTTACTTTCCTTAAAGGAGATGCCCCAAACTCCCTTCCAGTCTAGAATATCAGTCCCTGCACCTGCCATTCAGCACCACTAGGGGCAGGACAGAGGAAAGAATGGAGGTTAGACAGCAGGAAGGACTTCCTGCCGGGCAATAGGAGGGAAAGGAAGCCCCAGCTTCTTCTAACAGCAGGCCTCCAGGGCCTCCTCTGTTGAGGCTGGGGGTGGAGTAGCAGGGGTTGGGGGGGGGGGGGGCACTCAGCAACTGGGTAATTAGCCTTCGCTCTCAGGCCCTGAGGGGAGGGGCTGCTGGACCAAGAAACCAACGCAAACTGACAAGGGTGGTTTTGACACGCGGTGGAGCTGACGGGCCCGGGGGCCGGGGTTTGGTTTGGGAGGGGGGATCTTATCAAATGATTAAAAAATAGGTCAGAAGGAAGAAGCCACAGCCGGCACGACACTGGGTCCGTGGTGAGAAGGCCACACAGCTTCCCCAGGGCTGTGGGCTTTGGTGAGGTGGGGGGTGCTGAGGAGGGCTTCCAGAGGTGGGGGGGTTGCGGGGAGATGGGCCAGGGACAAGAAGATTGCTGGCCTGGCCCTGTTCATGGGTCGTTTGGAATTCTGCTTTTAGCCCCCCCTGGTCACATTCCTCCTTAAAGGAAGGACAGACAGCCTTGCTCTTCCTTCACTCACCCTACTCTAGTCACATCACACTCCCTGCACATCAACACCGGAGACCCTGTGTGGAAGTCCTTCTCACCCTCTAGTCTCTGGTTAACTGATGCAAAGACAGCTAGCCAAACTGCCTCTCCAAACTGCCTCCTCTCTACCGTCTCAGCAACTCTGGGCCCTGCCGGAGTCCAGTTTGACCCTCCGGCTTAGTAGGGCTTTCCTGTTCCTCTACCTTCCTATAAACATTGTAACAGTCAAGCCAGTCTCTTCCTATCAACATTGTAACAATCACAGTGGGTAAAAGGCAGAGCCTGAGGTGGGTCCCACGAGCCTAGGGCAGTTTGATGATCTCCAGCAAGCAAAGCAAACAGGCCGAGAGTCAGGTTTGTCTATCTGGTGGGTTAGGGCTCCACCCCTCCCTGAGGCTGGCATTCTTTCCCATAAGCCTTCACACTCAATCCCATTTCTTTTCTGAGTTTCCTGAAACGGAGAACAGTAAGGGCCATCCAGGGTCCTTGGATCTCTAGGTACTAGACTAGAAATAAAGATGATCGGAAACCAATAACCACAGTGGAGAGACAAGCCAGGCAAGGCGCCGCCATCTCTAATAAAGAGGACACCCAAGTCTCAGCTGCCACCATGCAGGGCACCCAGGGCCATGTTGGCATGAAAATGGATTGGCTAGATCTGACCTTGAGATTAACCCCACTTATCACCCCAGATGTAGATTCGCTGTGACACACAAGTCTGTGATCTCCCTGGGGCCTGATGTCTACATCAGCGACCCAGTACGTATCACAAGGCACCGTGGCAACCTCCTCCTGCCACAGCGTGGGGTGGGGGGTGCAGGGACTGGTGAGGTGGCCTATTAGTGCCCACCACCACCTGCCTCCCTTCCCTAGTACGGGTCTGTTTTTTTCCCTAGCGCCAGATTCTGACACTGTGAACCAGGGAGGGGAGGTTAGCATCAGGGTCAGGCAAGTTCTTAGCAACTGAAGCAATAGTTGGAAGTTGAAATACCAGCCATTTGTTGCCCTGCAGGGAGAAGTGTTCCACACATGCGTGCACTGGCCTGGGCTCTGGGGCCTTGGAATGTTCGTGTCCCAGAACACCTGCTACCCTGGACATACCACCCTATCTGACTTCTGCTTCCTCTTATCCTCTTTCTCAATGATTTTGAAAACAAAACCCCAGTTTTTCTGCTTGTCCTTACCCTCATCCCTGTACTCATTATATTTGAGTTGGTCAGGAACCACTCTGCCTGTTTCTCAGATGGCAGAAAGGAAACAGAGGCACAGAGAAGGTATATATGTTCTCAGGATCACACAGCTGCTAATGCCATTGCATCTCTGGGACGCTGAACCTTGCTCACTGAGGTGTGTGTGTGTGTGTGTGTGTGTGTGTGTGTGTGTGTGTGGTATGTGTGTCTGTGTGAGTGGTGTATATGTATATGTGGGTGTGTCTGTGTGTGTGTGTGTGTGTGGTATGTGTGTCTGTGTGAGTAGTGTGTGTGTATATGTGGGCGTGTCTGTGTGTGCATATGTGTGTATGTGTGTGCATATGTGTATGTCTGTGTGAGTGGTGTGGGTGTGTCTGTGTGTGCATATGTGTGTATGTGTGTGCATATGTGTGTGTCTGAGTGAGTGGTGTGTGTGTATGTGTGGGTGTGTCTGTGTGTGCATATGTGTGTATGTGTGTGCATATGTGTGTGTATGTGTGGTGTATATGTGTGTGTGGTGTGTGTGTGGTGTATATGTGTGTGTGTCTGTGTGTGTGGTGTGTGTGTCTGTGTGTTTGTCTGTGTGTGTGTGAGTGTGTGTGTGTGTGTGTGTGTGTGTGTGTGTGTGTGTAGATGACGTTGTTGCTATTTCCATTCTACAAATGAGATACTGATCCTCCTGCTCAGGGTGATAAAGGCTTGTAATGCAAGCGCTGAGGAGGCTGGGGTTGGAGGGTAGCTGTGATTTCCAGGCCGGTATGGGTTCCAGAGTAAGACTTCGAATCAAGGTTCAGGAGGGAGATGGCATCACGTCCTCAACTCAGTTGTTTGTTTACTGTATTCTTCTCTCCTTTCCAGGTGTCCTTTCCAAGGCAACCTTGGCTCAGAGTCCTGTGGAAAGGCAAGCCTCTAAACCCTCCTTAGATCACCTTAGTCCTTTCTGCCTGCTGACCCTGCCGAACTGGACCCTGTTACTTAGCAACTCCATCACCTTTATGAACCGAGGGATGACAGGGTCAGAGATGGGCACAGTCACAGCTGAGAGCAGATCCGACAGGGTGAGCATGCAGGAAGTTGGGTCCAGATGGGAAAGGCCCTGGAGTCCTGGTTTCTTGGAGCAGGAATGGGAAACAGGGAATGCTCCTGGTTCCCTTAGGAGGTCTGCTCTTGGCCAATGAGCCCACTATCTGCGGCAAGCCTAGGCAGCCCTTGGGAATAGGTGATTCTCGAGGGCCCTGTGGGACATGACACTACATTCTCTAAGGCTGGGACACCTTACCCTGTCCTGCTGGCCAAACCCTTCTTCCTCCCTTTGCCTCTCACCCTGGGACCTGTGAGCCAGTGATTAAGAGGTGGGAAGCAGAATCAGCTGCTGTGTTTCTGTCGGTGCCAAAGGACTGGCTGCCATTCTGGGGTGGGAGTGGGGGCTGAATGTTCCCACTGAAGCAGCAGAAGTAGCCTGGGGACAAACTGGAACTTGAGAACTATTGTTAAGGGGCTAGAGAGATGTCTCAGTGGTTAAGAGCATTGGTTGTTCTTCCAGGGTTCCTATGTTCAAATCCCAGCAACCACATGGTGGCTCACAACCATCTGTAATGGGATCTAATACCCTCCTCTGTCCTGTAGATAAACATGAAGACAGACCACTCATATACATAGATAGATTTTTTTAAAAGAGAGACTTGGTGTTTGGTTTGGGATGAGGCGGGGGATTGACAACATGTGGGGAGATTAAGAGTCATCACCCTTTGGCTCCAGATACTTCTCAGGATCTACACCCTTAGCATGCTATTTTCCTTCTGTATACAAGACTTCGAGAAAGATCTGAGACAGTCTTTTCCTTGCCCACGGGCTACAGGTTCTTCCTCGAGTCTAGCCTTAATCCATTACTTAGAGAGGGGTGGAGGAGGACAGAGATGAATCGCAGTTTCTTATAAACCTGGTGGCTTCTTGTTCTCCGACAGTACAGTGAAGGAGCCCTGTGGTTCTGGCTTTGAGTCAGCCCCCTGGCCTGGGCGTCCCCAGTGCCATCTCTCTCCGCCCCGCCCGGACTGGAAAATCAGGCTCACGCCTGTGCCCGAGAGTCAGTGCTTCCCCACGCCATCTCGCTTTCCGCTAAAAGGAGGTGTTTCCTCGAAGCTGGGAAAAGTCAGCCACGGGGAGGCGGGACTCGGGGGGCACGGGCACTAGCGGGGGTGGGCCTACCTGCCTTCCTGTTCCTCTCCTGCCCCCTCCTCAACGTAGCTCCCCACCCCCTTTTAAGAGCTCGATGCCTTAGCGCCACTAACTAACAAGTGGGGGGAGGAGCTTCCACAAGGAGGGCGGAGCGGAAGAGGGAGCTAATACACTTCAAGTGTCATCGAGTGACGCAAGACACAGGTTCATACTTAGGTTCCTGGTCCTTCCAACATCCATAAAGTTCCTCCCAGTTCGGGGCTGCCCCTCCCCCTGGTCCCCTGGTATGGAGATGTTAAGTGTCCCCCACCTACTGAAGGAGGAAGGCCCACTCACTTGGGAGGGAGAAATTTGGAGGGTAATTTGTTTTGTTGAGACAAATCCCATGTAGCTCAAGCTGGACTCGAACTTGAACGCCTGCTTGTCCTGCCTCCCAGGTGCCAGGCTTCAGCGGTTGATGAGAAGTGAGTACTTCCCATCTCAGAATTCTGACTCTTCTTCCCCACGGGGCGTGTGGGGGTGGGGGGCGGGAGAGAGGGCATAAGGTGAGGGAGAGGGACACCAGCACTTAAATGGGAGTATAAGTCACAGGTTATGTCCCACGGACCCTCCACTTTCTTGTTGTTCCAAGGCTCCATATATCACCCCCCAATCATCAGAGGCAGACCCCAGGCCCTAGATGAGGCACGAGAGTCTGGGTCCCACTCCTAAGGGAAGCAGGGTCCTGCAAAAGGAGTGAGAGGCTAGGGAGGCCTGACATTTAGCGTAAAGAGGCTGAAATAGAAAGAAAGATGGAGAGAGAATGAAAGCAGGAAAGTGGTGTGAGAATGGGAAACTGAGACCGAGACCGGTGGACAGTCAGAAAGAGAGCAGCACCCGGGCACTGGAGGGGACTGTGGCTTAGGTTCCAGGGGAAGGCAGAGCCCAGGTTCTGCTTCTGCTTCTAACAGGACAGACACACCAATGTCCAGCGTGGACGGTCACCAAAGCTATATCAAGAAGGAGATATGGGGGGTTGGGGATTTAGCTCAGTGGTTAGAGCGCTGGCCTAGGAAGCGCAAGGTCCTGGGTTCGGTCCCCAGCTCCGAAAAAAAAAAAAAAAAAAAAAAAAAAGAAGGAGATATGGGAACTAGGCTGGCTCAGAGAACCCCCGGAATCTGGGTGGAACCCACTTCCAGACGATCCCTTCGGATCGCTGGAATCAACTGCTGCGGGGATCCTCCGCAGGGGCGGGGCAGGCACTCTGTGTGGGCAAGTCCTGGAGAGCAACCCCCTGATCCCCGCTGGGTTCCGGATTCAGTGTTAAGTCGTACTTTGAGAGGGTTCTTATCAATAGAAATGGCAAATTTACGAAAAAGATGTCCTTACAGAATACGGAAATGTTACTTCCTCCCTTCCTGCTCCCAGCATTGTACCCCAGGAAGGCCGGAAGGGAGGCCAAGAGTCCCAAAAGAAAAAGGAAAGTGTCTCTCTCCACCCACCTCCCCTGCACTCAGGATCAGCTTGCAGATAGACGGCCCTGGAAAATCAGAACTCTGGACCTCCGATAGGCCTCAACCAGGGTGGGGACTGGGCATGCGCAACCTGGCTTCTGCCACCCGCACTGCTCCTACATAAAAGACCATCAGCAGAACTTTCCAAGAGAGGGGAAAGGTCTGTCCAGGTAACACAGCCAGCTACAGAAGCTTAGAGAAATTCCACCCTAAGGGTCTGGTCCTAAACTTCAGCAGTAGCCCTGGTGCTTAGCTAGTACTTGGGCTTTAGGCAGAGAATCCACCCTACCTGGTCCTGTCCTCATCAGGGGCTGATCCTTGAGAACTAGAGCAGGGACCGACAGGCAGGTGAAGATTTGCTTTTCCCAGGACCCTGGTTTTCTCTGGCCACATCCCTTCCTAATTCTAAGCTACAGGACTAGGAAGTTAGGAATGATGTTACCACCAGCCAGGAGGTGTCCGGGATCTCAGGATCTCTTAAATGCCCCCCCAGAGGAACCTGAAAATTTGGGGGTCTAGCGAGAGGGGTTCTTAACCCCTTTAGTCATCCTCGGAAGCCAAGCTGAATAGCACTGACTGATATGCACTCAACCACAAGCCAATTTTGTGGTTTCAGTTTTCAGAAGGCAGAGTGAAGCGCTGGCGGCCCTGGGCAGAGGAGTGGGCTGTGTCCCGGATGGTGTAACTGAGGTCAGTAATGAAGAATGTTCACAGTTCAAGATCACACAGTCAGGATGGGCTGTGACACTAGCAAAGCTTCTCCCTCCCCTTCCCATACCTCTGGTAACTTTTGCTTTCTAAATGCTGGGAGAGCTCTGTGCCAATGCCCCTCCCCCGTCCTTTTCTTCCTTCCCTTCCCCCTTACATTCATTTCCTTTTTCCATTCTCTCCTTTCTTCTCCCTTTTCTCTTACTGCGTTCGTTTTTTTTCATTTCCACTGTCTTCTCTTTCCCCTTCATTCTCCTCTCCTGCCATCTTGTCAGGAATTCTCAATGTTCCCAAAACACCATTCTTACCTCCTAATGGCCTACAGGAAAAGAGATGGAGTTCTAAAAAAAAAAAAAAAAAAAAAAAAAAAAAAAAAAAAAACTCACTGAATAGAGTCTAGAAGAATCTAGAAGTGCAGAATGCCAATATGTCAGCTCTGGAAAATAGATCACCATGGGGCTGGGGATTTAGCTCAGTGGTAGAGCGCTTACCTAGGAAGCGCAAGGCCCTGGGTTCGGTCCCCAGCTCCGAAAAAAAGAACCAAAAAAAAAAAAAAAAAAAAAAAGAAAGAAAGAAAGAAAGAAAAGAAAATAGATCACCATCTCCTAGTCCAGTTTCTTCTTGTCTTCATGCTAAGAGTAGAGGCTGAGATACGGCTCTGTCACACTCCAGCACATACAGCCTCATCCTCAGACCATTCTGCCAAATGCAGGTTCTCTCTCCTTCCCTCAGCTTTCCAGGGCAGGCCAGACATTTGGCCTCATGACTTCTAGGTCTAGAATGAGTGAGAAGGCACTAGGTGCTTATGAAAAGGTTGCAACCCCAGACATGGAGTTTTAGCAATAAACAGCACCCCAGTGCCTTACTCCTGGAAGCCATCCTGGGGTAACCAGTAGCCTGGGGCATGGTAGGAGGAAGCAAGGTTAAAGAGACTCGTGTGACTATCAGTTATCCCTCGTGGCCCAAGGGATGCAGGAGAAGAGAAAGGGTAGAAAAGTGAGGTAACCCCCAACTCCCAGGAAAAGCTGGCCTGAGAACTCACTGGTGCCCAGGTTCAGCAGTCTCAGGGGCTTCCAGCTCCCTTAGTCATGTGATTTCTATTAAAGACACTGGAGTGGGGGTTGGGGATTTAGCTCAGTGGTAGAGCGCTTGCCTAGCAAGCGCAAGGCCCTGGGTTCGGTCCCCAGCTCCGGAAAAAAAAAAAAAAAAAAAAAAAAGACACTGGAGTGGTGGCTGCAGCTGGCTCTCACACAGCAAGAACACGGATGTGTGACTCTTCCCACCATCTGAGTCACCGGTCAAGTGGAGAGCTTATAACTAAGTGTTTATCGGCACACCAGTGGATGATGGGGTCAGCCTCAAACCCAAGAGTGCCACCACACATGTGTTACTGTGCACTCTTTCTGGTGTCCCTGTGATACTTGAGACATACCTCAGTGGCACTGTGATCCAGTTGAGTGAGAGACTGTGTGCATGCCACGTGCACAAGAGGAAATGTGTCTTGCATGTGAGTGTCCTGGAAGGAGTGCTCGAGTGTGTGGGTGCATGCATGCATACATGAGTGCACTTGTGAGTGTGTGTGTGTGTGTGTGTGTGTGTGTAACAGTCTATTCAGGGTCTCACAGTAGAAGTGTAACAAGATGAGTCTAGAGTGTCTACCTGGACATCAAGGGGAGGAAACCCATTTGTACCCACTCTGAGGGACAAGGACAGAGTGTGCCTGCACTCACATGCTTGTGTGTGTGCATGTGTACACACACATACACACACATACACACACATACACACACACACACACACACACACACACACACACACACACGGTTCTGAACACAAAGAACTCCTAGAGGGCTGCATGCGCTGGGGTCTCTGCCTCTGGGAGGCAGAGGGGTACTGAGGCAGGCAAGGGGTGCTGGTGCTCCGAATCTGAAACACAGCCGGTGTGCAGGACATACCACAAAGCCCAGTACAGGGGGCGCTAGCCTCTCTCTTGCCCCTCACCCATGCTGGGGGAAGCTATCTCCTTCACACCATCTCCTCATCCTCCCTCTCACCTCCCATCCACAGTTGCTTTTGCTATCTGTGGGGGAAGGAGAGATCAGCTTCTGTCACACCCACAGGTCAAGAGCTCCAGGAAGGGGAGGGGGTGCGCCTCCCTCAATGGGCTTGAAGCAGGAGTCTTGGCAAACTGATCTCCTCAGCTCTTTTCCTGGAGCGCATGGCTTCATCATCAGTTCCTGCCTTTAGACCTTCATCTGGCTGCCAAATAGCCCTGCAGACCTCTTGCTCCAGCACACGGAGGAACCACTGTCTCCTTCACCCGGGGCTGCAAAGCCGGAAGAGGAAAGGCTTGAAGACAAGAAGTCAGCAGGGAGGGCCTGCTGTGACAGGAGATCCTCTGATCCCATGGCCTTCTAACTAAAGGGTCTTACTTGTGGTAGGACAGACATCCCTGTGCTGGACTTAACGTTATCCCTCCTGTCCAGAGCCTTCAGACTCTGCTGCCTACTGTGTTCCTTCCCTCTGTGCCCCACTGTGCAGGTGCCAGGCCAGCCTTAGAGAGAGGACACAAGCCACTGTGGCCCATCCAGGGTGAGGGCTAGCATCCTTCGGGCTGCTGTCTGTACTCCTTTGTCCTTTCTAAAGCCTTTCCCCGAGTTCCTTCTATTGCAACTGGTCTTGAGTTGGGAGATGGGCTTTCTCACCAGCCCAGTCAACCTTCTTCAGGTGAATCCATGCCTTTAGGGCGATAAACAACCAAACTCCAAAAATGAAAACAGAAGCCTCTAGCCACACTCTATCTACTTGCTTTTTCCTCCCTTTGCCCCAAGTCACCACAGAAACCCACAGGGCATTAGAGCCTCCATCCCAAAATGAGTCAGGGCCCTTGAGAGCTGAGCTGGGGTACAAGAGTTTCCCCTTTGTGCCAAGCAGGGGCTCTGCTTCTTGATAGCACACTCCATCTAGTCCCCTGGAGGCCTAGGAGCAAGACTGGCTTCCCTAGGGAGGGCTGTGGCTTCTAGACAGTGGCCTCCCTGAACACCCACCCAAGGCCTATGTCTGCTGCTGAGAGGGGAAATGGCTCCAGAGTGCCTATGGAAGACATTAGGGAACCCAGAGTGTTCAGCCTGATTCACTATGCTCAGTCTCTGTCTCTGTTCTCCAGTACCTACAGGGACCTTCGAGGGAGGTGGTCAAAGGCTAGCTCCAAACCTCTTTGCCCCTCTTTTCCTGTCTCAAGTCAGGAACAAAAAGACTTAAGGGGGGAAGAGATAATGGAAGATACTGAGGCCCAGGAAGATGGTTGGGAGAGTAGAAACTGCACACAGCTGGCTGACCCCTGGGGAAGCTGGCAGCCTCCCCCACTGCCCCTGCACTGCATATATTCTCTCCCCCCAAAATAGCATCTCTTGTGGGGGGAGTGAAGGGAGTTCTCAGTTCACTGTTCACTCCCCACAGTGCGTTCACAGCTCTCCCTGCTGTCTCTCGCGACCTTGTTTCTTTGCCCGGCCCTTCTGCTCTGCCTGCACCCTCATCCCTTACCTCTGCACCACCCAGAGTCCTAGGACCCCTTGCTAGAAAGACAGCCTACTGACCATGGCCCACCCTGCCTACCCATTGTCCCGTGTTCCTGTTCTCTGCTGTAGCTGCCCTTTGGGGGCAGAAGTAAACTTAACGTAGACAATTTGAACATTGAATGTGTTGGTGAGGGTTTAAGCCACAGGCTCTAAGTTGAAGAAAGAAAAATGGCTGACTGAGACAGGCAGGCAGCTCAATAGTAGAATTCTTCCTGCTGTGAGCAAGGCTAACAGGAGTGGTCCTGGTCCTTCCCTCTATGGCTCAACATGGAGATCTTATTTAAATAAAGATAGCCTCCATCTGAACGGGGAGCCCCAGGAGGAAAAGTTCCTGTGTGGGACTGCTACACTGTCTTGGGGCTGAGACCTCACATTGGTCTTTGGTTTCCTCTATCTCCTGCCATAGATTCTAACCATACGTTCTACTGACACTGGCCACACTGTTTCCTGTGTGGAATGGCCGCTTGCTTTTGCTCATGGACAGACAGACAAAACGTTCAGGCTCAAGATCTGGAATGATTCAGTCTGATGGAGAGGCAGGCTATGTATGGACTGGGGACCATGGACAGGGGCCCTTCCCAGCTGGTAGGGCTGGGGTCTTCACAGTAGCAAGAGGGATTGCAGAGACAGGGTTCGGAGGGTTCGCTGGGTAGGGATGTGGAGTAGTTTCAGGAATAGGGTGGTTCTAGGGAGTGTGGGGCTAAGGGCATCGAGAGAGGCTGGCATGGGGTGTCTGCTGAGTCTGAGAGTGGTTGAGCAACAGTGGGTACACCTCTCCCCCAGGCCAGCTGTGAAGCTGACCTCCTGTCCCCTGCACCGTGGGAGAGTTGAAGGCATGGAAAGAGCCCCCTCAAGTCATCCCCCGAGGGACCTACTCCCCCCTCCCTGTTATTTCTGGCTCCATTTTCTTGGTCAAGAAGGGTGTCAGTGGCAATGCAAATGAGGAGGTGCTGGAGGTGCTGGTGACACCCATCCTGTCCCCCAGCTCCTCCCTGCCTTCCCTCCGTGCCCACATTCACACAGTAGCCTGGAACATCTATGAAGAGCACCCAGCGGCTCTGCCCTTGGCCAAAGTGGCAGGGTGAGTGGCCAACGCTCTAGGCTGAGGTTGCATCCTCAGAGAGAGGCATCTGCTTTTGCCTTGAAGACGGTGGGTGTGGGCACGGGGTGGACATCCAATCCCTTCACTACAACTGCCCCTCCTGCCTTCAGGGCCACAAACGGAGAGGGTGTCCTGGTGATTGCATAGACTTGAGTGTGTGCCATGGACCAGTGCCTCAAGCTGGAGTTTCCCTCTCAGGCTGCTCCTGGGCAGGGCCCATGGTTTTCTAACACTCAGAACTGGCTCAGAACTCTCCTGGCGAATGGATGGAATTAGATCTCGTGGGAACTCATGGGTGGCCAGGAGCAGGTCTCTCTGGAGCACTGAAAATCTCACAAGTTACAGGAGTGGAGGTGGAGGAAGGGCAAGAAAGAGAAAGGAGTGATGGGAGGTCTCATGTCTTTACTCTTTGTCCCTGGCTGGTCACCTTGCTCCACTTCTCCCATTTGCCCTTTGCCCTTTGCCCTCCCTTTGCTCTTAATGTCTCATCCATGACCTCTGTTCTTTCTGTGGTGATCAAAGTTGCTCTGTTTTCATTCTTGCTGAAAGAGAAGTCCTGGTCCCCTGCATTATAATGATGTCAGGGAGTAAGGACTCCGCCCCGTCTTCATCAGCTGGGTGAGGTGTTCTCATTAACATGGCCCACTCATCCACACACCCCTCCCTTTAGTACCAATCAGCTTTTGCTCAGCAGAGGCCACAAAGAGCTGTCACCCTCCTCAGAAGATCACCTGACATAGCCTACCTGTGGACTTAGGCAAGAGTCTGCAAGATCTGAGACCTCCAGATGGGAAAATTTGGGGGATGGGCCAGAACTGGAGAGGCTGTTGGAGAGTCCCTGAGTGGCTTGACCTCTGCTAAGTACTCACCCTCACCTCCTGGTCTTTGGACCTGTGCTGGGGCAAGCAAGTGGGTCCACAGGAATCACTTCTAGTCTCTCAAGGGTCTCCGCTCTATCCTACTCAAGGGAAAGTTGTTCCAACCTTCCAACTCCAGCCTAGAAATGTCAACCTCCTGGTCCCTGAACCCTGCAATTCTCGGCCCCCTCCTGTTGCCCTCTGGGCTCCAAAGAACAATCTGTAACAAATGTCCCTTGTGATCACAATTCCGCTTGAAAGGTGGGAGGGATGAGGGTCGCAGGCTCCCCAGCTCCCCTGCTCCCAGTCCATTCCTTTCAGGAGTGTCAGAGGGAAGTCTGGCTTTGGAGGGGACCTAGAGGAAGGCACACTGCCTTTTCCCTCCCCCACCTTCTCTTTCCCCCCAGCAACATTCTTCTCTGTACTTGAGCTTTTCCTGAGTCCCTAGAAATCAGGGAGACAAGCTGCCAGAGTCTGCATCCAATGTCCCCACGCTCTCTTTACCCTGATGACAGGGGAAGGTCCAGGCAGGACACCTGGGCTCACTCCCACTCCAGCCACACCCAGGAACTACGTTCAGGTCACTTGGTGTGCCTGTGCCCATGTGTGGGCTCATTCTCAGCCCCTAACCACCCCAGGCCTCTTTTTTCAAGGCCCAGAACTTCCGTGTGTTCCTGGACCATCCCTAAGTCTCTGTGTCACAGGAGCCAGTGCTTCCAGAGCCATGGGGACCACTAAGGTGTCCTAGAATCTCCTTTCTCAGGGCTGTGAGCTACATCTGCAAGCTGCTCTATCTTTCCTGTCACTCAGGCAGGTCTTGGCTGCAGATGGTAGCCGCTTACGACCACACACGGGGTGGAGAGGTCGGCTCTTGCTGCATGTTCTAGAGTCAAACCTCAAGTCACTGATGAATGTAGACCTCCGTGTCCTGTATTTTCTTTCTAGTTCCATGGATTCAACCCAGGGCTCTTGTACATGCTGGCCAAAAGCCCTACTGTTAAGCCATACCCACAGCCCTTCCCCTAGTCCCCTTTCCTATTTTGAAGTGGCCATTGAGGGGGGGGGGGAAGGCACATGGAAACGATAGGGTCGATGAATAAATAACTCAGATTCTCTTTTTTTTTTTTTTTTTTTTTTTTTTTGGTTCTTTTTTTCGGAGCTGGGGACCGAACCCAGGGCCTTGCGCTTCCTAGGTAAGCGCTCTACCACTGAGCTAAATCCCCAGCCCCCAGATTCTCTTTTTGACTCCACACAGGGGGCGCAGCTCAGGCTAGGGTAAAAGTCATGAGTTCGTGACCCAGCTCTGACCTCCCAGTTTGGGGTGTTTGAGGTAGCAGTTGAGCCTAAAGCCTGGCCCTGTTCTAGTAGTCTTGGAGACATGCGGACCCAGAACACGGGGTTATGTGCTGTTCTCCTGACATTCAGAAGTTTTCTGAGAAAAATAAGGGCTACCTACTGATCCACTAAGATGGCCCAGAGCTCTCGAACTTCTGCTGGGCAGACAGGCTGAGAGGGAAAATTCAAGAGCCCCTGCAGCTGATCAGGGATGGGCGGCTGCTTCGAACCTGTTCTCAGTGAGGATATGATCTGTGACCACCATCCAGCATGATCAACAGAGTCACAGAGTGTGAGCTGACCATACTCACCAGTCCCAGCTCCCCAGTGGCTGCTATTTCCAAGATCTTCGCAGTGAGGGCCAAGGCCCCATCCCACCCATGGAAGACAGCCCGAGCGCAGATGGAACAGGTACGTTTTATTTGGACTTTCAACTTGTTCAGAGAGCACTTGGCTCTCTCTCCCCTCTACAGGCCCCCTTCCCCATGTCCCCTCTCTGGGGAACACTCAGGGTACAATGACAAGTCTCTGGAGTCCTTGGCCCCTTCCCTGCTGACGTACCCCTCACCCCCTGCACAGAGGAAGGAGGGGTGTGGGGAGAGGGCCTGGAAGATTTGGATCAGAATGGCACATGGGATGACAGTGGTTTTCACTGGCATCGGCCGGCCAAGGCCCCAGGGAGGCTCAAGTGAGGGGTGGATTCATAGTGGGCAGCAGACTCCCTCAGGAGGCTCCCACCTCAGCCTGGGGCCCCAGCCTCCCACTCCCCTGTCTTTCTAAGGGGACGACTCTGAGGTAGATTTCACAGAGGGAATGGGGGGTGGGTTTGGGAAGGGGGTTAGCTCTTTTGAAATTGATCTCCACAGCACCCAGGTCCCAATCTCAGGTTCTGGCCTGGGAGGGAGGGGCTGATAACACCCACCCAGCAAACGCAGGCTGAGTCACACTTGGGCTCTGGGGAACCTGTGGTGTCAGGAGCTGCAGTAGGGGGCAGGGTGGAGGCATCTGCCTTGGTGATCTGCACCTTAGTGCCAGGGGCTCCTGAAGGGCCCAGGCCTGTGAGGCTGGTGCAGTCCCCTGGACTGAGGGTAATGGCCCAGGAGTCCTAGCCTCAAGGCAGCCCCTTTGGGCTGGATCATCCAAGGCCTGCAGGGTCCTCCCACCCCTCTGCCACCATTCCAGTTTCCCAGGGTGTACAGAGGGGGAGAACAGAGCTGGCCTGCAGTGACAACAAGAAACAAGATGCCTCTTTCCCCAGTACCACGAGCCCCAAGCTGGTCGGTCATGAGACAGAGGGCTGGCGTCGGTGTGCAGGGCGGGCTCTGAGACCCTACCAAGAGGTTCTTCCTGGAAGAACCCAGCCCAGGAAAGACAGACATTGGGAAGGGGCTCCCAGAGCTCTTGACACCTCTTCCTCTCCCTCCCATGAGTACTAGACTTCCTCTTGGAGACAACCCTGTTGAAGGACAGAAAGGCAGAGAGAGGTGGAGGGTATGTCCTCCTCATCCCAGACCAGATCCCCACTCCCCAGGAGGAACCAGGAAGATGTGGGAGCCTTGGTTGACCTCCAGGAAAGAGCCGGAGCTGGGTGGTGCCTGGACCAGGGAAGGCGGCACACACATCGACTCGGTAGCCAGTGGAGGTATCTGGGGGCCGCAAGGGGCAGGGCCCCCCACGAGATTCATGCAGCATTCAAAGTGAGTGTTTGGGGGTGATGAGAGAGAACAGAGAAACAGTTGTGGGAGAGGTGCCCTAGATCTTGCTGTTCTCCAGGTGGGAGTCAATGTGTTTGATGAGGGCATCATCTGGGTACCCGACAGGGAAACCCAACTGGCAGAGGGGGCAACTTCGGATGTCGGAGCCCACCGTCTCCATCAGTAGCTGCAGGAAGAAAATGAAGGCACTTAGAGTCCACCTCACACCCCAGCCTGCTCATACCAGGGAGGGCTACAGCATGTGGAGCCTGGGGAGCCTTTCTGCAGCACCACCCTCCACATCCACTCCAGTCACAGCTCAACATTTACACTCTGCCCATAGGGCTAAGAAAGCCTGTAAGAGTCACTGCTCAGTGAGGGGCACGTCCGTGATGAGGGGACCACCCTAGACATGCATGCTTCCAGAGTGACTGGCACAGTCAACCTAAACCACACACAACCCCATGGTAATTTTGTCTGGCTTTGGAACAGATGTCAGGCCTTCCAAGTGGCAAGGGGCGGCTGTGACACTCAGGAAACATTAATTTGGTGAAAGGCTGAGCCCTGAAATGGGCTAGCATGCCGGACAGACAGAAATGGGCTAGCATGCCGGACAGACAGAAATGGGCTAGTCTTCTGGGCAGACAGGAAAGAGCCCAGGCTCTGAGGCCTGGGGGAGGGAACTGAATAGGTAGGCCTGTCCCTAAGTGGGTCCAGGTTCTGTCCCTTTTAGTGTCCCATCCTCTGCTTGCCAACAATAGTGTGCTTGAGCCACCCATCCCAAAATTACTTTAGGGTTGCTGCCTCTTCCTAAACCCCTCCTAAGGCAATAGCATCATTGTCCTCCTTTCACGGACAAGACAACGGAGAGAACTTGAAGGGGCTTCTTCAGACACTGTGCAATGGAGTCGGAATCAAAGCCGGGACTGTCACTTTGAGGACCACACTTTTAATAGTGCAGGTGGGGGTGGGGGCTTATTACTACCAACCAGAAAAGGATGGAGGGGGAGACTAAGCTAGGATGTGTTTGCAGGGTCGTCCCTGCCTACCATGTGTGAAGATGAGCAATAAGGTGCGACCGCAGAAAAAGGGCAGGCTCTTAAGATACCCAGGCCGAGGGAAGCAGGACACTACTCACATTGATGGATGGCCAGGACTGTGCGTGCTCAGCGTGGGCATAGGCGGTGGCCGCAGGTGACTCTGGGATGGGGAAGCCCGCACAGAATGAGGCGCAGCGGATGGTGCTCGCCTCGGGACTGGGCGGGCTGGCGGGCATGGCCCACTCCTCTTCCTCCGATGGCTGTTTCTCAAAGCGCAAGCGGATGCCCTCGAAGGCTCGGCGCGGGCTGAGCGGCCTGCCCGGGCCGTAGAGCTCTCCGCCATAGGCGCGGGGCTTAGGGAGCGTGGCAGCCTCGGCCTGCAGCCAGGCGGGGGAGGCAGCAGCGTAGGCCGCCCCCTCCGCTAGCTCCGAGTAGCTGCGGCGGCCCTGGAAGCCGGCCTTGGCGTGGTGGCTGGGCGGCTTAGCATAGGCACGCTCGGCCAGCGTCCTCTCCCCCGGTGGTGGCGGTGGCCGGGGCTGCGGGGCCGGGCAGCTGGGTGGCACAGGCGAGCGGCGCTGCGGACTGGGCGACTGGCACGACGGCGGCACCGGCGAGCGGCGCTGTGGGACCGGCGACGGGCAGGACGGCGAGGCGGGCGAGCGGCGCTGCTGGGGTGAAGGGCACGGGGGCACGGGCGAACGGCGCTGTGCAGCGGGGGACTGGCATGGGGCACAGGGCGGCGGTCGGGCAGGTGGGGAGGGTGAGGGGCACGCGGGGGCCGGGGAGTGACGTTGTGACAGCGGTGAGTGCCTTTGGCCTGGGAAAGACAACGCAGGACAGACTGGATGGAGAGGCAAGCCAGGGGCTTATGAGGGCAATGCCCATCCAGGGAGTGGAAGATGACTCCTGGGCCCAGCACCCCTGTTCCCACATCAGGGACCTGCAGGGCTCAGGCAGTCTCACCTGCATTGCGGGCCTGTTCCTGTAGCAAAGTCCTCAAGATCCTCCCCTGCAGGGAACTCAACTCCCGAAGGCGACCCAGCTCCTCGGTCAGTTCTGTATAGGCCAGTGCCAAGTTCACCCTGAGGTCAGAGGGCAAGGGGTGAGGAAGAAACGGGATGTGGTTCTGCCCTGGCTCTAGAAAAGAACTGCTCTGCCAAGCACAGTTCACACCAACCCCAGCTACAGGGATCCTCTGTGCCTTTAGATCTACCTTAAGAGCTGCCTCTTCCAGGGAGCCTCCCTCTGCAGGGATCCCACACTGGAGCAGAGGTCCCCTGTCTAAGGCAAGGGTGTGGAATAGAGAGATTCCAAGATATCCCTGGACTGAATCTCATGTGGGGACTGACCATACCTCATGTGTGAATGTCTTTCGGATTTGGGCAGAAATTGAGATTCCTAAGAAAGTCATACTGAGTTTACACAGCGCACACACTAGCACAGGCCCCTGGTCACAGCCCCTGCCACTCAGGAGGCGGATGCAGGAGTAGGAGGACTGAGAGCCTGGGTACAGATGTGGTTCAGGGTTAGGCTACTGGGACTGTGCTCTCAGTAATCTGGGGACACCACGGTGTAAACCTGCTTTTAATCCAATCACAGTAAGGACTCTGGGAGCTAAGCCCAGTGCTCAGGGAAAACAAGGCCTACTGGTTGGTTGTTTAGGGAACCCAGTCTCAGGCTCCATGGCCACCACCCCACCGAATCTCAGGCCCCATGTTTGTGAGATGCATCGTCTGCTCCCCCACCTTCACTTCACAAGTCTGGGAAGAAGCGATGCCTTCCTATCAGAGTGGGAAGTCCAGGTGTGTCCCATACCAAACTGGGGACTGCTCCAGAAAGTCTCGGTTTTTAGATTGAAAGCAATCCGAGGGCAGGAGCTGTCTGCTCGAGTCAGACTAGGGGCTTCTGGAAGACAGGGTCCTGCTGTGCACACAGCAGTGGGAGCCAGGGGGAGCTCGGGACAGTGCAGCTGTGGAATGTCATGTCTACCCACAAAGCACAGTTGCTATCCTCATCCACCTTCCCTGCTGCATCCCAGGTGACAGATACAGGTCATCTCCTTCACACCCTGCCTGGGAGATCTCACCTGCCACATTCAGTTCTCCAGGCCCCTTGCTCCCTGCTGGCTCCCTTGTCAGGAGCCACCCTAGTTTCCACAGCCCAGTGCCTGACACTCTCCTTGGAGTGGAGGGAAAATGGAGCTACAAGAAACTGAAGAAGCTCCTAGCTCGGACCCTCTCCAAGATGACACCGGGGCCCTGAGCAAGCTGATACAATCCTCTTAGAGCCACAGGTCACCCTCACAAAGACTGAGACCCTGGACAGACTGAGGCACTCTGACCTCCTCCTGACACCCCGCAGTCCTTAGGGACATGCCCTTTCTCTGGCAGCTCTCTCCTCACACACCAATAGTTGAATAGGCTACGTACCAGAATGACTCACCACAAACACTGCCAATTCAGTGGAAAAAAATCTCAACTTGACAACACAACCCAGAGCCTCACACGTGCGTCTAAATACACACCCTGCTTCCTGACTTCCTGGCCACACCTGAGAGCCTTTTCACCGTCATGACTCGAGGGAGGACAGGTCATGTGAGCAGCAGCACATGCAGCCCTGGGTGATGAACGCTGATCATGGGCCAGGCTTGGTGCTGGGACCTTTGTTTGTCTTCATCACTACTCTAAGCCAGTGCACCTCACAGGTAAGAAAGCCGGTACAGAGGTAGTCACTTGGTCATGTCCTTAAAGCTCCGAGAGGATCACCGGCCTCCCCAAATTCCAAAGTTCAGGCTATCAACATTACTCTTACGGCTCCCAAACCTCAGGGACGTGGGGGAAATCAAGTGAGAAAGCAGAAGGAAAGGGAGGAGGAAGAGGCCCAGGTGTTCAGAGAAGTACGTGTGCCCTGGGAAGAGTGAAGAAGGCTGACAGGCATACAGGGAAAGGGAAGGTCTTGGTGGTCGCAGAGCAGTGACTCGAACACTTGCTGTTGGCACCTCAGCCCTCTGGGTTAGCATCTTTAGAGAAGCCGGAGTACAAGTCGCAGAGCTGGCAGGAAAGGGGCTCCCTCTCCTTTTTGACTTAACCTTTCATTCATCCTTCTCTCCAGTATTCCAGGGATCTCAAACCCCTCCTGGAGGCATTTACCTTCACCAGCACTAGTAAAGCACCTACAAACCGGAAGGCCCAAGACTTGAGCACCTTCTCCCAAACCTGTCTGCCTAAGAGCCGCTTCTGAGCCACACAGGCTCCCTGTGTCAGTGTAGGGAGGATTCAGTGGGGCCAGAACTCAGCCAAGTCATGAGATCAGCTTAAAGGCTGGGGGAAAGCCGGGTGAGGGTGCAGCTGGATTCTGTGATCCTGTGACTGTGGACACAGTTAAGGGTCAGAATGAGAGGTGGGGGGAAGTCAGGCACCGCTCAGAATAAGGCTTGGAACAGAGCTGGGTGTGTGAGGAAAGGGCTGCTCTGTGGCAGAGCCATCACTGGATGCAGACCTGGGAGGAAAGCAGAACCGGCGTTCCCAGCCCTCCTGACCTCTTCCATCCTTACCCATGGCTGCCCCTCGCTGCCCCAGCCACCCCACCCAGCAGGGGAATTTAGGGGCCAAACTTTCCACCCACCCACAGGCACACCCAGCATCAGTCTTCCCGCCTGCCAGACCCTCAGGGAGGGGACCACAGGCACCAGGCCGTGGAGCGGACTTGAGGTTGCGGGCTGGCGGAGGAGGAAGTCGCTTTGCAACAAGCCAGTGCTCCACCACTTCCTTTCCAGAGCCTTGAGCCCTTCATGCTCCTCTGCTCCTCGACCAGCTATGACTTGTGGTCCCCCGACCCCAGCTCTTCATGGCACCCTCTACCAGGCAGAGCCAGATGGCTGTGTGTCCAGAAGCTTCCCTAGATACAGCGGGGCTGAGCAGCCCACGGTGTGGCAGGAACCAGGGTCCCTGTTTGCCCAGGCCTGTCCCTGCTCACACTAGTCGCATAATTAACAATGTCCCCCTTTCACTTTCAAAAGTGATGCAATCTGGTCAACAAATCACATGGTCACCGTCTTATAAAAGCCCTCCTACCTGCAGAGCCACGTGGGCCAGACCAACAGTGATCCTGGTCACTCCACGCTGGGACCTGCCTGGACTGCCGGTCCCTGGTTCCCCAACTTCTTAGTGCCTCATGTTTACCAGAGTAAGATGAAGCTCTGTAGGGGCGGCACCTGACCTGGGGTCCAGTCTAGACAGACAGGTGTGGACGAGAAAGCCCGAACTAGGGCCTCGGCCTTTAAGGTGCAGGATTAAGATTTAGTATGCTGGATGCTCATGTCTATAATCCAAGCACATGGGGAGAAGAGGCAGGAGGACCATCATAGGTTAAAGGCCGGGCAAGGCTACATAGTGACAGACTGTCTCAAAAAAGACAAAAGTGCCGGATACAGTGGCCCAGGCCTTTAATCCCAGCAGAGGCAGCCGAGTATCTGTGAGTTCCAGGCCAGCCTGATCTACGTAGTGAGTTCCAGTACTGCCAGAGAAACGCAGTACGACCCTGTCTCTAAATAAATAAATAAATAAATAAATAAATAAATAAATAAATAAATAACCCAGTTGAACTTGGAAGGTAGAGCTAGGGGAACAAGGATGTAAAGGCATCCCCAGTTATGTAGCAAGTTCAAAACTACAGGAACCTCTGTCTTAAAAAACAAAAACCAAACCAAAACTCAGCCGAGGAACAACAAAAACCACGCAGTGATAACTGATAAGGTGTGCAATGTCTCTACAGGGAGAGGACGCCAAGAGCCGCTCTCAGCTCCGGGCTCAGCTCTGCACAGGGTGGAAATGCCTTCTGAACCCACAGTCCATCAGACCAGCAGAACCCCTGCCCACCCTCAGGGTGCCCTGCGGCTTCCAGTGCTAAGTTCTTTGTGCTCTGGGTATCAGGCCTGAGGAGACTTAAAAGAAAGGAAGTAGAGAGGGTGAGAAGCCTGAAGGAGGCGGCCTTGGGCTTACTGCTTCTGGGGGCAGGAGGCTAAGCTCAGGGTACACGGGGGTCTCCGACTTCCGTCCTGACCCACCCCACACTGCCCTTGACCTCTGTGCAGAGTTTCCATCCTCTCTCTTCTGAGTTCACACTTCCCCACCACTAACCACAGCCCACGCAGAGGCTTGTGGGTGGAGAGAGGGGGGTGGGAGGAGTGGGCGGAAAAGCTCCCAGGTTGCAACCTGAGCCCCCCACATTAGGAAGGAAGAAAGGGCTGTAATTCATGATTTTCCCCTGGTTATCTATAGTGAACCTCATCTTTTCACTGGGCCCCTCACCAACAAAAGACCCCTCTGCCTTCCAGAGACACTGTCTACTTAGAGCCCTCTCTAAAATGCCTCTGTTCCCCAGCATTTGCCATACTTTCAACAGCCACACCCAGGAATCCACAGCCCCAGAGGGGAGGGGACCAGGGGCATCCTCCAGATGCCATCTTGACTGGGACCTTCCTGGGTCCTTTCCTCCCTGAACATCCTTACAAGTTCTGTGAACGCCATCACACCCCCCCCCCCCTTGCCTTCCTCTGTGACCATTTGGCTCCTGGGGCTGTGACCAGCAGGAAGCAAGCTATGCATTAGAATCTTACCCACAGGTCAGACCTGGAGGGCGCCAGCCTAGTATGTCTGGCCTGGCGTCAGTCTTGCTTGCTGGGAGTCACTGGAGGTTAGAGTTTGTGGGCAGGGGGCTGAGAACAAGGGATTGCCACCTCCAAGGCTGCTCTTAAGCACAGACAGCACTGGGATGGGGTTCATACGGGCAACTGTGAAAGGAGCTGTTTTAATGGAGGATCACTGTGTTCATGTTGGCTGCCCCAGAGAACAAGCTGAGTCTGAAGGCACCTTCAAGATAGGAAGAGTTATACCTAGAGGCAGGCTGGACTCAGGAGCTGCCCCCTCTCCAGGTAACTTGGTGCTAGCATTTCATTCCCAGGAAAGCCCATCAATGAGATTCCCACTTGCCATGGAGTCAGCAGAAGTAAATAGAAGAGGAGGATTGCTGATCCTGGGAGCCAGAGAGAGGTGACTGAGCCATCTTTAGGTAGGAAGACGGGAGGAGCCCCAGTGAATTGCCTGTTATTAAAAAGGCTGAGTTTATAAGAAAATAAAGCTACCAGGAGAGTAAGGACTTCTTCCGAGAATTGATTCTCCCACGCTGGGGCTGTCCAAAAGCATACAGGCTAAAGGGAAGAAATGAGCAGGCAGGGCCTGCTAGACTGACGGAGATCCAGGGGGCCTGTGGTAAAGGAAGCCACACACAAGTCTAAGAGGAGCCCACCACGCGGGAGAATTGCCTTAGCCCGCTCCCTTAGGTTGGAAGGGAAGGGACTGCCTTGTCTAGAACAAGCAATGTTTGACAGAGCTTCGGAAACACCTTTGGGGATAGTGTTATCTGTCCCTCGTCCCTCACACACACATATCCCTGGCCCCTGAGGATCCTTCCCTTTTTGCCTCTTCCCAAGTTTTACTCCACTCTCACATCTGACAGCAATGACTGACTGACTTCTGAGCCCTGGAGGGGATCCCAGGGTCCAGAGAGACAAAGGCTAAGTCAAGAAGGCAAAGCCTTTCCTCAGCCCAGACAGAGTTCCTGGGCTCATAGCCTACGTGATTATATGTCAGCTGTGTGTGTGTGTGTGTGTGTGTGTGTGTGTGTGTGTGTGTGTGTGTGTAACTTTCACTATGAGAAGGGGGGCTTGGAATCACTGACCCCTCATGGTGCCTTTGGCATAACCTCTGGGTTAAGCAAAGATCTACACTGTCAGTGTGTGTGTGTTCCAGGTTTGAACAAATGGGGTTCAGTGATCCCAGAGCCCCAACCACAAGCTAGGGTGGACCCTTCCTACCAAGCTCCCTCCCAGGCCCACAGAAGCCTAGCTGAGGGAGGGGTCTCCCCCATCAGTCTCACAACCTGGATTCTCACCCTCTTGGCTGTCCTTCATCCACCCAGGCGCTCACCCTGCTGGGGAGAGGAAGCAAGGGGGTACCCCTGGCTGGCTAGAAGCTGAAAGGAAACCTGTTGGGAGGGAGGGTCCTTGAGACCCTGGGAACTAGTTATGCTGTGTGAGGGAAGGCTAGCTCCTCCCTCTCTGGGCCTCAGTGGTCTCTGGTAAGGAACCTGTACCCCTCACCTCATCTGTCGGAGGGGAACTAAGCACAGGGAAGTTTAACCAGTTTCTCAGAGGATAAGCTGTGAAAGTCACCAGGCTCCCTTGGTGCTCAGCACATCCAAGGCCCCACTGTCATGTTCCCCACAGATAAAGATATTTTCTACCCGATCCCTCCCTTTTAATAAACAGACAAGGCAGGTCAAATCCCAAATGAGGGAGACCACCTCCCTCCTCTCCAGTCAGAGTGGGTAACCTGACCGGCTGAGTTTTGTTTCTGAAGTAGAAAACTTGGTATAGAGAACACAGAACAGAGCGGCAATGCCACTGAATACATCTCCCACCCCACATGGTGAGAAGAGATGGGCCTGGTCCAGACCCAGAATACTTCAGAGCCCCTCCCCGTTTCCTGTAACAGGGGCAGGGTGGTAAGCAACCCAGGCACCACACCCCAAGACCTAGAAAGACAGGTCACTGAAATCATGTGGACAGACGGAAAGCAAACGAGGGAGACCTGAGAGACCCCTAGCGTGTGGGGTTGGGAGGGCAAGGGCTAGATAGGACTTACTGATCGTCCCCAACTCTCTTTACCCAAGCCATGCCACATTCCGACTGGTTGGAGGCCAGATCCTGGGGAGAAAAGTAAGAGGTCAGAGCCAGCCTCACCTCTGTCCAGACCCTTTCTCGGCTATTCTGTGCAGCTCCAAAGTTCCCTTTACCTGGGCCCGGGTCTCCTGCAGCTGCTTCAGCTCTCCCTGAAGCCGCTCACATTCTGCCTGGAGTTGCTCCTCCCGGAGCTGAGCTCCCCGAGCCTCCCCCTGCGCAGCCTCCAGGGCCTCTTCCAGGCGTCTCCGCTCCAACTCACTCACACTTACACTGGTAGGGCCAGGCCAGCCTGCTATCAGGAGACAAGGTGATGTCAGGCAGGCTTTAGCTGCCTCCTCTGACTCCCAGATCCACACAAAGAGAAAATGGAGGACAGGGACTCAGTCCAAGGTACTGAGAGGAGACAAACACCCAAGGACCAGATACTATTACAAGGGAAGTAAGGATGGGTTCTGGAAGGCGTCTCAGATTAGAACCAGCAATCAGAAGCATTCTCAGGGACCTCTACTAACCACACAGCCTAGGGGGACTGAGTGGGGACGCCCTCTGCTGGCACACCCAAGAATTGCATGATCTAGATGGCCAAGGGATGTCAGTGGGAGAACTTGTGAAAAGTGTAGCTAGGGTGGAGGAACAGTTGGAGAGGAGAAAGGAATAATTATGAATAAATTTAAGATACTTAAGATATGAGTCAGGTGTGGCGCTACATGATTTTAACCCCAGAACTGGGGAGACAGAATAAGGAGTATTATTCCAAGTTCAAGGACAGCCTAGCATACACAGTGAATACCAGACTAACTGGGGCTGTGTAGTGAGACCTTATCTTAAACAAACAAACAAATTGGAAAAAAAAAAAGGAAAAGAAACAAAAAGAAAAGAAACACAAAGAAAAGAAACAAAAAAACAAAAGCAACATATTGGATTGAGGCTTTAGGCAAGCCAGGGGTGTCCAGTCACACTGAAATGGGAGTCACAGCGAGTTGCAGACACAGCGAGCAGGAAGGTAGGGGTCGTTGAAATCTCACCATGACCCAAGGCAGGTCCCCCTCTCAGAGCCAGATAGTGCAGGTCCAGGTCAGGACAGGCTGTGGCAGGGACCGCTGGGGGGCTCAGGCTGGAGAAAGCTGCATCCCGGAGGCCTTGCTGTTGCTGCAGCTGTTTCTCCAAACCACAGATCTGCCGTAGGTGTGTCTCTACCAGAGCTCGCTGCAGGGAAAGACAGAGGAGGGCCAAGCGTCCATACAGGGTCAGGGAACCCTATGGGCTCCCAAACCCAATAGTCCCCCACGCTGGGTAATCATCACTCTCCAGACTGGAGCACAGACAGCTGCAGTGTCCCACACTCACGCTCCAAGTGGCCACAGGGGTGAGGACTCCTGTCCCAGTACCTGCAATGCAGATGTTTCTAGCTACTGTTGCTGCCAAGGTCAGAACTAAACCTCCTCTCTTATCACACAGGGACATTCACGCAAACACTGGGCTCCAGGTCCAGCCACCTCACTTCCTCAGGAATGTAGCTTGCATTTGCATACAAGACTTAAATACTTCTAGGCTTTGTCTACCTCCTGTATAAAATGGGGATAGCAGTACCACGCCTACCTCTTTGATTGTTGTGAGAGCTAAAATGAGTAAGTGTGCGTGCGTAGAGGGATAGGAACACTGCCTGGCATTCAGCAAGTGCCTCACTAACAGTTCCTGGCTATAAAAGGAAAATCGTCTTACACAAATGTCCCATTACCCTCACAGTGGCTTAATGAGATGGTTTGCCATTTACCCTGCTTTTCAGATGAGGGGATGAAAGCTAAATAATTTGACCAAGGTCACAGCAAGGAGTTGACAGAGACCTTGTCTCTTGACGCTGCCACTTGCCCACACACAAATGGCCACATGGCGACTCTCACTTGTTCTGGGAGCTATCTAGTGCTCTGGGCTCCCAGACTCTGTACCATAGATATGGTTAACGCATTGTGAGAGCCAAATGCATACACAGCATCCTAGCACTGCGTAGCCCAGAGGACAGAGTCACCCATGACCCAAGTGATACTGTTTTCTTCACACGGGAGGCAGGCATTCACAGATAGGGACGAATGGATACAGGGAGTGTGTACACAAGCAGGGTGTGTGTGACACACGGGCAACACACACTCACAGGGCAGGAATGCTCATATAGAATCACACCACGTCGGGTACCTCGCCCCCACTCTCTGGGTCTCACCATCTCCCCCAGCTCTGTCTCCAGGTCGCTTTTCTCCACACACAGTTTCTCGTAAGCCTGGATCATCTCCCCGAGCTGTTCTTCCTGCTCCTTATTCTTCTGCAACTGGGTAGATTCAGAGAGGTGTGCTGGGGTCAGGGCCATCCTTGACCGGGAGTGGAGGGGCTCCCCAAACTCCCTAACCCCATTCCTAATAGAAATAGGAAGGGCTGAAGCTGATTGAGGGAGGGCAGAGGCCACGATGGGGTTGGGGGCAAGGTGATGGAATCAGGAACCTAAGGGAGCTGGGTTGATGGGAAGATAGCAAGTCCTCACCTCGTGTTGGAACTGATTGAGCCGTTGCTGCAGACTGACCTTCTCCACCTCCAGCAGGGAGCCATCCTTGATTTCATACAGAGGGAAGCCATGCTCTTCTCCAAAATCGGTGATCAGCGGATACTGTGGGAGGTTAGTCCTCAGAGAAGCCTGGCTTCCCATCCCATGACCACTCTGTGCCTGAACCCCATAACATACTTCAGAGACTCCTCTCCCTTCCCTCTCCAACAGGACCCACCACTCCAAAGCTGAGCTCCTCCTTCACCCCTGAGATTGGCTGCAGGAGCAGAGTTCCTCATACCCAAAGCAGCCACTTCTTTAGGGACCAGCCAGCCTCCAGTTCTGGCCACCTCCTTGGACCCTTGGGATCTCTTCCAGCACCCTCCCACCCTCGCAGCACAATTATTCAACTCTCCATCCCATCTGGGTTCTGACCTTAATCTCATAGACTTTGAGGCGACGGCGGAGGGTGGCATTCTCTCTCTCCAGGCCTCCTAGCCGCTCTTTGATATCTCCATAGGCTGTGATGAGAGCAAAATGGGAGGCAGAGCACATGTCCCCTCCCAGTGACGGGTCTCCAGGACCATCCAGCCACACCTCACTGGGCCCCAAGGCCTCTTGGGTCAGGATGCTGATGTCATCTTCAAACATGGACTCCATGGTAAGGGCTTCAGCCCACACTGGGCCTCCTGAGAGAGCAGGACAGAGTAAAGAGGATCGCCTGGTGTTTGTTCCCAACTCTTCCAGGCTGGTCTAAGGAACCTGTGGTAGCTGTAAAGCTTCAGCTGGGAGACAGATCTCACCTCTCTCTCTCTCTCTCTCTCTCTCTCTCTCTCTCTCTCTCTCTCTCTCTCTCTCTCTCTCTAAGTTTCTGCCCTGTCCTCTACTGTGACTGCTTATAGAGGAAGGAGCTGGAACCAGACAGACCTCATGAGTGGAGTCAGGGGACAACTGATAAACAGGGCCAAGAATCAGCAGCAGGGAAGGGCTCTTTCTAGACCCCAAAGAGACCTGTGGATGGGAGGGCTGCTGTCCCAGCATTGGCACAGCCCTGAACCTGCCTGGACTACTCGGCTTGGTCTCCTCCCCAGACCTCCCCTTTTCCCAAGTACCTCGACAGCCGCCAAGATTCCCATCCCAGGCCTCTGTCGCCTGTATCTAAGGAAGGCCAGCGCTTCTGGACGGCCAGTCCCGCCAGTCAGCCTGGCCTCTGCGGCCCCCGCCCAACTTCCTCCCGCAGGATCCCAGAGTTCAGGAAAAGGAAGTGCCTCCCCAAGTGCACCGGGGCTGTGGCAACCGTCCAGGCGCAGCAGACCTACAGGAAGTCCTTGGCTGAGTGTCAGAGGCAGCAAACTGGGCAAGGGGGCCTAGGGGAACCAAGACCATTAAGGGAGATTCCAGCTTGTCCTATTGTGCCTGCACTCAGGGAAATGGGGAGTCCTGGGAGGGGGGCAGGAATGACTCAGGGCTCCCAAAACGAGTAGGCAGCGAGGGGGTGCGTGTGTACTTCTCCCGGCCCTGTTTATGAATGTGTGGCTGTGGCTGGCATGTGGGGGGGAGTGTGTGTCTGTGAATGAGTGTAGGTGTGCCGCCGTCAATGAGCGCTTTTGCGGGGCGGAGGACCCGGGTCAGCGCGGAGTTCAGAAGCGACCAGAGGTTGTGTGTGTGCGCGTGTGAGCACGCGTGCGTGAGCGTGTGGGTAGGGTGGGCACGTTCGGGCCGAGTGTCACGTGAGGCACTATGGGAATGTCCGAGGTGTGTGCGCGCGCTGGAGCGTGTGTGCGCTTCGGCGAGGGGGCTCGGTCCGAAGGCGCGAGTTCCGACAGTGCAGGCCTCGGCCCCCTCCCCCAGCCTCGGCTAAGTGCCGGAGAGACGCGTGTGACAGGTCTGAGTAAGGAGCGTGTGCGCCTGTTTGTCGGGCTGGCCCCACCTTTAACCCTCTCTTGCCCACGCCACCCCCCTCCCCCTACTCCGCCGGCCAGCGCTCACTACACACCCCACCCCCACCCCTGCCCACGACCTCGGGCCACCCCCACTCGAGGACTCCGTGTCCCCACACACCCCTGCCGTGCGACCCAAGCTGCCTTCCTCCGCATCCTGGGGCCGCGCGCGGAGCGCCCGCGCAGGCTACTGGGGAGGGGGCGCCCGTACGGGCCAGGCCCCTCCAGCGGTCCCTTTAAGAGCGGCTCTTTAAACCCCTCGGGCTCGGAGGACAGAAATTGTCGCCCCTCCCCTCCGTGGGGCAGAGACCGCGTAGCCCCCTCCCCCACCGCGGCCGGGCCCCGGGCGGGCTACTGAGCGGCGGCGGCCCGACCGGCCGTAGGCTGCGGGCAGCGGCGCAGGACCCTTCCCCACTCTGCTCCCGGGCGAAGCGCCCGCCCACCTGCGCCCCGGCCCCGGCCTCCCGCGCCCCAAGCCGCCCCGGCCCGCCGCGCCCCTCCCCCTCCCCCGGCCCCGGCCCGCACTCACGGCTGCCGCGGGCTCCTGCTCGCAGTCGCAGCGCACCCCTCCGCCGGCTCCCTCCCCTGACCGGTCCCGGCGCCCCCACCCCCTGGCACCGCGCGCCGCTCCGCGCCCTGCCGCCGCCGCCGGGTCTCTCCCCACCCCCTCCCCTCCCCTCCCGGCCCCCTCCCTCCCGCTCGCCCGCCCCGCTCCTCCTCCGCCGCCGCCGTCTCCTCCGCCTCCTCCTCCCCGGCTGCTCCGGGTCTCTCCAGCTGGGCCGTCGCCCGGGACCCCGCGGTTGCCACCACCACGTGGCGAGGGGCGGCGGCCCCCGCGGTGCGGCCGGGCTGAGGCTGGCAGCGCGCCTGGCGCCCACCAGCTCCCCGCCGCGCGGCCTCCCCTCCCCGCCGACCGGCGCAGTGTCTGCGGACTGTGTGCTGGGGCGCCTCGGGGCAGGAGTTGGGGTTGCACATTTTGGGAAGAAGTAGAGCTGTTTATTTAGGGGAAAATATTTTTATTTTTTATTGGTCTTCGAAGAAGAAACATCACCAGACTATCTACTCTTGGCTCTCGGAGGAAGGGGCATCGATCTGATCTATCCATTTGAACACAGAGACATTAGAGTTAAATCTAACTTTGAAAGTGAGAGTGAACTAAGGAGATAAAATGTTCGTTTGGGAAGACGGACAGCCCTCCCAAGCCCTTTATTGACGCTCCCAGAGGCCAGAAAGATGAAGAAACATCATACCTCGCCCTTTACACAAAGATTTGAGCACCTGCCAAACTGCCAGGCGGAAGATAAGTCTTTTTTGCCACGTTCCCACTGCGTGACCTTGGGCAAGTTACTTCACCTCTGACTTAGACAGGAGCTCATTCCCGACAGGCCACCCCAATGGGGAAAGAATAGGGATCAGACGCCAAGGTGCCCTGAGAGTGCCTGGGAGATGTTAATGAGTCATTTTCGTTCCCCGGTGGATTAAGAACCGTGGACAGAGGCAAAGCCAGCCTGACTGCTGCTGGGAGAGCGCCAGAGGAAAGGAAGCTGAGGGCCCTTTGCCTTGTCAGGGAGGTAGATGCAAATCCCAACTCCGTAGGCCCGGCATAAGCTAGGGAAGGGGCTGTGGTGGCGTCAGTATTTAGCTCGGAAGACTCCCTGGAACCCGCATCCACCTTTCTGGCTTCTAGCAGAATGCTTCTGAAAAGGGAAGGATGAAAGAAAAGGTCTCTTGTTCCGTGTGAGCTTTTGAGAAACAAGGGCAGTTGTCATCTTCCCCACTGTAGAGAAACATGTTAGGCTTGGGTAAACTGTTCCTCCCAGGACGACCAGCCCCAGTCTTGACACTCTTCAAAGGAGGGGATTCTCACTGGCTTGGCCTCCTGCTGTCCTGCTCCCTTTTATAGTCCAGAACACAAAGGCAGGTCAGCTCTTTGCTCATCGAGCAAGCACCAACTTTCTTAGACCATATTGGATGACCCAACTATCCTGTAGATAGAAGGCAAGCTGATTGGAACATAGGTCATCCCCCACTCAGTAGACCCAAGGGCAAGGTAGGCGTCCTTTTCCTTCAGGCCCTAGAATGTCTCTTGTGAAGTAGGAACCATGCAAGACTGGAGGCCAGGCCAGGTGTGGAGTTGTCTCCACAATTCCTGTGAGCATAGACTTGGCCATCGAAAGCCCTCCCTTGCTGGAAAGGACAGTGGGTTGAGGTACCCTCTGAGTACACTCTCCAGGATGAGTCAGCCCCTGCCTGCAGCTGCTGGCTGCTCACAGTGCAGGCCTAAGTGAGTCACCTGGTGCCCTAGAGCCAGGTGGTTCTATCCTGGGTTCTATGTGGCTGGTGGCAAAAGCCCAAAAGAATTAGAAGACTGAAAACCTGCCCCCAAGTCTGGCCATGATTTCAGCATATTCTATTTCTAGTTCTTGTTCATGTTAGACAATTCTGAGGACAAGAGCACATCCCAGCCCATGGTCAGTACATCATTCAATAAAAATATTATAAAATTACTTTGGGGCGTGTTTTGAGACATAGTTTCACTCTGTGGCATCAAATGCAAAGCAATCTTCCTGTTTTGGCTTACTTTTTCAGGGAGAGGATTGACTTTAACAAAAACTCCTCAAACATCAATGACATACTGGATACTGAAGATACAGTAAGAAGTGTCCCCTTTTTTGTTGGTTTTTTTTTGTTTTGTTTTGTTTTCATGGAACTTAAAATCTGGTTAGAACAATCAGAAAAAAAAAAGGAATTGGTAATTAAAACAAACTGGCAGGTATAAGCCATTAATACCAGCGTTTGGGAGACAGAAGCAGGCAAGGCCAACCTGATCTACAGAGTGAGTTCCAGGATGACCTAGGCTACACAGAGAAGTCATTTTGAAAAATAAGAACGCTAGAGACTGGGTACGGTAGTGCTTGCTTTTGGTCCCCAGCACTTGGGTAGCAGAAGCAATCAGATTAAAGAAAGTTGGGCATGGTGGCCTCCATTTGTAAATCCAATACTTGGGAGTCAGTGGGCTATGGGGTAAAGTCTCAAAACGCAAGGGCTGGGAGGGTAGTCAGTGTGACTGTAAGGTGCTGAGGCAGGGGAAGCAGTAGAAGCAGCAACAGAAGAGTAGTAAGGAAGGAGTGGCTTCAGGGTTGTCTAGGAAGAGCTGCAGATGACATGGCCTTTGAGGTAAATCCTGGAGGATTAGAAGACATGTTCTGAATTATTGAGTGAATAGAGGAATGAAACTGTAAGACTTCAAAGTAGGTATTTCACTTCTCTGAGAAAGCTGGGTTTGCTCAAAGTCCTTCTAAGAACCCTGAAACCGTCTGGGCTCATCTTATGAAGGCAACAGAAGGGAAACACCAAAGGAATGGACAGGGCAGGGAGGCGGAGTTGAGATAGAAGAGGGAGCTATACTGGGCACTAGTCACTCTGTGAGACCTTCCTAACTGGTCTTCTTGGGTGTGGCAAGAGAGGAGACAGTGCTGAAGCACAGCCCTGGCAAGCAACCTTCCTGGAAACCATCAGAGAGAGCCTGTCTCTTCTCCCGTGACTCTTGCTCTGGAGAAAGATTCTTGTCTTTCTGTCCCATTCTTGCCCAAAAAGGAGAAGGAAGCAGTATTAGGCTGAATCAAAACCAGATGTCTCAAATAGCTGGCGGGCAAAATTGATTAGATGTAGGTAACAGTACCACCTTTGATGCCTCACTTCAGGCCTCAGGAAGTTAGGGACCCCGTGGAATTGTCATGGGCCACCATGGGTAGCTGCTGGCCCCCTGTGGACAGAGGTGAAGTCAGTGGGGGAAAGCAATTCTTGCCCTAACTTCCCATTCTTTCTGAGATTTGCAGCACTTCAGAGCGGCCATGGCCTCTGGGACCGGGTTTTGGAGGGAGACCTGGTATGTTGTAGAACTGTTTCACAACCGCCTCATTTTCTCAAAAAACGATATGTATTTTTATCCAAAGTCAAAGTCATTCATGTCCGTGGTGTGGGGGCAAACCTGGGCGTTTGTGCATGCTAGGCAACTGCTTGACTGGCGAGCACATCGCCAGCTCCTCAGTGGTATGTGCTGATAATCCCAACCACATGGGAGGCTTGGATGGAGGATTATGAATTCAAGCCCAGCCTGCGTGACCTTGTTATCTCTGAAATGACAAAAAATTAAATCTGGGCATAGTAGTTTGTAATCCAACACTCAGGAGGCTAAGGCAAGAAAAGAGTTTAAAACCTGCCTGGCAGGACTTGCAGAGACGGCTCCAGCCATTAAAAGCACCTTTGCCCTTCTAGATGTCTGTGTCCAATTCCTAGCACCCACACAATGGCTCACAACCATCTGGAACTGTAGTCCCATGGGATCCAATGCTCTCGCCTGGTGTGCAGATGTACATGCAGGCAAAACATCCAAATATGTAAAATAAATAAATAATCATAAAGAAAAAAACATGCCTGGATTACATAGCAATGTTTCAAATGACTGGGCTTGTTGAATTCAGTGAAAATAGGGCAAAGAGATAGCTTATCCGTTAAGAGCACTGGCTGCTCTTGAAAAGGACCTGGACAGTTTCCAGCACTCACACGGTGGTTCACACCTGCCTCTAACTCCAGTTCCAGGGAATCCAACACTCTCTTATGGTTTTTCCAGCACCAACCATGTACATGGTACACATAATCATGGCACACATACATAAAATTAAAAAATCTTTAAAAACACAAGGCAGGGTTAGAGAGATGATTCAGTGATTAGGAACACTTGTTGCTCTTCCATTAAGAGCTATTTCATTCCCTGGACCCACCCAGTGGTTCACAACCATCTGTAACTCCAGTTCCAAGGAAGTCAATGCTCTCTTCTGGCCTCCTTGGGCATCAGACAAGCATTTAGTGCACAGACACACACACAGGCAAAACACGAACATACTTAAGTTAAAAATACTTCAGTTTTTTAAAGAAGAAAGTTTTATTAGCTGGGTAGTGGCGGCACACGTCTTTAATCCTAGTGCTCAGGACACAGAGGCAGGCAGATCTCTGTAAACTCAACCAGCCTGGTCTACAGAGTCATCTTCAGGACAGTCAGGGCTACACAGAGAAACTGTCTGGAAAAAAGAAAATTTTATTAAGCTATTGAACACCTTGTATTTATTACCCATTAATATGAGCCCAACAGGAAGTGGATTTGGGGGTTTACTGTATATCTTTATTGCCTGTAGGGTCTGATCGTCATCATTCGATTGATTTGTTATCTAATTTATGTTCAGAATCTTGTGAAATTCCTATGCCTTTTTCAATGAAATGTTTTACAAAGAAACTGAAGATTAGAAAGAGCTAACTGGGGAGCTGGAGAAATGGCTCAGTGGTTAAGAGCACTGACTGCTCTTCCAGAGGTCCTGAGTTCAAATCCCAGCAACCGCATGGTGGCTCACAACCATCTGTAATGGGAACTGATGCCCTCTTCTGGTGTGCCTGCACTCATATACATAAAATGAATGAATCTTTTCTTTTAAAGGGCTGTCTCACTAGACTGCCACTGCTATGGAGAAGTTACCCGGAGAGTCTTTGAGTCTCTCACCCTCAGTATTGTGACAGGCATCCAGATCTCAGGCCTGCAGGGAAAGCTGAAATGCATGAAGACAGCTCACTTTTGTGGTACATGTGGCCAAGGAGCACTTGAATAAAAGGTAGCCCAGGCCTCACAGGTTTTCCTGTCTGGGCTGCACTGTGCAGAATCAGCAGGTAAGGCCGGGGTAGTTTTTTTTTTTTTAAAGATTTATTTATTTATTATATATAAGTACACTGTAGCTGTCTTCAGATACACCAGAAGAGGGAATCGGATCTCTTTACAGATGGTTGTGAGCCACCATGTGGTTGCTGGGAATTGAACTCATGACCTCTGAAAGAGCAGTCGGGTGCTCTTAACTGCTGAGCCATCTCTCCAGCCCAGGGCCGGGGTAGTTAAGAAGTGTTGCTTACACAGCATCCCTCTGGCCTTTCTGCCTACCAGGCACCAAAGACTATTTCAAGAAGCTTCTGGCTCAGAGGGGAAATGGAGCAGAGGTAGAGATGGTTTAATTCAGACTTCAAATAGGAAGAAAGTTGACCTTAGGTGAGAGAGACAGACACACAGAGAGGCAACCAATGCCCCTCTCCGCAGCCCTAGTGAATTGGGTTTGGTAGTTATACTATGTATATAGCTCATTGCCATGACTCCAACACTTGGGTTGGTGCAGGATAACGGTAGCAATTCCCAAGGCCATATTGGCCATCCGCAGCCCTCTCAAACTGCACTTACAGGGGATCTGATGTTCTCTAGCTTCCTACAGGTATCTGAATGCATATCTGCATGCTTTTGGTACACATAAATACACACACACACACACACACACACACACACACACACACACACAATCTTTTTGCTTCTAGGAAATAGCATCTCACTATGTCACCCTGGTTGGCTTAGAAGGATGTGGATCAGGTTGGAGTTAAACTCAGATTTGTCTGTCTCTGCCTCCTGAGTTCAGGGATTAAAGGTATACACTTAGCATATGCAGCAAGAGTATTTAAAATTTGTATATGGATATGAGTATTTTGCCTGCAAGTACGTCTGTGCACTCCATGTGCACCTGGTGCCAGAGGGCATCCATGTCTCTGTGAATTGAGTTACAGATGATTATGAGCCACCATTCGGGTGCTGGGGATTCAACCCAGGTCCTCTGGAAAAAACAGCCATCTCTCCAGCCCCCAGTCTTAATAATAAAAAACCCCACATTTGCAGTTTTTAGCTCATGCTGTTAGTAGCACACATCTGTAACCACCATAGTATTCCAGATGCCAAAATCTCAAGTTTGAGATCAACCCAGCAATGTAGTAGGACGGTCCTGTGTCACACCACTAACACAGAAACAACATTGCTATTGTTATTGTATGATGTTACTGTGGCATACTCATGCCAGAGTATGTGTGCAGGTTAGAGGGATGGATTCTCTCCTTCCGCCATGGCACCTAGCTGAACTCAGGTTTAATGTAGCAAGTGCCTTTACTCCACTGAGACATCTTGTTGCCCCAACACAAGGAGTCATCAGAGGTGTAAAATAATTCTTACTGTGGAATTAAAACTAAATGGCCTTGGGATTGGATTTCAAAAAATACCCATATTCATACACAGATTCTGCAGGCAAACTGGGAAGCTGACAAGGTTCTTAGCTCCTGTGTTCTCAGCTGACATAGTGTCTGTGAGGTGCCTGTTTCAGGCCTGACATCATAGGACATGTGTAATCAACAGCTGGAAATTGCAATGATTCTATGTGGAACAGTTGAGTCTTTTGATTGATGTAGGGGTACATAAAATACAAGTGAGTAAAAAAATTAGCCATACTGATAATGCCTAGTCACTGACTGCCATTGTATCATTTTACTCAAGGTTAAGAGGCTAGTCAGAGGGGCACACCTTTGATCCCAGCCCTTGATAGAGGCAGGTGAATCTGAGTTCAAGGTCAGCCTGGTCTACAAAGTGAGTAACAGTCTATAGATCAGAAAAAAAAGATAAAACAAAAAAGTGCATTAGCAAGCCTACAAGATAGAATGAGTAAACACATTTAAGATGCATTTGGATGATGCTTGGGAAGAAGAGGCTACCACAAAACAGCTGCAACGCAGGCGCAGTCTTTAGGGTAGTACCACAGTCCGGGTCCCTGTGCCCTTAAGTCTGCTCCTTACACTGAGTGGAAACAGGAAGGTTGCTGTGCCACTTATGATGCTGCCCCCCCCCCCCCCAAGCTGGGTTCCAAACCCAGGGCCTTGCGCAAGCGCTATGATGCTGTTTTTTTTACTTCAGGTTGATTAAACTGAGTGAGGACCATTCAAGTGGCTGTCACATTGTAGTCAAGAACTTCCTGGACAGCAGTCTGAACTGGAC
Organism: Rattus norvegicus; assembly: GCF_021556685.1. Taxonomy (NCBI): domain Eukaryota; kingdom Metazoa; phylum Chordata; class Mammalia; order Rodentia; family Muridae; genus Rattus; species Rattus norvegicus. The sequence goes on from NC_141543.1 coordinate 88,382,504, forward strand.
ACATACCTGGTTTTTGGCCAATGGCTATGGCTTGTGACAAGTTTCTCTCACACAATAACCTTCACAATCAAAAGACAGAACTGATCCCCCTGCACACATTCATTCATTCCAGTTTCTACTTTTGATTATGACATATGGAGACAGTAGTATATAACTTGTAAGTACACGTGTAGGCTAGGTGTCAGAGGTTCCTTATGGAGTGTGTGGTATAGAGGGCCACATAGTTACTTTAAAAGAGGACAGTTAAGTCAGCAGGTGTCACTGTGCAAAGGAGAGAGGAAAAGATCATTTAAACACAAGATTCAGGTAAGAAAGGGAAAGAGAAACTGGTCACTGCTGCAGGCTAAGTAAACAGGAAGTTTGGGTGGGCTACTAACACTGAGGTCTTAGATTTTGGGAAGTCTGCAGGAGACAGGACAACCTCACATCCTCAGTTGGGAGCCAGCTTGTCTTTGCCTCACTGAGGACAGTTCATCTATATCATTAATGCCATTTAGTCCTTTTATATACTTATGTCTACACACACACAAATACACACAGGCACACGCATACACTCTCTCTAGCTTCTTCCAAACCACTCACTTCACTGACACAGCAGTGGCATCTGAAACAAAGAACGAAGCAGCAAAATGTTGAAAATAAAAATAAAGCGGACTTTATTCAGAAGATAAAGGTGGTGGTATCAGTTTTGGTTAATAAAGTTGGGCTCAAGTGTTTTAACAGGTCTTTAATGCCTTCACAGACTGGCATGCCAATGGCATTCTGAATGCCAATTACAGATCGATGCTATCAAAGCTGATGGAATTTGGACTTCTTCTAAAGTCAGACTACACACATCTTAAAATATGAGTAAGGAGACTGCTTGGTTCTGAACATTAGAACACCATACTGAGCAAGTCCCTCCACTTCTCCAGACCCTAAGGCAGGAGTACAGTTGCTTCTGACAGCTACATCTTCAACATATCAACAGAGAGGGAGGACTGGGGTAACTGAGAAAAAATGAAAAGCAAAATTAACCAATGTAATTGGTGCAGGCAGCTGCCACTTGTGGCAAACCCAAGTCTATCTGATGCCCATTTTCTTCACATTTGCACTGACATCTTCCAAGCAGACGGTAACTACATTCTTGAAGGAATGTGCCAAGACTCAGGGTGGGGAAGGCCCAGACAGTGAGTGGACAGAATGCACTTCGCATTCAGTTGCCTTAAATGGTACCAACTGATTAAGGACAGACACCCAAACCATAGGAAACAGTAGCTGAAGGTAACTAAAGGAGGATTAAAATGCATAACCAGTGCAGAATAGAACAGCAAGGCACCAAGACCACAATCCAATCTGCACATTTCCCCCTTTCCCCGCACTAAATGCATCTGGGAGAAAGCATTAGTAACAGCATTTGTCAACTGCTTCCCTGGAACAAAACACGACAAAACACACGCAAGGTCTTGTTTTCATCATGGTTCTCGATGTACTTTATTCCCCTGCTGTCTCGCTAAGCAGCCCACACAGGACAGAAACGGGTAGCACTGAGGAATGATCAGATTGTTTTTTCCTTTCCCCCAATATTTCTGCCCCCTTCCCTAATCCCTGCTCCAAACCTATTTAGTATCAGGAATGGTTAGTAAATCTGAAGAAACAGCTAAGATGGAAGCCGGGCATTCAGAGGCCTGGGCCTCTCCTCACTAGGGCTTGGACTCCCAGTGACTGCTCTGCTCATGGGGGAGCATTTCTCCTTCAAATACTTTTTTTTTTTTTACACTGGTTCACAGATCAGATCGGCACTTTGACTCTGAACCTGGCACCAAAAGGCACAATATCTGATACCCTGTAAAGAGCTACTACAGATGCTGCGTATGGACAGGCAAACGGAGCCAGTCCCACTTAGGAACGGGCTCAGACAGGGAGGGGAGATGAAAGGAGTGTGGGAGAAAACCTAAGCCAATACCTTTTACTACAATGAAAATGTAGGTGGGAATGAGGGTCGTGTGTTTCTTCCACACCACCAGGAAGCAAGAAAAACTTCCTTGGTGTCTATTTTTTTTTTTTAAAGCAGCATATTCAAAACGCCAGCAAATCTCCTAATGTCTGCACAAGCCAAGAGGGCCAGTTTACTGAAACGCTTTCTTATTGCTGAAAGACTCTAAAATTCAGGGTGCCTTGTTCCTGATTTATTGTAATCACAGCACACCACACTTTAAAAAAATACTAAAGCGTGCGAGCAGGGGAATGTTTGACACCATTTTATTAATCTTCAACTTCAGTGGAAAAATAGACCTTTTTCCTGGTGCCATATTCATCACAACAGTTGTATTTAGTGTGTGTGTATACGTATACACACACACACACACATTGTCTTACTGGTTAGTTGGTTTTGAAGTGCAGCAAAAGACCAATATCGCATTGCAGTCAATCAAAGAAAAAAACAGAAGGCCAAGCAGTTTCCAAATGGTTATTTTATCAGATCGTTCAACATTAAATTTTCGTCATTTGCAATTCAAAATAGTTACCTGAAGTTTGCGTTTTGAGTGTGTATTTACTTTTATTGTACATCTGTTTTCTAAACTCTTTGGCACAGTTTTCTGGGGGCATTCTGACTGCCACAATACAAGTCAGGAGAGAGCTTGTTTGTGATGCCAATTTCAAGTATTTAAATTTGGTTTGGGTTGTGGCTTTTTCTCTTTGAAGTCTGCGTTTTATTTGTAACAACTGTACTTTTAATTTTCTATATCCTCTAACTCCAGAGTTTTCTTTTTTCCCCCCTCCCCCCATAGCTACATTCACAGCTGAACCATATTATCAGGAAAGGCGCCTTGATGAAAAGATCAGGACAGGAACTCTGACCATTCGTCAGTGTTTTCCCTAGAATAATTAAAATGAAACCAAACCAAACATAAACAGCGTCTTTCCTCGTTTTGTGAGACAGCCTCTTGTGCTGCATCAGTAGCCAGAACTTCAGTTAGTTTATGAAATGCAACATCAAACCCCTTTGTCTTCTGGGAAAAAGAAACTGCAATGACTTGAAGTTGAGAATGTGGGTACCGCCTCACTCACACACACTCATTCTCAGACTGTGAAATCCCCCACGCGCCTTCTCAAGGGCACATATACAGTACCAAGTGCAACGGTACAGTGAAGGTGGGCTCAAGACCCGGGCTCCATCTTTCTCCTCAGTAGCGGGGGCCAGGGTTGCCTTTCACAACACAGCCCCACAGGTGAACCCAGGTCCTCCTCTCCCAAATCAGTCATCCCATTCGGCACCGGCCAAGATAGGAAAGCTAGTTCTAGCCTTCCCCTGGGAAGAGACAGCTTTTTTTGTTTTTAATAAGTAAGTAAATCCATTGTTTCTCTGTTCCAAGATGGCTGATGTTATGTTTTCTACAAAGTCAGTGCTTACTTAGCTCACTAACAGCGCTGCTGCTGTTGGCTGTGGCAGGATTTTCAGTGTGGTGTTTTCAAGCCTCACTCACTCATCCTCTCATTCCCAAACATTCAGCATCCGTGCACACTCCTCACTTCCGGGTTTTTTCAAAAGATTGGAGATTTCCAGTGGGGGTCTCAGGTCATCATCCCAATGGTACCAGATCTAAAAACAAACAGATGAAGAGGTCAATTCTGAGGTCATATATATCCCCAACTCCTACAATCAAGTGGCCCAAAGTTAGAATGGGATCTACCAACTCTTTCTTTCTTTCTTTCTTTCTTTTTTCCGGAGCTGGGGACCGAACCCAGGGCCTTGCACTTGCTGGGCAAGCGCTCTACCACTGAGCTAAATCCCCAACCCCGGGATCTACCAACTCTTTAAGATTGGTAATTTATGGGGCTGGGGATTTAGCTCAGTGGTAGAGCGCTTACCTAGGAAGCGCAAGGCCCTGGGTTCGGTCCCCAGCTCCAAAAAAAAAAAAAAAAAAAAAAAAAAAAAAAAAGATTGGTAATTTTTCTTCTCTTCCTTTGCTCAGTATACCTGCTGCCATACATAAGCATATCATATACTGTAGCTCAGTGGTAAAAGTGCTTACTTGAATTTGTGATGTCCTGAGTTCAATTCTCAGCAAACCAAGCAAATAAATGGTCACTCAAGGCCATACATACATGGAGGTGCAAGCCTTTAAACCCAGCACTCAGAAGGGAGGTAGATCTCTTGAGTTCAAGGTCAGGCAGGTCTAAAAAGCAGTATGTAGACCAACGGACTACACAGAGAACCTCCACATCTGCCATAGGTTTGATTCCCAGCACAAAAAGGACATGGAGAAGTGAGTAGAAAAAGAAAAATAAGGCAACATTTTATTAGGCTCCAAAGTATTTTCAGTATTTTGGTCAGGGAGCTCTACTGTCCTTCAACACAAGGACTCAATATTTGGGTTAGAAAAAACTAAGGTTGCCTGCTCAGGCACAGGAAATCGTACAGCCAAAATACCACTAGGCAGCCACTACCAGAAATCCTACAGAACAGGAACCCTTACGAGACCGGAGAGTGAAGATAAGAGCTTACCAAGCTTGGTTCTTCAGTTTCCTCAGTTCCTTTGTTGCCCACGTAGCAAGGGTCTTTGCTTTGTTAGTCTTCGATCTCCGCCCTTCAGTTAATAGTTCATGGATCATTGGCCTAGCTTCTACTAATTTCAGTACATCCTTTCCAAATGCTGTACACAAGTCCCTGTGCAAAACAAATGCCCAAGAATGACTTCCTGGCCACACCAGGCTGAGGCAACAATGTATTTCTTAGCATTCATTCACTTCTTAAAACTTTAAGGGCTGGAGAGATGGCTCAGCGGTTAAGAGCACCCGACTACTCTTCCAGAGGTCCCGAGTTCAATTCCCAGCAACCACATGGTGGCTCACAACCATCTGTAAAGAGATCCGATGCCCTCTTCTGGTGTATCTGAAGACAGCTACAGTGTACTTATATATAATAAATGAATAAATCTTAAAAAAAAAAAAAAAAAAAAAAAAAAACTTTAAGAGATTTCTGTAGTCAACTGAGTTAAAGACTTGACCACGGTTAATAGAGTGTGATGGCCCAACCCTGTAACGTCAGTAACCAAGGAAGAAATTGACAAGAAGCAAGAGTTCGATGTCAACATGGGACACAGTGCAAGACCTTCTCAAAGAAGAGAGATAAATTAATTAATTAAAAAGGGAAGGGGTGGGGTTGGGGATTTAGCTCAGTGGTAGAGTACTTGCCTAGCAAGCGCAAGGCCCTGGGTTCGGTCCCCAGCTCCGAAAAAAAGAAAAAAGAAAAAAAAAAAAAAAAAGGGAAGGGATTAGAGAGATGGCTTAGAGGTTAAGAGCACTGGCTGCTCTTACAGAGGTCCTGAGTTCAATTCCCAGCAACCACATGGTGGCTCACAACCATCTGTACATAATGAGATCTGGTATCTTCATACACACATGCAGGCAGAATGGTGTATACATAATAAATGAATAGATCTAAAAAAAAAAAAAAAAAAAAAAAAAGGAAATAGCACCAGGCCTTTGAGCTGTCAAGCTATGTCCCAATATTGCCTCAGGTTCTCAGAAGAGCTATGTGGTGGCTCAGGCTTAGTGGGTAAAGCTGTCTGCTGTCAAATCCCCAGGACCCACATGGTATAGAAAAGACGTGAATCCCTCAAGCTGTCCTCCGACCACCACACACATATGCACATGAGATAAATAATAATTTTAAGGAGTTGTTATAAAAAGCCCTAGGAGATGCTCCAACAAAAAGTCCTTCGGTCTGGAACAGACCCTTTGTGAGAAATCAACAGACTGTGGAGGACTCTGAGGGCCCTGGTACAGCTTCCTGATGGAGGGCCATAGTGTGAGGCCCTGAGTTTCATCACCAACGTTGCAAAACAAAACCTCAAGGAAGTGGGATGTTGTCGTTTGCACTCCTAAAATTTTCCCACACACATATGCTCTGTGGAAGAAGGAGTAACTTACCCTATCAGTCCAGCAGCACAAGCTACCACTCCATCCGTATGATCCTCATCTCCAGCAATGTGATCAATAAAAGACAAAATAAATTCTACTCTGGGTTGCACCAGCATTACATCAGCTATAAAGGAAAGAGGAGGTCTGATTAAACTGTCCATGTCAGACAGGACTCTGCCTCTTTTCAATTTAGCCCTGCCATTCTACCCCAAATGGAAGGTTCCAGCTGGACAACCAGCTAAAACTTGGTGATAACCAAAGTTATTCTTCAGGTTAGAAAGATATCCATCAAATGCAGAGGAGAGAAACAGCCCCTCTGTAATCATACAGAACACACTGCTTGTGGTACTGAAGAGTGGAACAGACAGGTCTATGCACAGTGGGGAAGAATTCCCACTCCACTAAGCTGCATCCCACGAGTGGAACACAGAACGAACAGAAGCTCCACCTGGGGCTTTGGCTACACAGCACCTGTGGCCCCCAGTCAGCACAGGGTGCCGGCACTTCTACCCTTTCCCTAGCGGCCTCATTAGATTCACAAAAAAAGAAAGCTACAAGTGTGGTTCATGCAGGGGTTTGCTACCACACCAAGTGGCCCTGGGTTTGCTCCCCGGCAAGAAAAAAGTACAGAAAAGTAGAAAGGTGCAGAAATACCAATGTCTATGTCACCTCCCCCAAACCACTCTCTTCATTAGGGCATCCCTTTTCTCTCCCCATATGCAGCAGTGAGCTACAAAGGTAAGATGCAGTTCATTTGGCCCTGTGCACCCTGGTCAGTGGATTTTGGGAGCTGGGCTATATACTCAACGGTGTACGTTTTCCTGGTCTCCCTTCAATCCCTGGACGATTCCCGTATAAGCTTCCAAGCAGCTTTCTCTTAGCTCATTCAGATAATCCACCATGTCAAAGTCTGACTGGAAGAGAAAAGAACAAAACCTCCGTCAGATTCATCTTTTGAAGAAGTGTGCCTATTGTCTTATCCTCTCTGAACTAGTCCTGAGAGATGACCGGGACAGCTCCAAGCTTACCTTGTCCACTTGGGCTTGGGAGGCCTGCTGCAGTGTATTCAGTACAACCTCCAAGTATTTCTTAAATTCTCCACCAATGGCAAGAGCAATGTCACCAAACACAGACAGAATCTGTGGTTTCACAGACCTGTGGACATTCTCATTCTAACAAGGAAAATAGAAAAAGGAAACTTAGAAACACCAAATCTTGTCTGGTCTGAAGATGCAAAAAACTTAAGAGAAAAAAAAATTACAGGACAGAGAAATTATGTATTTACTTTACCATTTCCTCCAAGTAGAACACATCCTTTTAATTAACTTTGGATCTGTCTATGAAAATAAATAATTCTATTCTTCACAAGCTAGCAGAGAGTGTTCTAGGAACCTATAGCTCCTTGCCATGGACCTTAAATTTCTCCCAACTAATAATTCCTTCAAAGAATGACTAATTAGGCTGCAAAATGCTTACCCCCAAGTTCTCTAGGAGCAGCTGCATCACCTCATCACAGAAAGGTAAGATGTTAGACTGCAGGGCTCGGCACAAGTCTCCAACTAAGCCAACAGCTGCCAAACATACCTGCAAAAGAACCAACGAAGCGATCATCCAAAAAGAAGAGGCTGCCAGACAGACAGCATGATTTTTATTTAGTCAACGTCTCTCACAATTACATGATCCAGAATCAAAGAAGAAAACATCCTTCCCTTGTGGAGATTATGTAGCTTTAACCGGACTCAGCAAGACAAGTAGCACTGTGAGTACCACAGGAAAGGATGGTGGTGGTAGGACATGGAAACAGTACTGCTCTTTCTTTAGGGCAGTGATCACATAACTTGGCAGCTGCCCTTTAATTAGGACCATTCAGGCGGTCACCTTGTAATCTCTATCTGGCAGATCCAGTATCCTGCTTTTCACAGACTACCTCCAGTGCAGATAGTAACGCTACAAATAATGCAAAAGGAGAAACCACTTGGCTTCGGAAACCTGACTTTTTCTGTACTACTCTACTCTGTATTAATGAGAAAACATGACTTTGAGGTGTGGGATATAACTCAGTGTTTAACAAACAAAACCCACAGATAGTATTTTGAGGAGCAATATCCTACCTGGTATTCAGCATAATTTTTCAATCCAATGCCCAGGAATGGTTTAAAGGCCTCCATGTACTTGAGGAATTCACCACCCAACACTGTCAATGGAACAAACTATTAGGTAATCATAGTAACACAGAACATGAGTGCAAGAACCCAAACAGAGCCACTGCTCAGTCTGTAGAGTATGTGTTGATTAGTATTTCCATAGCGAAAGCATTCAAGTTATCTCATATTAGCTAAGTTTCGCAACTGCTGGAAGGGCCAAATTCATAACCCTTAGAAAAAATGCCAATGCTTCTCAAAGTGAGATTTTACTATAGTTAAAAGACCGAAGTAGCACTGCTATCAAGGAAAGGGTCTCTGACAAAGCCAGAGACACTATTTCATGTCCCCCCTCCACTGGAAGGTCTTCTACTCAATTGTACCAAGGACTGAACAAGCCACACCAAGGAACACAGCCGCAAAGGCAGGGGTGTATGTAAGTCCATGGTATAGTACTTGCCTAAGATAGCAAGGCCCTAGGTTCAATTCACAGCAGAGAATGGACGAATGGACAAAAGCAGCCTGAGCAGAGCCTACAGCAGCAGGAATGGGCCTCACTCAACCCACCACCACTCTAGTGTTTTGTGTTTGTGTGCAGGGACCAATAGAGGTTAGAAGAGGAAGTTACAGGCAATTGCACAAGCCACCGCACATGGGTGCTGGGACTCAAACTCTGGTTCTGTGCAAGAGCAGCAAGCACTTTTAACCATTCAGACATGTCTCTAGCTCCCATTTTTGTTATTTTGAGGCCTCATCCCAAAGCTGAGGTGTCACCAGAACTCAAGATTCATGTTCACATATTCCAGGCTGGCCTCGATCTCCTATTACCACTACCTGAGGCTGGGAAAACAGGTGTATACCAACCCCAGAGCTTCCTGCTCATTAAGCAAACACTTTGTAAACTGAACTACAACCTCAGCGTCTCCTTGTTCTCTTTTTAACTTTCCTCTGAAGGGACTCACTGTGTGTCATATGCTTGCACCAAGCTCCGATTCTGCTGACCGCCTCTACGATATAACACTACAGGCATGCAGTTACCCCTAGTGGTAGACACAGGCTCTTTATTCCAGAAATAAAGAGTGGTCCTTAAATAATGGTCTTAGTACTAGTCACCCCTGATGAAGCATTACCAAGTTAGAATGTGTTCTCTCAATGTTTCAAATGCCCTTAAAAAACAAGTCTAAAGACAATTTGTCAACACAGTTCTGTATGGTCAGACAAGTAAGGATAATAATAATAATAATAATAACAACAACAACGACTAATTCCTACAACAACAACAACAATGACTAATTCCTAAAATTCAGGTTCATCTATACCACACCAAGCCCCACGATCTATTAGCCCAAACCCAGAGCATTATAGTCCACACCCAAAGGTATCAAAGGCAGGAAGGAAAGAAACCAGAATCTGTCTTCTGTTTCTCAGCCCTCAAAAAGAGAAAACCTTAATAAAAAAGCAAGTTACTGTTCAACGGGAAGGAAACCTGATAGAACCTTTGATGGGTACTGACTCATGGTGCATGTGTCAATCTGCCCTGCACTGTGAAGATACAGCCCCGTTTCCCACTGCTCACCGACCTTCCACCAGTGTGCTGACTGCCATCAGGGCGTCTTCTTGCACTCCGCCAGACCCAGCTGTGCTTTGGAACATCCTTAACAGGGAGGCCATGACCACATCAGAGATCTGCAAAGCATCTTGATGCTGCACTTTCCGGAGAACATTCTATGAAATGAACAAAAATTAATATCTGTTAATTGAAAATCCCCAAGTCAGAACACTACCCCATTTCTCTAAAAAATAAAAACTTAAGTCCCTATTTTTTTTTTCTTTTGCAAATGCCAAATAACATTTCCTCAAGGCTTTTACACATCAAGCCACTGCACCGCAACACTGATTGTACTGATCTTTTCTATGAGTTCACAGGTCAGTCGACAGCTGAATCCTACAGAATACTATCATCCAGGATGTACTTATGTCTCAGAGAAGTCCCTTCGGTCTCCTTTTGCTGACAGAAAAGGGATAAGCAGAAGTGACATTTTATTTCAGTTTTCCCAGTCACTAGTTGAAAAAGACTGCTCTCAATAAAGAGCACTACAATGGGGTTGGGGATTTAGCTCAGTGGTAGAGCGCTTGCCTAGGAAGCGCAAGGCCCTGGGTTCGGTCCCCAGCTCCGAAAAAAAGAACCAAAAAAAAAAAAAAAAAAAAAAACATAAAAAAAAAAAAGAGCACTACAAATGCCACATTAAGTAATGTCTCAAAAGAAGACCAAGTTTAAGCCTTTCTGTCTATATGAGAACAGTAAATGACTCCTGACCTGTGTCAGGGCCATACTTTAAGTAAATAAGCCATATGAGACCCAGCTACAACCAGACAAAGACCAAGAGTAAGAGCTGCCTACACATGAAAGGTATACAGTTAGAAGAGAATATTCTGGGGCATTTCCATTGGCACAAATGACAAATTAGATCTTTCAGGACAGACAAAAAAGTAATTTCTCTTCAGCCACTGTAGCGGTATAATATACAGTGCACAACTGGATCCCGCAAGTCCCCCCCCCCCCCCCCCGAGAATCCATGCACTCTAGCTGTTTTTCTGTCAGTCGCTTTCATACACTGTCCCTTTGGCGGGCTGTTACCATGCCTGACACACACATCGTGTTCTGCAGGCCTTGCACCGGTGTGGACTCACACCACACTAGCCCCAAGCATTCTATAGCCTAGCACGGCTTCCCGTCATGGACTCTGCTCACACTCCCAACAACCCAGTGAGATTATGACTCAACAGACTGTAACCCAACAACCAGATTTATATGTTAATTACTCAATGTACAATACATACACACAATTAACTTACAACCAATTGATAAGGATATAAACCGCCCATCTAGGTAAGATATAATTCGTTCATCTGGACACACAAAATCCTATACACATCCATCCCTTAATAGTCATAACAACCTGTAAATGTGCAGAGGGAAATCTTAACATCCACCTCTATGTTCTCTTAGCTGCTCCCTCCCCTCACTCCTGTCTCCTCTCCTCTATAAAACTTTTCCCCCACCCATCCTTCCTTCTCGTCCAATGACAGGTCTCGTTCTATCCTGTACTTGCCTTCACCTGCGTAATGACATCAATCTACAAGTAGTCACAGAGAGTACAACCCTTAGTCAGAATTATCTCACTATTTCAGAGCCCTGTGTGCCCATGAATCTGTAATGCTAACAAAAAAGTTCTCTTCCTTTATTGTAGTAAGGAGGTTAAGGAATTTATAGAGATGTCTCAGTGGTTAAGAGCCCTGCCTGGTCTATGAAGAGAACCTGGCTTCAATTCTCAACAACCACACTGGGGTTTACAACCATTTGAAATTCCAGTGCGGAGACTCAGTATCCTTTCTGGCCGCGCACTCCATAGACATAGGGCACAAACATATACGTAGGCAAAACACTCATACATATAAAAAAGAAAAAAGGGAGTGACAGTGCCATCATACCTGAAGAGTTGCACAGAGTAGAGACTGGAGGTCATTGAATTGGATCCTGTCCGACGTGCTCTGGATGTGGGACTGAAGGAAAAGAAGAAACAGTGCTCTAATGACACACTTCCACTGCTGCACTCCTAAGAACACCAGCCGAACCTCTGCAGTGAGCAGTACAGCCAGAAAGCAAAGGTGAGCACGACAGGCAGCAAGCTGCGAGCTTTTTGATTTTGGGTGCTGGTGATTGAACCTACAGGCATGTCCAAGGACACGACACTTTTTGTGTCAGAAGCACCTCCACCCTGCCCAGGACACAACACTCTGCAGCCTCACCTCCATCTGAAGCACCTGCTGCAACCGTTCCATAATGACCAGGGTGGTCTTCTGCACCGCAGGGTAACAATCCTTGGCACTGTTTTTTACAATTTCCATTAGAGATTCATATGCAGAACTTCTCAGGTTGTTCTGGTGTCCATCAGGTCTGCAAGGACACAATGCAAAAATCTTACAGCCCCAGCCAAGAAGGGATAGAGGAGTTCGTAAAGCAGGCGATATTTCCCCAACAACAAAACCAGAAGTTGGATATGTAGTTCAGAGAGAGAGACACTGCATATCCCAAATAACTGTGAGGATGCAAAAATCGTTAGTAGTTGGGTATGGTGGCACACACCTTCAACCCCTTTGGAGCCAGCCTGGTCTATAGAATGAGTTCTAGTACAGCCAGGGCTACACAGAGGAACTAAGTCAAGCCTATTGCGTTAATACTATGCTTATGGTATCCAGATTTGGCTATATTTATAATGAGAACTAGTTTTAGAAGTACTTATTGTGCAGGCTTGGTGACCTAAAGGTGACAAAACAGAACCAACTCCACAAACTGTCCCCCACCTTCATGCCTGTACCATACACACACGTCTATTCTCTCTCTTCCTGTCTCTCTGTCTTGATAACCAAAACTCTCATCAGTTCTAAAGGACACGGGCTTCACTTCTTTGGATCCACTGTCTTCATCCTCCAGACAACAGGAGTGAGCTGTGTATCACTCCTTCAGTGGACTATTGGTTACCTGTCGGTGGTCTCCAGCAGCTTCTGAACTATAAGTTCAAAGGAAGAAGACAAGCAATAGGTGGCTGGTTCTTCCTGATCATCAGCTACATCTGCAGCTTCGTAAGCAGCTTCAGCCAGACTGGAAAAAGCCTGGAAATATACACAGAATTAAGATTAGTCCTAAAACGCTTGCTCTTATCCTCTTCCCTCTTTGTCCCTTGTCTCCCGATTCCCCTTCCCTCCACATGCTCATGACTGGCCTCTACTCTTCTCTTTCTCTATTTCTCTCCACTCTCTTTCACCCCCCCCCAAGCCCCCAAAGATTAGTCCTAAAAGAACTCCACTGTAGGATTCTCTCATCCCCTCCACCTCCTTTAAGATATGTTGAAGGATCAGCCAGTGGTAGCTCTTGCCTTTAATCCCAGCACTTGGGAGGCAGAGGCAGGTGGATCTCTGAGTATTGGAGGACCAGCCTGGTTTACAGAGCTAGCTAGCTCTGTTTTAATGAAGAAAAGAGAAGACATTTCCCTATCTAATTAAAGCTCCACTTCTCCCCATCAAGGCCATCAAGAAAGGCAGTTCCTCAGTACCCACATCAGGTGGTTCATGACTGGTTCTAACTCTAGCTTCAGAATCTATGATGATGATGATGACGATGAAAAGTATGGGAGAGCACTTGTCCTGCAGGGAGGATCCAGGTTCAGTCCCCAGCACCCACAGTTGGCTTATAACTACACAGAACTCCAGTTCTGGGGAGTTGGGAGCACTGCAGGCACCAGCCGGATGCAAAGTATATATAAATGCATACAGACAAAACACTCACAAACAGATAATCTAAGTATATTTTTTTAGATAAATAAGATAAATAATCTAAAAAATTATTTTTGAAATGAAACCTTAAATGTTTATGTTGTAGGTGCCTAATAATCTGCCCAACTCTCTTTTTTTTTTTTTTTTTTTGATGCTACAATAATGCACTTTTAATGGTAAAATTCTTGACAGCACAATGTCTATTTGGCAAATCTTCTGTTCAAGCATCCATCCAGTCACCTCTGGAAAAGGTGCACCCACTGCACTGTCCACTTGTCAGAGGAGCCCTTGAAATTCAGAAATGAAGGACCTTGTCCAACTCTCTTAAGTGGCAGAATTCTTTCACTAAAGCCTACCATATCTTTTCTTTCCACTCTTAAAAAGGATTTTAGCCAGGTGGTGGAGACAGAGGCAGAGGCAGGCAGATCTCTGTGAGTTCAAGATGAACTTACTTCATAGAGTGAGTTCTATCTAGGACAGTCAGGGCTACACAGAGAAACCGCCTCAGACAAACAGGATTTTAGCCCCCACTCCTCCTGTCCCACTAGATCCCCAGTAAATTACAGAACCTACAGAGACTCAGCAGAGGCCACCCACCTCCTATGGCTATCCTCCCTGTCTTTTTTACTTGTTATAATTAAACAAACAAACCATCAACCTCCATTTAACCAGAGCTTTTCATCTAAAAGCAACGAGGAGACAAGCAAGGGCAGTCACAATGGTGCGTGACTGCTCTAAGTGCTGTGGGAACCCATCAGAGTAAGATAACAGCTCCCTCTGGCTTCTGAAGTTGACACTCCCTAAACTCAAGGCATTAGGAGACAGAATTCAGAGCAAGTCTTTCCATGAGATTGGTAACCTTTTTCTTCCACATCTAATGGCTGAGGACAAGCTTCTGTCTTCACCAGAAAGGAAATCCTTACCCAGCACACATTTGAAGCCACTCTGGGTTCAGCACTGAGACCCTCAATCAGACACTGTAAAAGGGGTGCCAAGTAGACATCATTGATGGCAGCTTCAGGCAGCAGCTCACAGATCCTGCCCACAGTCCATGCTGTTGTATCTCGAACAACTACACTGGGGTCTTTCATTAATTCTATCAGGGTGGGCATAGCCTGTAAGCACAATGAAGCAAAACAAAAGGAAATTCATGACTATCATTCAGAAGAAACGGTCACAGGCACTGTGGTGCATGCGTGCAATTTCAGCATCTGGGATACGAAGGCAGGAGAAGCCACCCTTGGTTATTAAGGTATGTAGAAAGTGTGGTGCCAGCCTGGGCTACAAAGATCTCATGTGAAATATTAACAACCACTGGCCCCATATAACGAAAGGATTTTAACTCAGAGTATGACGGAGATGGTTTAAAAATAGGTGTAAAATATTCTAAAACAAAATAGCAGTAAACAAAATGTGTGAAATGTTCTTTCCCATCACCAAATGCCAACATAGGACTCAATTATCAAGATGTTGGTGGATACCTTCAGGCAGTCTATATGTAACTATTTTTATTCAGGTAAAGACAAGAGAAGTAATCACAGAGGCGTTGCCTCTATCTTGACAGACTTATTTCTTTATGCACAAAGTTAAATTAGCAAGAGCTCTTCTGTCATTTATATTTCCACATGAAGACTATATTATTATGTAATGTCAATTTTGTTCAAAGACTAGAATAATACCATAAAAAAGATTATAGCAATGACTATATACCCAACACTTGGGTAGGGGAGGCAGGAAAATCTGGAGCTCAAGGCCACCTTCACCCACATAGCTAATTTAAGGCACATGAGACCCGACCCTACACACACACACACACACACACACACACACACACACACACACACACACTCTCTCTCTCTCTCTCTCTCTCTCTCTCTCTCTCTCTCTCTCTCTCTCTCTCTCTCTCTAATTGCTTGGAAGGCTGGGTAAAGCCTGAAGGTATTCTGTGCCCTGGAGTTCAGTGCTAGTGAACATGGTAGCTTATATCTACACCCCCAGCACTCACAGGCTAAGGCAGCAGCCACCAATTCAAGACTACCCTGGGATATATGCTGAGACTGTGCACTCCAAAACCAACAGGAAACATTTACAATGTAGCATTAAAAAACAAAAACCTGGGGGCTGGGGATTTAGCTCAGTGGTAGAGCGCTTACCTAGGAAGCCCAAGGCCCTGGGTTCGGTCCCCAGCTCCGAAAAAAAGAACCAAAAAAAAAAAAAAAAAAAAAAAAAACCTGAGAACTGGAGAGATGGCTCAGCATTTAAGAGCACTGATTGCTCTTCCAGATGGTCCTGAGTTCAATTCCCAATAAACACATGGTGGCTCACAACCATCAGTAATGGGATCTGATGCCCTCTTCTGGGGTATCTGAAGATAGCTTCAGTGTACTCATATATATAAGTTAATTAACTTAAAAAAAGATCTAAAAAAAAAAATAAAATAAAATAAAAAAACAAAAAACAAACAAAAAACCCCCCCAAAAAACCAGGTCAATCTTTGTAGTAAGAACTCCATATCCTGTTGTCCAAAACTTACAGAAAGGAAGTGTTAAGAGTATTATTAGGTTAAGACTTTTCTTCGTTTTTTTCAAGTTTCTCAGTCATGTCTAAATTTGAAAGTTATATATTTACCCTTAATGACAAATAACTATGCTGAGACAGGAAATGTATCTCATAGCACAAGACAGCCTCATTATTATCCAGCTAAGGCTGGCAGCCTTGAGCAACTGACCTGCTAATCTCCACAAGAATGTGTGACTGTGGTTTTAGGTCTGTGCAACATACCATTCAATTAACCTTTGTGAGGGATTATTTACAGTTGTGCAAACGTGCAGACACACACAGACACACACACACTGCATTTCAACTCTAAAAGTGCCCAGGCTGGGGGTTGGGGATTTAGCTCAGTGGTAGAGCGCTTGCCTAGCAAGCGCAAGGCCCTGGGTTCGGTCCCCAGCTCCGGAAAAAAAAGAAAAAAAGTGCCCAGGCTTTACCTGTATGACTAATGGTTTAAGCTGGTTAGGCTCTGGTCCTTCCAAGATGCTGCCAAAAGCCATCACTGCTGCATCCCGGTACCGCCAGTCAGGGTTCTTGATGTGCTCTTTAATAAAGGGAAGGACATGTGGCACAATGTCATCTTCACAGCAGGTAGACAGGAGCATGAGGCACACCCCAGCTGCTTTGCAAGGGTTCCAGTCATCGTCGTCATCGTTTTCATCCTGGTTAGAGAATGTGACAGTAAGTAACCTTTCCTTGCATGAATTCACTTAGAAGGCTTGCTATATACTCCCAAATATCATTAGCTATTCAGGGAATAAAATAAAAATATAAAACACCAATTAAATTTTTTTTCACATTCATCACAACATAACCTATGTCACCCAAAGAAGCATATGGAAGAGTCAACTCATTTATCATGTCCAATGAGAATTAGCTACTTCAGCTACATCTAAGAATGCCCATGCCAGGGCTTGGGGACTTAGCTCAGTGGTAGAGGCCCTGGGTTCGGTCCCCAGCTCCGAGAGAAAAAAAAAAAAAAAAAAGAGTGCCCATGCTGGTGGAACATACCTGTAACAGGAACACTAAGGACCCGAGACTAACCAGGTCTACAAAGAGCCTGTCTCAAATCAACCAGAGTTGGGAATGTAGCTCTGTTGGTAGAGCTCTTGCAAAGCCCTAGGACTGGTTGTCAATTAATACATAAAGCAGACATGTCACAACACCCCTGTAATCCTAACAACACTCCTGTAATCCCAGCACTGGTAGAAAAAGGATCAAAAGATCAAGGTCAACCTGCTATATATAGCCAAGTTTGATTGAGATAAGCCTGTAGTACATGCAACCCTTTCTCAGTAAGAAAAAAATATAGCAAATATATTCCAAAGTAAAGACATTAAAGGTAAGAATTGCAGATGCTGGAGAGATGCACAGGGGTCAAGAGCACTGGCTTCTCTTCAATATCCAGCTCCAGATCCGATGTCCTCTCCAGGACTCCAAAACTAAGAGGCACAGAAATGGTGTACAGACATAAAGAAACAACACACGCAGATACACGCAGACATTTAAAAAAAAGAAAAGAACTCTGAGACATCATATGCAGAGAGAAACATGTACATTCCTGCACCAAAGAATTCTATAGATAAGAGTCCTAGGGGCTGGAGGGATGGCTCAGAGGTTAAGAGCACTGGCTGCTCTTCCAGAGGTCCTGAGTTCAATTCCCAGCAACCACATGGTGGCTCACAACCATCTGTAATAAGGTCTGATGCCCTCTTCTGGTGTGTCTGACGACAGCAACAATGTATTCATATATACAATAAATAAATTTTTGGGGCTGGAGAGATAGCTCAGCGGTTAAGAACACTGACTGTTGGGGGCTGGGGATTTAGCTCAGTGGTAGAGCGCTTACCTAGGAAGCGCAAGGTCCTGGGTTCGGTCCCCAGCTCCGGAAAAAAAAAAAAAACACTGACTGCTCTTTCCGAGGTCCTGACTTCAAATCCTGGCAACCACATGGTGGCTCACAACCATCTGTAATGGGATCTGGTGCCCTCTTCTGCTATGTCTGATGATAGCTACACTTTACTCATATAAATAAAAATTAATTAAAAAAAAAAAAAAGAGTCCTAGCAGTGTTACCTGAGACATCGCCAGATCCTTAGTAATAGTACATAAACATGGTACCAAGAAACAGTGTGATGAATAAAGTGAAGAGAGCAGAGGAAAAATTCAGGGCTCACATGAGACCTTCTGGCTGGCCCTATAGTCCCAGGACTTGGGAGGCAGAGGCCAGGCCAGCCTTGTCTACAGAGTGAAGTTCCAGGATAGTCAGAGCTCCAAAGGCAAACACTGTTGAAAAACTTAAAACAAAAACCTAAGAATGTAGTATGCACCCATCACTTAGATCTTCAAGACAGCTTTGATTTTGATTTTGTAATGAACCTTTAAAATTTAGGCAGTGGTGGTACGTGCCATTAATCCCAGAACTCGGGAGGCAGAGAGATGTGATTCAAGGACAATCTGGTCTACAGAACGAGTTCCAGGAAAATAAAGGCTACTCAGAGAAATTCTGTCTTAAAAAACAGACCAAAATAACACCTTACTCTAGTTTATAGATATGAACGAATGTAAATGAGTGTGGATACATACGAGTGCATGTATGTGCCTGTGGAGGCAGGCCAGAAGCACAGGTCTCCCTAGAGCTGGCAGGTGTACCTACTTGGAAGGAAAATGGGTCTTTGCCAAGACCAGTACTCACTCTTAACCCCTGAGCCACACTTAGCCATTGTAATAAATAATAACTAACATTAAAGACTTTGGATTAGAGTCAGGGGCTCTTTTGACAGAAGATCTCACTAGGTAGCCAAGTAAATTTGAATTTCTTTTTTTCTTTTTTTCCGGGGCTGGGGACCAAACCCAGGGCCTTGCGCTTCCTAGGCAAGCGCTCTACCACTGAGCCAAATCCCCAACCCCTAAATTTGAATTTCTAATCCTCCTACCTCCAGTTCCTGACTGAGTGTTGGGATCACATACACACACCACATACCTCATTTTAAATAGGACTTCATACATGATGGGCAAGGACTCTATCACTGAGCTAAAATTCCCAGCCCCTAACAGTATTTCTCATGGGTTAGGAGTGCTTTATTTGAATGTGAATGATTTGTGTCCAACTTCATCCGTTCTTAAAACTACATAAATCCAATGACTTCATGAAAATACCGAAAATACAAAACCAGACATTTAAGGGCCCTATGCGTAGCGTAACAATTCTACTCATTCCCTTCTCTTGGAGGCAGAGGGTGACAGGGTCATGTACATGCCAGGCAAGCTTCCTACTACTGAGCTGCACTACTGCCCACCATCTATCTTTATTGGAACTTTTACACAAAACACATGTCCCATGAGTATGAATGCCACAGCAGTCAGGAGATTAGAACAGTGTGAGGATTGTTCATAACCAAAATGTCTAAGATACTGAGGCACAACTCATTGGCTCAAGCAAGGTACTCGAGTCACTCACAGCATCAGATGGCTGCTGATGTCCTCCATGGAAGCTGTTCCACGGGGAACCAACCGGCCAAGAGGCTCACCTGTTTAGTTAGTGTCTGTGTGAGGATGGGCACCAGGTACTGCAGCGCTCCCTTGGCGTAAAATTTGCTGGTGTGCTCCGGGGGCCGTCCTTGTTCTGCTGCCTAAGGAGAAACACAAAGTAAATAAGCTCTTTTTTTTTTTTTTGGTTCTTTTTTTTTGGAGCTGGGGACCGAACCCAGGGACTTGCACTTCCTAGGCAAGCGCTCTACCACTGAGCTAAATCCCCAACGTAAATAAGCTCTTATGAATGCTACAGCCCCACAGTGAGAACTGTAACAGGTCTGTAAGGTAATGGTAATATTCACTGTGCTATTTTGGAGCTGCTGCCTATACGTTAACTTCAGTGAGTATTATATAGCATATTACATGCAGACCTATGCATTATATCCATGTGTATTACATTCCTGGATTGAGGATGAGGCTCAGCTGCTTCAGTGCTTATCTTGCATATGCAAAGCCTGTGGTTTAATCCAACACTATATGAATCAGTGGGAGAGGATCCACACTTGGGAGATTTGAGAAAGAATCAGAAATTCAGGGTCATCCCTGAATACATTGAAAAAAAATAATAATTTGACATCTAGTGCTAGAAAGATAACCCAGTTTAGTAAAATGTTTGGCAAGTTTCCTCTCCAGATCTCACATAAGAAAAGTGCGTACTGCCAAAATTGTGGTGCATGCCTTTAAACTTGGCAGGCAGAGGTATATATGCGTTCTAGGATAACTAGAGCAACATAATCCAAGGTGGAGAGAGGAGCACCTGAAGTTGTTCTGTAGTCTCCGAACACACAGGAAATGTATATTAAAATCAACCGAGTATGATATATCTTTTGGCTCAAAACTTACACAAAGATGAGGCTGCTCAAGGTTCTAAGATAGCCTTTCCCCCTATCTGACTCCTTCTCCAGAGCTAGTAAGTTGTCAATAACACATCTTGGTCCTGTACTGAGATTTCAAACAGGAAAACAAGTCGTCGTCGTCGTCGTCATCCCACCCCCCCACCCCAGTCAGCTGCTACTTCACTATGCTGACAACCTGCTGCCCCCTTGTGTTCACAGCAGAACTATTAGTATGAATACCTGCAACAGACAAAAGTGTGTGCTGTCTTATTACTGAGGGCATCTGGTTAACAGAAAACACACTATGTCAGACGGTCAGAACAGAACCCCTCCAGAAGAGTGATCCCCACAAAGTAAATGTGTAAAGTCCAGACACAACAGCAGCTCTTCTCAGAGAGGCGCACCCCAGGCTCACCTCTGAAGCCTCAATGGCCAAATCCATTTCCTCATCACAGACATTGGACCAGAACTCTATCCCTTGGAGAGCTACCTCATCAATGTCACTTTTCATTGCTTCAATTGTGATCTGAAAGGAGAAAAAGACACCGTAGACACCAAGTAAGTACAAACTCAAGTTAGACATCCTTTTGACCAGACATTCAAGATTGAAAAAAATACAGTTAGAGGGGCCTGGAGAGATGGCTCAGTGGTTAAGAGCACTGACTGCTCTTCCAGAGATTCTGAGTTCAAATCCCAGCAACCATATGGTGGCTCACAACCATTTCTAATGGGATCTAATGCCCTCTTCTGGTGTGTCTGAAGACAGCAACAGTGTACTTACATACATAAAATAAATAATTCTAAAAAAAAATTAATAAAGCCATTTGTGAAGTAGTTGGATACAAAAAACAAAAACTTAAAAAAAAAAAAAAAAACCTTGCAAAATATCAGTTAAAATACCTTTTAAGACCTGAATGCGGGGTTGGGGATTTAGCTCAGTGGTAGAGTGCTTGCCTAGCAAGCGCAAGGCCCTGGGTTCGGTCCCCAGCTCCGGAAGAAAAAAAAAAAAGGAGGGAAAACAAAAAACAAAAAGAGCTGAATGCACGCCTCTAAATCATTCCTAGCACTACTCAGCACTCAGGAGGCAGAAGCAGGTACATCTCCGTGTTCAAGGCTAGCCCGGTCTACAGTGAGTTCCGGAACATCTAGGGTTACAGAGGCCCTGTATGCGGTGGTGGTGGTAGACATATACATAACCCCAAAGATATCAGACATTTTCCTGGCACATAAGCTTACATTACTGTTCATGATGGGGCTCACACCTGTTATCCCATCCCTAAAACGACTGCTGAGTTTGAGGCCATTCTGGAGTACATAGTGAGCTCCAGACCAACTGGAAGTATGGTGTGAATCAATGTCTCAAAAGAATAAAACAACAAGCCCTAACACCCATACTCAAGTAATTTTCTTGACTTCATAATATTAAATCTTTAAAAACCCACAGGATTACAAAATAGCAATTAAAAATAATGATCCCAGCAACTAACTCCAAGTTCTAATCACAGAAAATACTTACTGCAAAGAGGGCAGGGCCCATGTATGTCTCCATGTACTGGTAATACAAGGACATTATCTTCACTAGATTCTGTAAAGCAGCCACTCTTACCTTTGAAGAACAGATTAAAAGTTACTAAGTGAGCAGACTGCAAAGGTAGACTTAGTGACTAAAGGCATCTCTGAGTAATGATGTCACTGACCTGTCAATCTGACCCATCCTCCATTTTCGCTCTCTCCTCTTGTCTTTTCAGTGTGTTCCCCTCCATGTTCCAGTGAGGAAAACCCACAGGAGGGTTAAACCAATTGCTGCTACCTAGACTAAGTTATTCCTTTCACTAATTTCCAGGGTCAAGTTTAGGTCACAGCAGTAGCAATGACTTTCACTTCAATGTCTACAATGAAGAGAATCACTGGAACAACTCAAGGCGCTAACTAAATTAGCAAAGGTGATCAAAGCCTTCTCAACCTTTAAGAGAGTAATAATGGTCTCTCTTACATATGTTATAGAAAACTTCATTGGTAAGATTATTCAAACTTTAATTCAACGATTCCCTAAATTTCTAACTGGCTGATAAGAGTGTCTCCTAGGAAGATAGGGAAAGATAATTTTTCAAAAGCAACAAACTTACCCTTGTATCTGGACACTGTGTGGCTTCACAGACCACTTGCATGATAAAGTGCCGTTCAGACTGTGGAAAAGGTAAAGAACATTAGGAATCCATTATTAACTCCATGTAGGAAGGTTTCAAGACCCTACAAGGAAGGTATTAGAGAAGAGAGGGAGACCTAGGTCACAAGGTTTAAATAGTAACTAGTGAAAAGGGGAAGAAAAAAAAAAAAACCCCAAAACCCTACATTAAGAAAACCACTTTCCTTCTATGTAAAATTTAAAAATAGCAGGACATGGCCATGTATGTGTGGAGGCAGAGGCAGGGGAATCTCTGGGTTCTAGGCTAGCAAGTTCGAGAATGAGTTCTGGGTTAGCTAGGGTTACATAGAGTAAACTCTGTCTCTCAAAACAAAAACTTTAAAATTATTCAAAACATTTGATTTCGGAGACAATTTTTTTTCCTGAAAAATGACAAATTCACATGAAACGTGGTAAAGGGCAAACAGAATAGCGAACTTCACTGTTGGCCTTCCTAAGTCATTTGTGATCTTATAGGAACATTCCATTTCTCAACCAATTACATAATTGGCTCTGAATCTGGGCATGGTGGCATACACCTTTAACCCCACATTGAGAGTCTGCCTCATGTAATACAAACCAAAAAAAAGGTAATAAACCACACATACACAACACATTAGTTTGCTGTGGTATCCTAGATCTCACGACCTACAGGCCAAGAAACAACAAAAACTGAACTATGGTATCAACGAACATAAACCCAAAAATATTTTCAGACCATATGGCTTAGTAATCCCACTTCTGAGTAGAGGCTAAAACAAGCTGAAATCAGTTTTCTAAAAGTATCCACATGCTCATTTTTACAATAGTACTGTTCACAGTGTCCAAAAGGTGGAAGCAGCCCAAAATGGATGGCTTGATAAACAAAATGTAGTATATGCATACACAATACTTATCATCATCATCACATCATCACCTAGCTTTACAAAGAAAATTATCACACATGGAAGACTTCTGAAGATACTATGCTAAGTAAAAAACAAAACAAAAACACAAACCTAGACAGGAAAAGTCAAGTATAGAATGGTAGGATGGCTTGGTGGGCAAAGGTGTGCAAGCCGGATGACCAGAGCTCACCCCTAGAGCCCATGTAAAGGGAAAAGGAGAAAACAGACTCTAAAGCGGCCTGTCCCAACTGCTGCACTATGTGCACCACTCCCCACACGCCACAGGCATACACAAAACATTATAACAACTCAGAAGTTTAAAACGGCAGCTGAGGCCTAGTTCCATTTCTGTATTTAAATGAGGTATCCAGAGGAATCTAACTCACAGAAACAGAAAGTACAACTGTGGGTGCTAGCAGCTGGAGACTGGAGAAATGGGAAGTTAGCCAGTAGGTATAAAGTTAGTTTGCCAAACGAAACACTTATGAATGCCTCTACAATAAACCAAATAACCAACCTCACACATTCAAAAAAGGTCAACATGGCCTGTATGCTATTTCATCAAGTTGTGGACATACCTCACAAGAAACCTCACTAGACTGGAATCGAATGCATTCTGATCTTAAAGACAAAAACCAAAGCTCGAAGTCTTTTATTGCTCATACTCGAAGCAGGTTATGGTGGAGAAACATACCTCTTTGTCGAAGTTTGCTTTGGTGAACTCCAGTGAGTTCAGGAGCGCGTTGGTAGCGGCCAGCTTCACATTGTTACTAGGCTCTTCCTTCCGCATGCCCTGGATTATGGCAGTCAGGATCTCATTGGATTTATCCTGCAGCTGCTCCGGGTCCTAAAACAAGCAGAGAAAAGTAACGGCCCAGCAAATGCTGCTGACTAATCAGCTGGCTTTCCAATTATCACATCTACCAAAGGAGGCCACAGCCTTCTCTGACAGTTTCATTTCCAATAGTTCTGCAAAGCACCCGCAAAATACCTGCAGGATAGTACAGACCAAACCAAAACAACCCAAACCCGTCAGCCTGCCTCTGTACACAAAGACAGCAGCAGTCTGATGGTTTTCCCACCTATGCCAAAATAAAGTTTTGGAACAGCCAAGGGCCTGCACTGAATGACTGAATGACTAAGAACATCTAAACTCAGGCAAAATGTCATGGGCTGTGCAATAGTCAGTGCTGACCAGGGACCAGAGTGAGGAGTTAAACCTCACCACCAACAGTCCAAGGACGGTTGTCCCGAAGACGTCCGTGGTTCCAGTGACTAACTATAGTGGGTGAGAAACCTGGCCTCCAGACGGCAAAAGGCTGGGAACATTAACGGCATACCACCCCCCAAGAACTGTGAACCAGCACTTGAGAAATGGAAGTGGAAAGCTCAGGAGTTCAAGGTCAACCTAGAAGGCAAGAAGACTGTCTCCAAACAGCAAAAAATAAATAAATAAACGAATGAATGAATAAAATAAACCCACCCAAAATATCTCTTACTGATTTCCACTGAGTTTGTTCCTTTTCTTTTTGTGCTAGAAACCATATCATAAGATGTCATGAATACGAGGCACTCTATCTTAGCTATACCCGGACCCAGGCCCATTCTGAGTTCCTGGCCCTCAAGTTTCTTACTTCAGAACATGATTAGTAATTTGAGACTAAGAGGTCCAAAGTAAGTACTCCTATCTTTAAAGTACCACGCACGGCAGCTTGGTGCTTCATCTTCTGATAGAGAACCCCAGCAGCACTCATGTGACAGCTAAAAGAATGGAAGCACGTAAGTCAGAAACAGCAGGAATACTTACTATATCTTGGCAAATGTAACCGATGGCTTCCAGTGTGGACTCTTTCATGTGCTCCGTGCTGTTGGGGTTGGTGACATTGGCTACCAGCTGAGGAATTAGTTCCGGCCACTGGCTTACTGGGATCTCTGCACAAGCGATACCAGCCACACACTGTGAGGCTGAACTAGGCCGGTAAGTCTCTGTGCCCAAAGTCTGCAAAACCTGCAGCGGGGAGTTTGGAGGAGAGGGGAGTGACACAGAATAGCAGTTTGTAACATTCTTTGAGCACACTTTACCCACCACAACCACCTGTTTAACATGTATCTGATCTTTGTTTTTCTCATCCCACAAAAGGACTACTTAAGTATCAACACCAGTCTCCAGAACCTTTAAGCAAAACCGTCCCTTGCTTGCAGGCAAATGGACTTCTCAACTCATCTCACATCAAAACTTAACACATCAGAAAGAAGTAGCCCTGAAAGGCAAGGCAGGAGAGATGGGGGCAAAATCTATTTTCTAGGTATGCATCTGTAATAAGAGCATGTTCATTGTCTTTTATGGACAGGTAGGTAGGCTGTGGAGCACCCAGGTGAATGTAATTCCTAGTGTATTAATCTAGTCTGATTCAAGGATGTGATTTTCTCCCAGACGACACAAACTCATCTCCTTTTTGTTCATTACAATCTAGTACTGACTTTTGTTTAAAAAAAAAAAAAAAAAGCTTGGGGTTAAGTGACAGCATCATGTAAATGTTACCAAAATCTAAGACTCAACCATTATATAACCCGAACTCTCTCTCAGAGGACTAGTTCTGTATGCCTAGGAACCAAAATAGTGTTCTTAGCCATCACCAAGAAGTAGTCAGTGATGCCAAATGGAAATCCGCCACTAAGCTTGTCTCGTTGGAATGCAGCATTTATACAGGATAACCACACAGATGCAGATAAAAGAGGAAGCCACCATTTGCGCAGGGTTAACCATTACCATGATCAGCTAATTCAGACCATGAACTCACTGACAATCAGGAGTTCACCCAAAGGCAAACAGTTAACTGTCCCTGGCATGAACACAGGATAAAAAAAAGCAAGCTGCCAGAAATTCAGGCCAGCTTTGCTGACTAGGTCAGGTCACTTCGTGCCCTGTGGCATAGCAATGAGCCCGTATGAACGATCTCTTATCTGGTGTATCATCTTTGCCACCCTCCACCCAATAACAATAGTTTCAATCTTTTAAAAAAAAAAATTATCTATTTCATGTATATGCGTACACTGTCACTGTTTGAGACACACCAGAAGAGGGCATCAGATCCCATTACAGATGGTTGTGAGCCACCATGTGGTTGCTGGGAATTGAACTCAGGACCTCTGGAAGAGCAGTCAGTGCTCTTAACCACTGAGCCATCTCTCCAGCCCAACAGTAATGGACACCCTGTCTCCAGCATACAGAAGGCCGAGACCAGCCTGGGCTACACATAGTGAGCTCCTTTCTGAAAACCACAAAAGGAAAACTGAGGCAAGCTCTGTAAACTTCAGGAGGTGAAAGAGTACAACTCAATCTAAGTCCCAACCAACCCAGTGTGCAGACACCACACCAGGAAGGGAAAGGTAAGAGGACCACCTTGTGTGGTAGAAGCCAGCCTGGGGACAATTGTGAGGTCTCCAGCTCCAAATGATGAAAACCAACAAAAAAGAGAAAAAATATATTTTGTTTATGTCTAACAACTAAGAGGTGGGGATTAAAGTATTACACTTGGCTGGAAAGATGGTTCAGCCATTAAAAGCACATGCATCATTTGCAGAGAACTCAAGCTTGGCTCCTATGTCAAGGAGCTCACAACTACTTGTAACTTCAGCTCCAGGGGGATGGGTCCCACAACTTTGTCCTCCTTAGGCATCTGCACTGAAGTGCACACACCCACACACATATATGTAATCAAAAATAATTCAATAGCTAGACACATTGGTATACCTTTAATCCAGCACTAGAAAAACAGAAACAGGTTGATCTCTGTGGGTTTGAGGCCAGCCTGGTCAAAATAGTGAGTTCAGCTATAATGAGACCCTATCTAAAAATAACACTTCAGAAAAATATCATTTCTGAGAAGACACAGTTTGGATAGAAATAGCTTTATACACTGCATGGAAGATTCAAAGTAAGTTGGTTTTCCTAACTTGTGTCTCAACTGATAGGCAGTAGACAATATGACTGGAAAAGGAAGGAGGGTCCCTGTTAGGGAAGCATCTGCCTCAAAGGACACTAATTTGCCTAAAAGTAGAATCTAAATCTAGCAATTATGATGCCCATAATCTTGACTTGCCTAAATACAAACATAGAAATTCCTCTTATTTCCACCTTAAAACCCCGAACAAACTATGACTACAACTATTTAATTTACCCAGCTTCCTTTGGCCCCTTTCCATAAAGACCACTACTTTATTAACTTTATTTAGTAACTTTACTACTTAAAATAAAAAAGACAAGTCTATCTACATTTGAATCCTGTGCTTTCTAATTCAATAACAACAAAACAATAGAATCACAAAAATGCCACAATTCCAAGCCAGTGGAGACTCACTCATAATGCCAAGACCCTCAACCAAGTTTTCCACGGTTTGGTTTTAAGATTCATAAAAAGACAAGGTATGGTGGCACACATCCAGGACTCAGGAGACAGAGCCAGTTAGATTGTGAGTTGTGGCCAGCCTGGACTACATGGTGAGACACATACACAAAATCTACAAACTCTTTGTTTGACTCAAAGTCACTTAAATTATCTCACTGACTTTACATATTATCATGTAAAAACCAGCAAACAACTGGACCTGCCACCACAGAAGGAAGCAGAAAGGAGCTGTTTGACTGCACTGGAGAGAATTCAACAGCATAACACTCCCTGCTTTCCCAAAGGACCTAAGAGTTCAGTTTCCAGCACCCTTGTCTGATGCTCACAATGGCATGTAACTCCTGCTGCCGGGGAACCAACACCCTCTTATGGCTTCCATAGTTGCTAAGACATACAGAAACAACATTAAAAACAAGTAGAAAATATTTTTAAAATATCTCTGAAAACCCAGGCATGGTGGCAAACACCTGACACCCCCAGCATTTAGAGTAAATTCAGAAAGGTAAGAGTTCATAGCTATCCTTTAATAAAATCAAGGATTGGCTGGGCTAAACTTAACACCTTGTCACACACTCAAAAATATATCAGAGCGCAGTGTTGTGCCACATGTCTATAATCCCAGTACTTCAGAAGTAAAGACAGGAAGGACCAGGATTTTGATGCTAGCCTGGGCAATTCCTCAGCTTCATTCTAGACACCCCAAACACACTTTCTCTCTCATGGTGTTAAAGAGAGAACCTGAGGCTTTGAAGTCTCTACCACTGAGCTAAATATATAGTAGCAGTGAAGTCTCCTAAGTGGCTGTGATCTACAGCACCAAACCTGTACTTCTCTAACCCAGAGACCCAACTAAACTTCCCAAGCTGCTACGGTCACTTGAGCTTGCCGAGCCCAACCCACTGCACCAGACACCTACAGCCACAGAGACGTTAGTGAAAATACATTCTTACACCCAGGTAACGTTTGGGTCTCAGAAGGCTATCACATGCAAATGACCAGCGTCTTCCCTTAAACCATATGATATCAAGGATTTGACAGTCACTTACATAGTTCTTGACTTCCCGCCGAGCATTAGCATCAATAGCAAGCCACCTCTGCTGGTACTGTGCCTTGATATCTGGATCCTTCGATGTCAAAGAGTTCTTAATTTGTAGACCAGCTGCAACTCTGGCAACCTGACTGTTTCCGGGATTTGCCAGCACTCTGGACAGTTCCACAAGGAACGTGGGCTGTGGAGAAGACACATTTATAAGTCTATCAGCAATTTCCACTTGCTTGCAAAGCCCTAGAGAAGAAACACAAAATTTAGATCAAAGTATCTCGGAAAACTGGAAAATCTCTTTTTGAATTGGTACCTGCATAAACTCAACACTGAAAAGGTTTCCTCCGGTTCAACAAAAAAAAGTTAAGGCCTGACTAGGCAACATAAGCCACTTCAAGGACAAGTCCTATAAAACCTCACCTGCTATGTGAAGAGACAGATTCTTCCTATCAAGAACATGTTTTGAGCCCAAGTCTTATAAATAGCTCCGCAGAATTAAAGCCAAATTGACACCTGGTAATGTGTTATCCTAGTGACAAGTTTCTTCAAGCAGGTACAAGAAAGCCCAATGCTGCAAAACTGCTGAATGAAAAGAATACTTAAAAGTATACTTTAGAAAAAGGTCTTGCCCAAAAATAATAATCAGGACAGCCCTCTGATCTCATATAAGTCACCTTTTCTAACACATACGCACATACATGAAAGTATAACACAGATATAAGATCTAGTCCTCTGGGTTTTAGCTCTGAATGTTCACCAAAAGGGATTTGTAAGTCAAAGTGTTAACTAGTATTCAGAAATTGAAAGAACACGACAATGTGAATGACACATGAGTTGTCGAGAAAAGTCGTTTTTGTTTAGTAGCAGGACATACCAGGAGCCTATCCTGTTTTGGACCTACTGTCAACTAACAATGAATCCTCCCAAAACCTATGTTTTGAAATACAGGTCCAAAAGCCACTCATCTAAAACTTGTAACACATTTCTTCCTCTTCCAGAGCATACATACAGAGGAACACGCACAAAGGGTGGGGCAGTTGGGTGGGGAAATCTGCCCAATCAGGAAAGTTATAAAGGCCCAAAGTAGACACATTTTTTTAGTGTTAGCAAACCAAACACAGGAGATAATTCTCAATGCAAGCAAACTCTACAAGCTCAGAAGATAATTCTCCAAGTTTTACTCTGTGACACTGAGTGTTAGGTGCAGGAAAAAGGGCTTCTAGCACACTAGCAAAGCAAAACCAAGAATATACTATGAGCAGAATTCTCAGTCCACACCAACAAAGAACTGCTTGAAAGGTTGTGAGTTAAACATAAAAACGTCAATACAAAGTCACTTACTACTCTTTCAAAAAGAAAAGTGGTCCGTACATAATAAAATAGGATTTGTGGCTTTATGCATGTTACTATTTTGCCAAGCATCACAAAGGACTACATTTGGTTACAATGTCCTTTTGACTTTTTAAAACTTACTACCTTAAAGAGACTTTTAATACCACCCACCCTTCCCTCCTTTCCCCTCCCCCACTTCCCCTTCCCCCCAAAGGAAGGGAGAAACATTCTGGCAATAGGTTGCTTCAATAATCGTATATTTTCCTATACAAAGGTCAGTCTTTTTTTAAAATGTACTTCTTAAATCCAAAATTATAAAATCAGGGTTTTATATTTCATCCACTGATTTCATCAGGGAATAGGCTCAATCTCAGAAATAAGACTCAATCTGAGATCCCTATAGATGAGGTCTCTGAATAATCCAAGTTCACACAGAACACACGTGCACACTGAGGCCAGGAATGGGATAATAGGGCAAGAAAGGGAAAAAACTGAGGCAATGGGTTCAGAGGTGGTCGGGTGCCAGGCGTGGCCATGAGCACAGACCAAGGGAGCTAGGAAAGGATAGGGCTCTAGGAAGTAGTTGCAGACAGCAACAGAGCCATGGGACAGGAAGGAGAAGCCGGCCGCAGCCAGTACAAGACAGGCGGCAGGGCGCAGAGCTTCCACATGGCCCCTAGGCCCGGCTCCCCAACCCCCACCCTTGCTGAACACGCAGCGCCATGCAACCTAACTTCCCTTCCCTCCCTCTTTCTCCCTCCCGCTGCACCGCCGCCCTCAGGTCGCGTGACGATTGGACAGCGATCACCCCGGCGCGTCTCGCCATTGGCTAGACGCAGGGCCCGGGGCGGGACACACCCACCGGCTTCCCGATGGCGGGGTTAGGTTGGGCCGGGCGGGGGGGAAGGGGGACGAGATGGGGCGGGGTGGGTTCCTCAGGCCTGGGCCTCCAGGAGGGCGGGAAGGCCCGCACGCAGGGATGGGGACGCGGCGGGATGGGGCGCGGCGGGGAAGCACGCACCAGATTCTCCACAGCCGCACGCTCAAGGAACTTCTGCGCCGCTTCCAGCTCCAGCCGATCTGCCAGGAGAAATGGGGGAGAGGCAGCGGGGTCAGAGGGGCCACCCCCTCCCCCACCCCAGTCACCTCAGCCCGACCCCCGGCCCCGAGTCCTACCCGGAGACACGGTCTTCTCGAGGATGGTTATGAGCTCCATGGCGGAGGTGACGGCGGCGGGGACTCCTCCCAAGACGACGGCCCGGCCTCTCGGGCGGCGGCTCCAACTGGGGATGGGGGTTGGGGGTCGGGTGGGAAGGGAGGGTGGGGTGGGGGGTGGGGGTCACCACAAGCCCATTCACCGGCCGCCTCTGGGCAGGCGCTCCGGCTCCCCTTCCTCCCTGCTCTCCTTCCTTCCGCCCTCCTAATGTGCTAGGCGGCAGCAGCTGCTCCTCTGGTGGCGGGGGAGGGACCCCGGGGGCAGCTCAGAGCGCGGCTGGTGCTCAGGCGGCGGAGGGAGAAAGGAAGGGCGGCTGTAAGTGAGAGGCGGATCGCAGGGAGGGAGAGAGATTGAGGGAGGGAGGCGGAGGGATATTCCTGCCGGACCTCTCCGCGGCGGCACCGCGCTGCACAGCGATTGGCTACTGCTGGAGCCACGCGGAGTCTCCGATTGGCCAGGAGCCTAGCGTTGAAGAGCCGCCGCGCGCCCATTGGCCTACGTGCTTCAAGGCCCGGTTGGCTGGGCGGGCAGCAGAATAGGGAGTGCTTATTGGCCGAGGGGAGGGGTCCTGGGGTGGGGTAGGTAGGAGCGCGCCGCTGATTGGGTTGGCCTGGGTAAAGGCCTTCGGGCTCAGGCCGGCTGTGCGCGGGGAGGAGGGTGGGCGGAAGGTAAGGCTCCTAGCGCGCCGGATTGGCTGGGATACTGGACGTTGATAGGACGGGGCGCCGGGAAAACTGAGGAGTTCGGGGTCGCCGCGCGTAAAGGCGGGAGGCCCCGGGGCTCTTAAGAGTCTAGCGCAGAGCACGACGGGACGCCTCCGGGGTGGGGCGGAGCTGCGCGCGAGTGGCTGGGACTGCGCTTTACGGAGAGCGGTCACTCACTGTGGTGTAGGAGAAATGAGGATTTCGCGGGCCTCAGAGGGGGCGGGGAGGGGACCGTTAAAGCCCTGCGCCGCGCCCACAGGAAGCTGCTGTAATGGCGAGGTCCCTTGCTCCCCGCCACTGTGCTGAGCCGGACCGTGAGGACCACGTGGTTCACTTTCCAACCTGCGGATTTGGAAACTGAAGCCCAGAGAGAGCATGGAGCGTGTCCAAGGTCACACAGCGGATTACAGACTGGGTCAGAGCTGGATTTAGGCGAGCCTAATTGCCCGTGGAGCCCCTAGCAGGGCCCTGTGCTGTTAGCAAAGTTTCGCGGAGCCGCGTCCTTAGACCACTTAACAGTTAACCAGAAACCTTTGGTGTTCCGACGTAACTTACAAGATGTGTATAGATTATATAAAGAACATGCGCGTTGACGAGGTGTGGCGACACACCTGCCATCTCAGTATCCCGAATCCTGAACTACAGTTTGAGATACTGTTTTCAATTAAAAAGACAAAATAAAAACCTGGTGCATATAGTTGTTTGACATTCCCTTCCCCTCATTTGTGTGCCTGGGCTGCAAGTCGTGGGGTTTAGGAGCATGTGGGTCCAGGTAGCGTGTCGATTTTATTACTTAATCTTAAACGTAAAGAAATTGCCCTACACTAGTCACACTTAGAAAACTTCGGAGGATTTAATGCTCTCCGGAACATTTTAACCTTGTGATTTTTTTATTGTATTTTTGCATGTATTGTATTTTTGCATGTATTGTATTTTCAACGGCTTAATATATACATACAGTATGTTCTGAATACTTTAACTTCTTAGCCTAACTGACTTTAAGAAAAATTTTTGTTTAGTGTGCAGTCCTGTGTTTGGTTTGTTGGTTGGGTTTTTTTGTATGTTTGTTTTGTTTTTTCTCCACCACCACCACCCACCACCCCACCCCCGCACTAGGTGGGGGAGAGGGGTGTCTGTGTAGCCCTGGCAGTCCTAGAACTCACACTGTAGGTCAGGCTGGCCTCAAAATCAGATTTCCCTCTGCCTTTCCTTCCCAGTATTGGACTTTTTTTTTTTTTTTTTAAAGACTGGGAGTTAGAGATTGGTGGATCTCTGGAGTCCAATCTGATTTACAGAGTCAGTTCCCAGAACTCTTCAAAGATGGACCAGGATGGCCTTGAACGCAGAGATCTACCTGTTTCTGCCTTCAGAGTGCTAAGATTAAATTGGCATATGCCAATAGGATTGCCTAGGAAGTGTTTTGTTGCAATGTTTCCATTAGAATTTTGTGTGTGAGTTTATTCTGTTTTGCCTCTTTGAAACAGGATCTCTTTTTGTAGCTATCCTAGAACTCACTGTGTATCTCAGACTGGCTTCAATATTTCTGTAACCTTCCTTCCTAGGGGGTCCTGAGTGCTGGAATTAGCCATGCTGCCCTCTCTTCACTCAAAGCATGTGCACACACCTACACACACAGATGCATGCTGGTCCTGTGCCTCCATAACTTTGATTAAGCCAAAAGGCAGTCTTAATACTATAGAAACTTGGGGTTGGGGATTTTGCTCAGCAGTAGAGCGCTTGTCAAGCGAGCACAAGGCCCTGGGTTTGGTCCCCAGCTCTGAAAAAAAAGAAAAAAGAAAAAAAAATACTATAGAAACTTGAAGTTTCTCAACAAGAACTGTAGGCCCATCATTCCTCATACAATATTTATCTAGTTGATTTCCTCTGGCTTATCTGCTCCCTAACCCCAATATTTTTCTCTATCAACTAGGAGGGCTGCTCTGTATTTATATATATACATACACACATACATACATACATATATATACATGGCTTAAGTCAATGATAGGGAAGTTGGGAGTGTAGATCAGATGGTAGAAGGTTTGCCTAGTGCATTAACTAGCATTCCTTAGTGTCATCAGTCCACAGGGCTGGGTGCCTTGGAGAGGTAGATATACAAAGATCAGAGGAAAGTTCTGGGCTGATCTGGGCTACACGAGACCCTGTCTCAAAAATAGAGACTGGATAGATATGGTTAAGAGCACTGATTGTTTTTCCAGAAGACCTGGGTTCAATTTTTTTCCAGCCTTCTAACTCAAGTTCCAGGGGATCCAATGTCCTCTTCTAGCTGTTTAAAAATAAGACTTAGTGACATGACATCCCTGAGAATCCTGTCATTTTCTTGCAGATTGCCCACACAGGATGACCCATAATTTGGTTCCACAAAACAAACCGCTTTCAGGGTTGGGGATTTAGCTCAGTGGTAGAGCCCTGGGTTCGGTCCCCAGATCCGGAAAAAAAAAACAAAACAGGGGTTGGGGATTTAGCTCAGGGGTAGAGCGCTTGCCTAGGAAGCGCACGGCCCTGGGTTCGGTCCCCAGCTCCGAAAAAAAACAAAAAACAAAACAAAACGCTTTCCTGCAGTGTGCTGAGCCCTCTGCCGCAGTGTGCTGAGCCCTCTGCCGCAGTCTCAGTCTTTTTTTTTTTTTTTAAGATTTATTTGTTTTATATATGTGAGTACACTTATCTGTCTTCAGACACACCAGAAGAGGGCGTCAGATCCCATTACAGATGGTTGGGAGCCTCCATGTGGTTGCTGGGATTTGAACTCAGGACCTCTGGAAGAGCAGTGCTGGTCAGTGCTCCTAACCGCTGAGCCATCTCTCCAGCCCAGCCTCAGTCTTTATAGGCATAGAGGGCCTGGAATGGCAAAGGATACTAGTTTGGTATTAAAATTCCTATCAAGCCTCAGATACTTAGTGAAACCAAAATGGATTGTATTTTTTGATGTTAAGCTAGTTACTGATGGTGTTGTCAAGCTCCTATTAAAGACATGCCCATGCCACCACATTTACCACAGCATCAAGTGTTGAGCACAGACTTCAGAAATGCCTGCTTGAGTTCATGTTCCCAGCTCTCCATAGCCTGTGAGATAGATACACTTTAGTCAAATGGAGCTAACAGGGCTGTGGATGTAGAGAACAGCACTTGTTGGACATACATCCGTCCCAGCATAGACAGTGTTAGATCCCTTGGAACTGGAGTTACAGATGGTTGTGAATTCTGGGGATTGAACCTGTGTCCTCTAAAAAAAAGCAAGTGAGTTTTAACTACTAAGCCATCTCTCCAGCCCATGATTCTTTTTTTTTTTTTTAAAGATTTATTTATTTATTATATATATATAAGTACACTGTAGCTGTCTTCAGATACACCAGAAGAGGGCATCAGATCTCTTTACAGATGGTTGTGAGCCACCATGTGGTTGCTGGGAATTGAACTCATGACCTCTGAAAGAGCAGTCGGGTGCTCTTAACTGCTGAGCCATCTCTCCAGCCCCCAGCCCATGATTCTTAATCTTACTCCGAAGCTCTAGTTGATGGGATGAACACTGCCTAACCCTTGGTATCTGTAAAATGGGAGAAATCTGTTCCTCTGGAAAGTCCCCCCTAAACAGACATGGAGGGGGGTAGCAGTTCTGGTGCTAAACACTGGATTCTATGAAAAAGCACTCACTGCTCTCCCATCCAGTCCTCCAGGAGCCCACAGCAAAGTGACAGTGAGGAGGGTTCACTGTCAGGCTCTCAGTGCTGCAAAAGGACATCCAAGGACTGCCCACCTGTCTAGACAGATCTTTACACAGCACTTCTCCCAGGAAGTGGACCTTGAGAGCATTCCCAGAAACGCAGGGCAGGGATGCTTTTGTCTTTAGCCCTCAGAAGCAGAGACCTGACTTGAAAAACAAAAACACTTCAAGAGCTGGAGAGGCGGCTTCACCGTTAAGAGCACTAACTCTCTTCCAGAGGATTTGAGTTTGATTCCCAGGATCCATACATACATGCAGGCAAAATACCCATCCACGTGGAATAGAAACCTAAGAACCCAAAGCATTTCTCCAGCCCCACCTCTTGCCTTTGCTCACGAGGCTCTTCCTTGAGTAATCCTCGGTTTGTAACTGCTGAATGCCGAAGTATTATAGCAACTTCAAGGCCAATCTGGACTATATGGTATGTTTGAGGTCAGCCTGGGCTGTGGAATGAGACTCCACTCCCCACCCCCAACACACACCCGACAGATAACAACAGGCTGGGGCAGTAACTTGATTGGTAGAGTGCTTGCTGTAAAAGCAATACTTTGAAGTCAATCTCAAACACTCATTGAAAGACCAGGTGCATCCGTGAAATCATAATTCCAGCATGAGAACCTGGATGGAGGAAGGGCATTTCTAAGAGCCCAACTTCAATAAGAAACACTGTATCACAAGAACAAACAACAAAAAGTTGAAAAAGCAGGGCTGGGATGCTGGAGAGCTACCTTAGTGTTTCAGAGTGCTGCTGCTCTTGCAGAGGGTCAGAATTGGAATTCCAGCACCCATGTTGGGAGTCTCTCAGCTACCTGTATCTCTTAACTCCAGGGAACCTGATGATCTCCTCAGGCCTTCACACACAGATGGTACACACTTATACACATACATACACATTTTAAAAAATTCAAGGTGGCGACCAATAAAGAAAGACAACCAATGTTGATTTCTGGGCTGCACAATAAATAAATAAATAAACAAATAAATAGATAGATAAATAGATAAATCTGGCAGTTGTCAGCCCACTGGGGCAGCCACAGCACCCATGTAAAAGCCGAGCATGGTAGAGCAGAATTGCAGGGAGCTCTCTGGCATTTTTCCAGCCAGCTAGCCTAGCTGAAGCAGAAAGCTTTGGTTTGGATCTCTCACTAGAGAACCTGTCTGAAACAGTAAGGTGGAGACAACAATAAGGAAGACATAGAGCCATGGCCTTCACACTTGCACACATGGGTGATCATTCCTTCATTGACACCGCATGCGCACTCGCTCAGCGGCAAACATAAGGGTGGTAATAAGGTAGATGTGGCAGCACGTGATTAACCCCAGCCCTCAGGAGCTGAGACCAAGAGGCTCAGTGAGTGTTCAAGGCCTGCCTGGGCTTCATAGTGAATGTGAAAAGGGAAACTCAGGGAGATCCTGTCCAAACACCAAGGGAGAGGAAGGTAGCATAGTAGGTCTAATATTCAGAGACTGGCAGAGAAGAGTGGAGGAAGGAAAGCAGTCCTTGACAGAACAATCAGAGAAACCACCCAGGATCACACATTTCCAGAGGATACAGAAATCAGTAAGCAGTAAGCAACATTATGACATTTCTGAACCACGAGGATGCCAAAGTGCGGAGGGAAGAAGAAGCAGGTCAAAGGAACAGCCTCAGCAGAGGCACTGCACTTCTTCCTTTTCGGCTGGAAGACCATGGAGAGACTCTTGACAGAGATCCTGGCCTGGCCTACTGTCCTGATGGCCATGACCTGTCATATAGAGTAGCTCAATAGCAAATCAGCTGAGTAAGCACATCCACAGGCTTCCGACCTTCTTTATGCATTGTTTCTCAGGAGCCAGCTGGGAGACGTGACACTTTAAACCAGAATATAAAGGAAAACTGGCAGCCAGACACGGTGTCCCATCCACTAACAACGGCATTAAGGAGACAGAAATAGGATTATTTGTTTGAACCAGCCTAGGCTACATAGTAGCTTGGACTACAAGGGGGATACATGGGTCAGAATATAGGACTCCAAGATAACAAAGAAGGAAAATCCGCAGGGTAATAGCTTGCAGAAGGTCTAGAGAGCAAGTCAGGACAGAAGTGATGTACCCAAGCCAGGATGGCATACTGAGGAAAGGTGCTCGCTGCCCAGTCTTGGAACCCACAGAGAGGGAAGAAAGAACCAATTTGCTCAGTTTGTTCCCTGATGCCCACAAACACACAAGTAAATACATTTATTTTTTTTTTTCGGAGCAGAGGACTGAACCCAGGGCCTTGCACTTGCTAGGCAAGCACTCTACCACTGAGCTAAATCCCCAATCCCGTAAATAAATCTAGTAATAAAAAGATAGCATAGCTATTAGAGGAACACACTTGACAGTGAATGAGAGGACAGAGCAAGCCCTGAGTTTCTTTATGACTCCAGTATATTAAAAACTGACAGAGAGCTTTCTGGTCTTGGCTCCAGGATGACCAAAAGAGAAGAAACAACAGTCAGTCTTGCCAAAAAGGGCTGCGGCCATGTGCAGCCAGTTCCCTGCAGAAGCTCTGCCTGGTGCTTACCCAAGGATAAAGCCATCAAGTTCATCATTCAGAACATTCTAGAAGCCGCTGCTGTCAGGGACATAGACAAAGCAAATGTCTTCAAGGCTTATATGCTTCCTATGCTCTATGTCAAGCTGCATTACTGCGTGAGCTGTGCCATCCATAGCGAGGTAGTCAGGAATCACCTTCTGAAGCTCAGAAGGACCGAACACCCATCAGGATTTAGATCTGCTGGTGCTGCCCCATGACCTTCACCAAAGCCCATGTAAAGAGGTGGCTTCATAAGAGCAGAAGGAAAAATAAAATAGGAGTTATACTTTAAAAAAAAAAAAATGACGGGCTGGAGAGATGGCCCAGCAGTTAAGAGTGCTGACTGCTCTTCCAGAGGTCCTGAGTTCAGTTCCCAGCAACCACATGGTGGCTCACAACCATCTGTAATGAGATCTGACGCCCTCTTCTGGTGTGTCTGAAGACAGATACAGTGTACACATAAAATAAATAAACCTTTAAAAAAAAATGACAAAGAGCCAGGCCTGGTGGCAAGAACTTTTAATCTCAGCACTTGGAAGGCAAAGGCAGGAAGATTTCTGTGAATTCAAGGCCAGTCTGGTTTATGTAGCAAGTTCTAGGCCAACCAAGACTCACAATGAGATCCTGTCTCAAACAAACAGACAAAAACCTAGCAAAGAAACAACATAATCATAGACTAATCTGACCAGCCCTGTGTAACATGCTCAGAGACAACTATGAAAACAGTCCGTGACTCCCGCCCATGAGTGAATGCTCTGGTCCCTGCAGCCCTAATGCCTGCTTCCCCTCCAGTTGTCCTGACTGTGTTCCAGCCAGCCGTTGGTTCTTTGTCTTTCTTGTGTATCTTGGGTTTTCTTTCACTGGGTAGAAATCGAGTGGAATTCATTTAGTAAACTAATGCGTTAAATACTTAGACTAAATTGTCAGTAAGTCTGGTGTGCTGGCACATGCTGGAATGATGGCTACTCAGGGAGGCTGTGGCAAGAGGGTCACTTGAGCCAACAAGGTCCAGAAGTGCTGGGCCACAGACATCTCAAAACTAGAAAACAGGTTGAATGTCTATATATATCTATGTCCTGACACTCGGGAAGCTGAGGCAGGAGAAATCCTGAGTGTACAGGAAGTACAAGGCCAACCAGACTACACAGTGAGCCCCTATCTCAAAAAAAAAAAAAAACCAAATTGGAAAAATAAAGTGAGCTAGAGAGTCTGCTCAGTGGTTAGGCACGTCCTGCTCCTGTAGATGAGCACAGTTTGCTTCTCAGCCCCCACATCAGACCCTCGTAACTCCTGCTCCAGGAAATAATACCATCTTCCGGTCTCCTCAGGCACCTGTGCTCTCAAATACACACATAAATAAAAATAAAAGATTTTTTTTTAAAGATTTATTTATTTATTCTATCTAAGTACACTGTAGCTGTCTTCAGACACACCAGAAGAGGGCATCAGATCTCTTTACAGATGGTTGTGAGCCACCATGTGGTTGCTGGGAATTGAACTCATGACCTCTGGGAGAGCAGTCGGGTGCTCTTAACCACTGAGCCATCTCTCCAGCCCCTAAAAGATGTTTTTTAAAAAGCTGGGATTGAAACCAACAGCATTTTGTGAGGCCTGACTATGCGGCTCAGCTGTAGCATGCTTGCCTCGTATAGCAAGGCCTCGGTTAGCCCCTGATAGTACAAAAAAGGTCACATATAGGTCAAAGTGGGGGAGGGGGAGATAAAGGTTTGCAGCCTCTATGACATCTATGCTGTGTAGGGCTTTTCCACAGTCAGTGGCCAGGGACGGGGCACCTGGGTCGGCTTCTTTTTCCTCAGAGCTGGGTAGAAGCTGCAGAGATGGCCACTGTCAAATGTCAGCATGTATGGATGATCACTGAAATGGCCCAGAATGAACACTAAGTCCTACACAGTAGAACAGAGGCTCTAGTCTTAAGGGTGAGCTAAGTCCCAGATCTCTCAGACTTCACTAGTTAAATGTACTTTTTGAACCATTCTAAATATTGACTCACAAAACATTGTCTCTCCCTTTAGATGTCACACAAGTGCACTTTTCCGGAGGCTGCATGGACAGGGGGGCAGGACAGCTTGGAGGATCGGAACATCTTGGAATGACAGCGATGTGTTTAAGCTGGTTAAGTGTTGGGAACAAGTTTTGGCCAAAAGAGACCAGGAAGACAGTGTGCTCTGGTGGGTCTGCCTCACCGGGTCACGAAGAGAAGGAAAGCTGATCTTTTCTGGGAGCCATGTTGCAGAATCTCACTTGAGAAATGCACATTGCCATAAATGGTCAGATCCTGCTCAAAGCGACTGAGCTCACCCCCCAGCCTCACGCTGGAAGTTTCAAGGGAAGCGTGTTTCCCGCCTTTCCATCAGATCCCTGGAGGAGCAGCAGGTCCTTAGAGCTTAGGAGATGCGAACTCCTGGGTGCTGCTCCTTTAGACAGCAAAGTCACTGCTAGTGATTATGGTAGCAGTGTTGCTAGAATGCTTTACTTTTCAATGACAAATCATTTTTTTTTTTTTTTTGGAGCTGGGGACCGAACCCAGGGCCTTGCGCTTCCTAGGTAAGCGCTCTACCACTGAGCTAAATCCCCAGCCCCGACAAATCATTTTATTATTTTACCTGTACGGGTGTTTCCCATGCATGCAGCCTTTTCCATGTATGCCCAGTGCCCCTAACAGCTAGAAGAGAGCACTGAATTCCCGAATTGGAATTTTGCCCGCTTGGGAGCCATAATTGCGTGCTGGGAATCAAACTCCTAACGGCCACGCCACCTCTCCAGCCTGTTTGACAAATCTTTCAGGTCTCGATTTGACATCAGATCTTTGAGAGGACTTTTCCTGAGCATTTAGAATCCTCTGTGATGCTCTCAATTGTGCTGCCCATTCCAGTGGTTACTGGTGTGGGTCAGTGATGGAGTTATGGCCGCAGGCCCCAGCACTGCAGGAGAATAGCACTCATTTGCTGCCCTTTGTCCATGCACACTCCCAGCCTCATGTAGACAGAGGCTGTGTCTACCATGCTTGACATTCTTTTTTTTTTTTTTTTTTCCGGAGCTGGGGACCGAACCCAGGGCCTCTACCACTGACCTAAATCCCCAGCGCTTGACATTCTTCTTTAGTGATTGAAGGCTTGGAGGAGCCTCCGTCTGCTGTCTATACCCCAGGGCTAGGAACTACGACGACATTCCAGGCTGGGCTTTGAACTCTGCCTTCAAGGTCAACTTGGTGGGGGCTTTTCCGACATGATTTCAATGGCCATGATCTTTAACTGTTTTTTCAAAAATTTACGCATGTGTGGCTCACATGTGCATTGGAATGTGTGCATACGTGTGTGCGTACACACATCTGTGTATTTATGTGCGCCATATGCGTGCAGGTGACCTCGGAGGCCAGAAAAGGACACTGGAACCCCTGGAAATGGAGTTGCTGGTAGTTCATTCCTATGGGTGTGTACTGGAAACTGACCGTAGGTAGGGGAGGCCTTCTGCAAGCGCAGCTTGTGTGCTGTTGACTGCTGAACTCTTTCTTCAGCCTTCCCGCTAACAACCAGTACTTCCTGTGTAGACCAAATGGGCCCTAAACTCACAGAGATCCACTTGCCTCCACCTCCAAGTGCTAGGATTACCCGAGGTCTTTTAATCAGTGACTAAAGGGTACATCCAACAGGGCAAATGGCGTGCTGTGACATTGCACAATGCCATTCTGATGTAGCAGCTGGAAAAGGCCAGCACCATTTGCACTAGATCCCTTCTGCTGTAATGCTCCCATGCCAGCAAGAAACTGTCCAGCACACATAAGACATGGTCAAGGATGAACCAGAAATGGCAGCAACCCACGTTGCCAGGAGTAGCGGCACATGCTTTTAATCCCAGCACTCAGGACGCAGAGGCAGGCAGACAGATGAGTTCAAGGCCAGCCTGGTCTACACCAGGCTAGTCAGAACTACATAGTGAGACCCTGTCTCAAAAATCAAAAACGGGTTAGAGAGATGACTCAGCGGCTAAGAACACTGACTGCTCTTCCAGAGGTCCTGAGTTCAAATCCCAGCAACCACATGGTGGCTCCAACCACCTGTAATGGGATCTGATGCCCTCTTCTGGAGTGTCTGAAGATAGCAATAGTGTACTTCTATATAAGAAATAAATAAATCGGGGCTGGGGATTTAGCTCAGTGGTAGAGCGCTTACCTAGGAAGCGCAAGGCCCTGGGTTCGATCCCCAGCTCCGAAAAAAAGAACCAAAAAAAAAAAAAAAAAAAAGAAATAAATAAATCGGGGTTGGGGATTTAGCTCAGTGGTAGAGCGCTTGCTTAGCAAGCACAAGGCCCTGGGTTCGGTCCCCAGCTCCGGGGGGGGGGGCAGAGAAATAAATAAATCTTTTAAAAATGGGGGAGGGGCAGAAGGGGAGAAAAAAAAACCCAATTTTAGTAAATGGAACTACACACTCAGGCAGCATTAGAAGAGCTGGTCTCAGTTCTGGTACAGTTGACATATGACAAGGACACATCTCCAATGACAAGGACACTGACAGGAACCATTTAGAACCAACAAGCAAGGTGCTTTACACCTCATTTGTCACAGGTGGGAATTATACCAAACTGACACCTAACACCAGGACAGCAGGCTGCAACACATGACCAGCAACTCGAGTGGAGGCAGAGCGCTTCTCCAGGTGTGTTTGCCAAGCACGCCATTATGGGCAGCAGGTGAGGAGCTGAGAACATCTAAAATGGCAAGGGTGTGGCATACTGGACGGCCCAGGGGATAGGAAAAGGGGCACAGCCTATCTCTACCCCTACAAACACTTGACCTGTTTATGTAGACAAGCATATTCGGGATGGGTATGTGGTGCCAGCCCATGATCCTAGGACTTGGGAGGACTACGCAAGAGAATGAGGCTAGTCTGGCTGGTCTTGGCTACATAAGTACCTGTCAAAAGAAAGAATGAAAGAAGAGAAAGAAAGATAAAGGGCTGAAAGAATATCTTTTAAATTTAACCTGTTAAACAAGGCTGTTCCATGAGCACTTTTAATCCCAACACTCGGGAGACAGAGACGGGCTTATTAAGAAATTCTCCCTCAGGCTGGAGAGATGGCTCAATAGTTAAGAGCGCAGATTGCTCTTCCAGAGGTCCTCAATTCAATTCCCACAACCAGAAATCCTCTGTCATTCCCTCCTTCCCAGTCTCTGCTTGAGATTGCACCCAAGGCCTGATGCACGCTAGGCAAGTACGTTACTACTGAGCTGTATCAGCACCCTCATTCCCTCTTTTTGAGAAGTGCATAGCCCAGGCTAGCCTGAAGCAGAGAATCATTGTGCCTCTATATTCCAAGTCTAGAGGTTACTGGATTGCACTGCCATGCTCAGTGTCGTCCTCCCAACACACCCCTTTTTTGGAGGCCGAGTCTTGGGTCCCACAAGGATGAAGTTGAAGTTTTAATCTTCTCCCTCCTGAGTGCTGGGATTCAAGCAGGTGCCAACACAGCATTTAAGGGATATTAGGGATTGAACTTAAGACTTTGTGCAAAATAGGCCAATACTATACAATCAGAGCCACACATCCCCCAACCCTTCCATGCCCCATGCCCCATTACCCTCACCCCTATCCCCAGCCTGTTTTTTGTTTGAGATGCTTTCTGTAGCCCAGACTGTTCTAAAACTCATGGGTCAA
This sequence comes from Rattus norvegicus, assembly GCF_021556685.1. Lineage (NCBI taxonomy): Eukaryota > Metazoa > Chordata > Mammalia > Rodentia > Muridae > Rattus > Rattus norvegicus. The sequence goes on from NC_141543.1 coordinate 88,426,555, forward strand.
GGAATTCTCCTGCTGAAGCCTCCCGTGCATGAGGCTTCCCTTCCACTCCCAAAACTGGGAAAATAAATATATATCATTATTACTTATACAGTGGATTGAACCCAGAACTTTGCCATGCTAAGCCAATTCTCCACCACCAAGCCCTGTGTCTCAGTTCAAACAGAAAATAGTTTTGAATGGACAGCCCTTAGTATAATACAATGCTCCCAGATGAATTGTGACAAGGAGCTAGGGGAAGAAAAACAGGCCACAATTTTCTATCATACATCAAAAATACACTTAGAGATATCAGGTAGAGAAAAGGGTGACCTTTTAGAACTTTCCTCAGGGGCTAGAGAGATGGCTCAGTGGTTAAGAGCACCTGATTACTCTTCCAGAGGTCCTGAGTTCAATTCCCAGCAACCACATGGTGGCTCACAACCATCTGTAAAGAGATCTGATGCCCTCTTCTGGTGTATCTGAAGACAGCTACAGTGTACTTATATATAACAAATGAATAAATCTTTAAAAAAAAAAAAAGAACTTTCCTCAGGTTGGGCATGATGTCTTTTTTTTAATTTTTTCTCTTCTTGTTTTTGAGACTGGCATTTCATCTTGGAGCACAGGTTGGCCTCAACTCTTGGTATGTTTGTTTCCCTCAGCCAGCTGTGGTCACAAGCCTGTGACCTCCTGATCTATGGGCCCGGATCAAGAGGACGGCCATGAGTTTACAGCCAGTCTGAGCTACAGAGCAACACCTCGTCCAAAAACAGATCTGTTTTAGGAAGGTTGTCAGTAAAGACTCTGCACAGTGCAAGCAAGAGGACCTGAGTTCAGATCCCAGATACCCATGTCAGGGAGAGGCTGGCGTGGTAGCTTGTATCTGTAATCTTAGTGCTAGAAAAGCAGACAAGAGGGGTTGGGGATTTAGCTCAGCGGTAGAGCACTTGCCTAGCAAGCACAAGGCCCTGGGTTCGGTCCCCAGCTCTGAAGAAAAAAGAAAAAAAAAAAAAAAAAAAGAAAAGCAGACAAGAAATCCCAGGGAGCTCGACGGTAGTGGTACATGCCTTTAATCCCTGCACTCAGGAGGGAGAGGCAGGCAAATTTCTTAGTTTGAGGCCAGCCTGGTCTACGGAGTGAGTCCCAAGACAGTCAAGGCTACAGAGGAAAACAAAAACAAAAACAAAAAAAACCCAAAGCACAAACAAACAGAAGATCCCTGGAGCCTGTAAGGCAGGCAGTTTATCAATCAGTGGCTCTCAGTAAAAGACCATCTCAAAACAAATAAAGGGCAGCCTGGCATGGCAGTGCCTGCCTTTAATCTCAGCACTCAGGAAGCAGAGGCAGGTGGATCTCTGTGAGTCTAAGGAAATCTGATCCATTCAGCCAGTGCCAAGCCTGCCAGGGTTACACACTGAGACCCTGTCTCAAAACAAACAAACAAAAACAAAAAAACAAAGACAAAAACAAAAATTAAGTGGAGGAAGCAATTGAGGAGAGCCAAAATCAGCCTCAGACCCATAATCCCCCTCTCCAAGAACAGGCACAGTGACAGGTTCCAACGAAATAAAAGCAAGTGCATCATCTTTGTCTCCTAGTGGTTTGCAGGCTGAGTTCCTGAGAGCTTTTCCACTGGCTTAACCTTTGCCACACCAAACTCTACATCTTCCTCCTTCAAGGAGAGAATGGGTTTATTTTTGCTCACAGTTTGAAGGGAAACAGCTCATTATGACAGGGACAGCAAACATGGTCTGCAGCTGGTTCACAGTATCCACGGTCAGGAAGCAGAAGGAAACCATTTTGAGACAGTCTCACTATATAGACCTGGCTGCTGGGGGAACTTGCTATATAAACCTGGCTGATGTTGAACTTCAAGGATTACAGACGAGGCTACTGGTGCAATACAAACTTGTGGTCAGAGCTCCCCCTCCTGAGTACTGGGATTTCAGATATCAACCAGCATATACAGGTTTTCTTTTCTTTTTTTAAAGATTTATTTCTCTTGGTATGTAGGCACACTGTCACTGTCTTCAGACACACCAGAAGAGGACATCAGATCTCACTACAGATGTTTGTGAGCCACCATGTGGTTGCTGGGAATTGAACTCAGGACCTCTGGAAGAGCAGTCAGTGCTCTAAACCACTGAGCCGTCTCTCCAGCCAGGTCTTTCTTTTTAAAAGGCCATCCACTTTTAATTTCCGCTTGACCTTGGGATCCCATCTCCCCATTGAGGACTTCAGGTGTGAACCATGACTTAAAATTGGTTTTTTGAGACAGAGTCTCACTCTATCTCTGGATAGTCTGGTAAACCAACTTGGGACAATTCCTCCTGTCTCAGCTTCCCAACTGCTGGGATAACATGTATATAACACATGTTTTATTTGTAAAATGACATATGTATCTATTGTGGAGAGCTTTGCGGCCGCCTTCTAAGAATTTGGCAGGAACTTGACATTGGGCAGGGACTGGGAGTCGGCTCAGGCAGGAATTTGACTTTGGGCTGGGACAAGGAAGTAGGCTCCAGATGAGGACAGTTGAGGACTGTGTTCTTTGTGTCGTGGTTGGGTCTTGTTATGACTCTGAATACAGTAATCATGGGACCTTTGTTTTTTACCAGTTGAGCCTTCCAGAGGCTGCTTCAGCTTTCCTCAGAAGTGCAAATGAACTCACATCAGAAAGGAACAGAGGATACAAATAACAGTATCTCAAAAACACAAGAAAGGGGTTGGATGGGTTAGAGGTTACAAACACAAGCTGGTCTTGAGAGGGCCAGGGTTCAATTCCCACATGGTTGCTCACAACTGTCTGTAATTCCAGCTGCAGGGGATTTCTTCTGACCTCCTTGGATGCTAGGCATGCTTGTGATACACAGGCATACATGAAAATAAGAAATAAATCAAAAGTAAAGGAGTGAGCCACTCTACCTCACAATTACTCTAAAAGGGAAAACCAACCAAACCAAAAACCCAAGCCCACAAGGGAGCCTACAGCACAGGAGGGTGCAGATTAGTATGAGCAAAGCCAGCTGACCAGCGCGGTGACGCAGTAAGTGGACTTCAATCTGCCAGACTGAGGACGGAGAATAAGGTTGAAGATAGGAGTAAAGGCTGAGGTAGGAGGCCAATCCTGAATGAATTGGGGTTACAGTAGTCACTCAAGGTGTTATCAGGGCAGAGGTGTCCTGTCTTATGTCTGCTTGTGCAAGGCTCCTTGACAGACACAGTGGTCTTTAGTAGACAGACACCAAGGGCTCTTAGGACCTGACAGTGAAAGTCAGGGAGTGATAAAATACTTTGACTGCATTTTCTCTTTTAAATTTTAAGAAAATGTGGAGGTCAAAGGGTAAGTCTTGGAGTGGGCTCTCTCTTTCTCAGAGTGGGGCCTTGGGATAGAACTTGGGTTGTCAGGTTTTGTAGCACAGGCTTTCACACACTGAGACATTTTACTTCTTCCTGGTGCTGCAATTACAGCTTTAAAAGACCTTCCTGCCTTTGTCTCCTGAGGGATTCAAGGTGAGCACCGGTAGAGCCTTTTAATGTTGGTGCTAGGGATCTGAACTCAGGCCCTCAAGTGCACAGAGCAGTTTACCCAGAAGCCCCATCGCCAGACCATACTTTGTTTACTGTGACTAGGACTAAACTCAGGCTTTGTTCGTGCTACACAAATGCTCTCTTGATAAGGTGTACCCAGCCCTTAATATATATTTTTGAGACAGGTACTTGCAATGTAGCCCACGTAACCTGAAACTCTTAATCCTCCTGGCTGAACCTTCTGTATGCTGAAGTTAGGGGCACAAACCATACCTACTTTGAATTTTCTTTTCTTTACTTTTTTGGCTTGAGACAGGGCTCTCTGTGCAGTCCTGACTGTTCTGGAACTAGCTGTTGACCAGGCTGGCCAGGAACTCAGAGATCTGCCAGCCTCTGCTTCTCAACTGCTGGATCAAAGGTGTGCACCACAACCACCACCACCAGGCTTTGAATTTTCTTAAAACTCAAAAAAACAAAACAAAACAAAGCACCATCCTGTAATAAAGCTGTGCCTGTTGGCTCATGCCTATAATCCCAACACTGGAGACTGAGGCAGGAAGAGGGCCATTGTTTCCTTGAGCCCAGCCTGGGCTGCCATAGCAAGTTCTAGTCTAGCCAGGCTTCAGAATGAGGCTGTTTCAGAAACAAACGGGGAGTTGGCAAGATGGCTGGGGGTAAGTAAGGGTTCTTGCTACAAAGCTAGATGATCTGAGTTCAAATCTTCAGTTACCACAGGAGGAGGCAGGGGCAAATCGGTGGTGCCCACGGTTGTTGTCAGACCTCCACATACATACTGTGGTATTATGTATATATCTATACACATAAAATGTAATACAAATTTTCAAAACTCCTATGGTTGTCTGACTTCCTGTAATTCTCCTGAGGCACAGGGAAACTTTAGTTTCCTTTCAAGGAAGCTGAAAGAACCAGGCCATCAACTTCACATTGACATTTTTATTAACGCCAACTGTTTTTTAATTATTATTTTTTAAAACAATAGCACAAAAATGTTTCAAGGAAGCAGTCTCACAATCTGATGACCTTCCAAAATACATTAAGCCACACCAAATATGAATTTCTGTTAACACAAAATAAAAGGATTCCGAAAAAATAAAAGGAAAAGGAAGAGAAGAAAAAGGAGGTGGGAAGGAGGGGCTGAGACTTAGTAAAAACACACTGGGTTAGGTGGCGAGGCTCGTTAGTGGGCGCACTGGCCACACAGCGGTGCAGCAGACATCTGGGCCCCACAGCAGTCCCCACTGGCCCCTCACATGCACAAGTGGTGAGCCAGAGCTCGCCGATACTGTTCGGAAGAGGGGCAGCATTTGGCCTGTCAGGGAACGGGGACAGTTTTGAGCAGAAAGGCCGAGCTGATGATCTTTATTTCTACTCTTTCACCTCTTATGCATTCTAGGGTTCCTTTAAAGTTATCTTAGAAAATAAAAGCATATCAGCTCCTCTTATTTAACGTGGCCATCAAAGGTGTTTCTGTTATCCAAGGACAGGTCAGGGCTGGGCAGAGCTAAAGGGAGAAGAACCTGGGAAGGGAGGGAGGGTGGTTTTGTTTTGTTTTTTAAAGCTTTTCATACTTTTTTGGGGGGTGGGGATCACACAGAAGGGAGGCAAGGAGGGAACAACAATCCTTGGTTCAGATTGAGTTATACAGGAAAAGATACCTTCCTGGTCGGTTCCCATGCCAAAAAGGAAAAGAAAACCCACTTGCAATTATGCACAGACTCCATTATGTGAGTCAGCGGCCAGCCTTCTGGTCAGCATCCCCAGTGACGGACATGCCCGGCTTGTCAGGCTGCATCATGTAGAACCCACTTCACAAGAACCCTTTGCCCCAAAGCCTCTTCCTTCTGGTAGGCTACAGAACAATGTCCGTCACTAACACTTTGACCATGGCAGGCTTGAGGAAGTTTCACAGTTTCGTTATGCTCTAGTTTATTACTATCATATTTACATTTTTATTTTATTTTATTTTTTTTGCTGAATTGCTGATTTTCCTTTTTTTCAATAGAATTTAATTCTGGAGTGTGAGCAGGAACCAGTTAACTACATTCATTGTCCAACCCCCACTGGTCTAAGACTCCAAATTCTTGGCATGTGAATCAGCTGTTGGGTAGCTCCGCCTCATCCCTGCGAGGCGGTAAGACCGACCGTGGTGCAGAGGCTTCACACCGAGGGAGGGGAGGCTTTCCGCTGCAGGAGGTATTGGTGAATGCTGTCAGCATCCCGCTTTAGCCAAGCAGCGTTCAGCAGGATATTCTCACAACACTGCTGGATGGTACGTTCGGCTGAAGGAGCTGGGTGACTCTCGAAGAAAGCCTAGTATAAAAACAATCCAGAAGTCACTGTTAGCAGCAGTAAGAAGTCAACGTTGGGACGATGTGAAAGCCATCAGCTGGCACAACTGATGGCCCATCCGTCTCCATCATGAGAGCTGACCACTGCCACCATAGGCTAGAGGAGCAACTCCTTGAGCATACATGTAAGGAAGGGTTCCTCCTTAACAAGCAAAAGCATAAAACCTACACAGAAACCGGTAAGAGATGGGACTTGCTGCGCTTTAAAATGCTAATTATCTACCAGTGTGCCTAATTCATGGCTCAGGAAAAAGCTACATGCAGCCATGCCTGCAGGTGTGAGCAGAGCCCAGCTTATGATCATTAACCTACCGAAGCCATCTGTTTATCTAATAACTCGATTGTCTTATGTAAGTAGACAGATCAAAAACATTACTCCAAACATAATAAATGTATTTAAAAATTTAGATTTTAATGCTCTGTTTCTCAAACAGCCTTCAGAGTCTGGGCTATTCTTATAGACCAGCTACGTTTCCGGTTCAAAGCTGCCACCTGTACTACCTACCCAAGGCTCTTCTTTGCACAGAATACAAAAGAGCAAGGTAGGACCAAGCAGAGCATGGCATGTTCAGGTCCTGTACTCTCCTCAGGTCTATTCTCTCACTTCATTCAGAATCTAACCTGTAATTTTTTTTTTAAGATTTGTATGCATATGGGTATTTGCTTGCATATATGTCTGCATATGAGCAGAGGGCTTGAGATCCCATGAGACATTACAGACAGTTATGAGCTGCCACATGGGCGTGGGGAATTCTGAAGATTCTGTTTAGCTAACTGTTTTGGTTTTTCTTTCGACACAGGGTTTCTCTCAGTAGCTCTGGCTGTACACCAGGCTGGCTTGAACTCACAAAGATCCACCTGCTTCTGTCTCCCAAGTGTGGGATTAAATCACCAACTCCTGGCTTTGAGGAGTTCTTTTAAGTATAAGTGTGTGTGCCTGTGAGGCCAGGAGCACAGCAGATGCCCTAAAGTTGGAGGTATAGGTGGTTGTGACCCAGCTGCCATGGGTGTAGGAAACTGAACTCAGGACTTTGTAAGAACCCAGAGAGTTTGCACTGCCTCTAACACATTTATGGGCTTGAATGTGCCCAGTGAGATGTGGAGGTCGAAAGGACAACTCTTGGGTTCCCACCTTCCACCAAACAGACCCTGGAGATCCAAGCTTGAGTCCTCAGGCTTGGCAGGAAGCGATTTTCCTCGCTGAGCCATCTCCCTGGTCCTGACACTTTGTCCTTTTCATCACTCTGCTGCTAGCATTTGGAAGTGTCCCCTAGCCTTGCAATTCTTATTCTGGGAACGTATTTCTACTCTTTTTTTTTTTTCCCCTTTTTTTTATCCGGAGCTGGGAACCGAACCCAGGGCCTTGCGCTTGCTAGGCTCTACCACTGAGCTAAATCCCCAACCCCGGGAACATATTTCAAAGAGTTATGTGTGTTAGATCTCAGGCCTTCCACATGTCTACAAACAAGCTCAGGCTGGCCTCAGAAGGATTTCTGGGGATAAAAGCCAGCTTCCCTTGGGAAGTTGTGAACTGAGTTTTCTGTCACCCAAACCGGGTCTTTTCCTTGCTTATGGCAGAAGGTACGTGGTTCCTGTGGTTTGAAAGGATTTGATGACTATTCCTTTAGTCATCAGGGAATACAACTCTTTGACAGGATTAAAAGTAATCCTTCTAGAGGGGTGGGTGTCCTTGTTGGGAGGAAGTGTGTCACTGGGAGTGAGTTTTGAGGTTTCCAAAGCCCAAGCCAGGCCCAGGGCTGTTCTTCCTCTCAGACACTGTTCCATGTTTCCCCATAGTCATAGCCCAAACCTGGGACACAGTGAGCAAATCCCCAGGTAAATGCTTTCTTTTATGAAGAATTGTGACTAAAACTGCATGTGAAAGCTCATGCTGGTCCCCAGGATTCCTTAGTTCCCACCCCTACTCTAGAATCCTAGCCCTCCTCACCTCCCTAGGTCTCCCACACTTTGTTCTCTATGTAGTGACACGTTCCCTAAGCCCCGAAACTCTAGTTATCTCCACTGTCCTCCCACCACAGCCCACCCCACCCCACCCCTGCTCTGTTGCTATGATCTCCTGCAGAAAGCCCTGGACACATCCATCCAGTCTACTCCCCTCCCCCCCCGTTATGACTCTTTCAAATCCTTCAGGGTATTTTCTCTCTCCTACTCAGAATTTATTTATTTATTTATTTATTTATTTTATTTTTTTTAAAGAACACCTAAAAAACTTATGTGTGAGGGTTGGGGATTTAGCTCAGTGGTAGAGCGCTTGCCTAGCAAGCGCAAGGCCCTGGGTTTGGTCCCCAGCTCCAAAAAAAAAACAAAAACAAAAACAAAAACAAAAAACAAAACTTATGTATGGGGCAGTTTTACTGAGCTCTCTTGTATATAGACAGTATGTTAATGGGATTTGGAAGGTGAGGCCATTGAAAGGGAATTGCTTCTGAGTTCATGGCTCTAAGTATGAATTCTGTGCCACGTGCCAATGTTAAAAGGCCTCCCATCGGGGCTGGGGATTTAGCTCAGTGGTAGAGCGCTTACCTAGGAAGCGCAAGGCCCTGGGTTCGGTCCCCAGCTCCGGAAAAAAAAAAGAACCAAAAAAAAAAGGCCTCCCATAATTAGGATGTGACAAAATTGAACCTGAATCTAGGCTTGGTCAAGGTGATGGCGTCTCACTGAGTAAGTTAACTGCTCTAAGGGCACTTCAGGACCCAAGGCTGTCCCATGATGAGCGCATAAGGGCAATGAAGCCACCAAGCTTAAAATGCTGCCACTAATCCAATTCTACTCTACAGTTTTACATTTTTCATAGAAATGCCTCTTGAATTTATTATTAAAAATTATGAAACTGTTTTCTAACTAGTTCATCTGGCTTCACAGCAAACAAAGCATCTGAAAACAACAACCAGCATATGGTCCCAGGCCTGTCCTGGTGAGAGGAAAATAACTCCTCAGAGGAAATGTAAACTTCAGATACCAACAGTGGACTTACAAAGAAGCACAGCTCCATAGGCTTCTCAGGGCTGGAGTGACACAGCAGGGCGCCTCCTGTTCCATCCCGGGGGTGGGGTGGGGGTGGGGGGGTGGGAAACAGTCCTAACATTACCATCGACAACACCTGGACACAATCTCTCTACACAGTCTTGCTGTCCTGAAATCTACTATATAAACCAGGCTAGCATAAGAGACCTACGTGCCCCAGCCTCCCGGTGCAGGGCTGAAAGGCAGGCTCCACAAGGAAAGTATCCTCCTTGGCTTTTTCTTCTCTTAGGTTCTCAACCTTCCTAACACTGAAAGTCTGTAATACAGTTCCTCACAGTTGTGGTGACCTGCAACTATAAATTATTTTCATTGTTGCATTGTAACTGTAATTTTGCTACTGTTATGAATTGTAATGTAAATATCTGCATCTCCTGATGGTTGCCTTTCACAGGTGGCCACTGTGAAAGGGTCATTTGACCCCCACAGGAGTCTCCTCCCACAGGTTGAGAAATGTTGCCTTAGATGGTCAGAACACAGAGAAACACTGTTGAATTAAAGATTAACGAAAGCCAGGTGTGGTGGCTCATAAATCATTATATAATCCCTGTACTTTTGAGGCTGAGGTAGGAGGATCATTATGAACTCAAGGCCAACTTGGGGTTCACAGTGAGTTTTGGGCCAGCATGGCTCTAGAGTCTGGCTCTATCTCACCCCGTATACTCCAATGCTTACTGGGAAAACCCACCACGACTCCATCATTCTTCTCTGAGCTACTGTCTTTCATGCTCGCAGAATGAGTGTCTCAACCTTCTCAAACTATCGTCCACACTGCAGCATGACTGGCCTCGAAGCACAGTGATCCTCCTGTCTTAACCTGACCGCATAAGACAGTGTTCCCATCTGCAATCTAACGTCTACCTAACTAGCTTCACTTTGCTACTACCTTACCTCCTAAGCCATTTAGATGTCTCTCCTTCGTAGTCTCATTACCTTTACAATGAAATTGTTCACATACATTATATAATGTAAATTAAATGACAGCAGAAATCAAGTATTTCACTGTTTTCTCAAGACCTAAAAAATAGTAAAATGTATTCCTGTGTTTCCCCTTTGTTTTTCTTAAAGATTTATTTATTTATTATATATAAGCACACTGTTGCTGTCTTCAGACACACCAGAAGAGGGCATCTGATGTCATTACAGATGGTTGTGAACCACCATGTGGTTACTGGGATTTGAACTCAGGACCTCTGGAAGAGCAGCAGTCTTAACCACTGAACCATCTCTCTCCAGCCCTTTGTCCCCTTTGTCGTTTTTCCAAATAGGTGTAGCCCTGGCTGTCCTAGAACTTGCTCTGTAGATCAGGCTAGTCTCAAACTCAGGGATCCACTTGTCTCTGTGTTTAGGCCTGAGCCACTCTGCCTGGCTATAAATCTTATCTCTAACAATGGCTCCTACAGTGAACCAGATCACAGCTCTCAATATTGCCTCGAAGAAGATAAGGGTAAAACTGGCAGTATAAATGACATTATGATGAAGTTTATAGTATAATGGAGCTTTACATTTTCCCACTCAGAATAAATGTGTGCCCCAAATGCTGATATTGATACAAGGGCAAGCAAGGGTCTACACAAAACTGATTATCTCTCTACTGTGGACTTTTCAGATATTAAAGGCAAAGTCAAATCTAAGACACAAGGACTCACAAAAGCACACCACCCCAATACTCATTAGAATATTAAAACAAGGTTCATGGAGCTGGAGACACAGCTCAGGTGAAGGCCACTTGTTGCTCCAGAGGACCTGGTTCTTAGCATCCACATGGTGGCTCACAACTTCCCAGAAGTCTAGATCCAGGGGATCCTATGCCCTCTTTACTCTTTACTTTAAGCAAGCATGGAGTACACATATATATGCAGGCAAAACACTCATACACACAAAATGAAATAACTTAAGAAAGAGGGTGGGAGGCAAAGAAAAGAGAAAGAAAGGCAAGTTCACATATGCTCTAGACTGAAAACTGAGAAGTGAACAGTACTGTCCTTACCTTAACTTCTCCAGCCATTTTATCAACTGCAAACCCCTCAACTGACAGCTGAAAACAAACCAGAGGTTAAATAATTTAGAGAAATAAAGAGACTAGGCAATTAAACCCACTTAACCCCGAAGACAAACAATTCTGGTTTTCCCCACTCAGGTTTGTTACACAGAAGATTAAGATGGGGATGTGCATGCTTATAAAACAAACCCCAGTAACTGTTGGAGAGTTTTGGGTTGTTTTTTCTTTTTCTTTTTTTTTTGCTGGGGCTTGAATCCAGGGCCAGTGCAGAACAGGCCTCTGAGTGAGATGCAACCACAGCCCTTGAAGCGTCTACCTGCTGAGGTTACAAGCATAGCTCAGCACACCTGGCTGAAGAACTTTGTAAAGAGCAGAGACCCTAATTCTTGGGTCTAACACAGATTCCCAACCTGTGGATCATGATTTACAATATAACTAAACACATATCAGATTTGTATTATAATTCACAACAGTAGCAAAATTATAGTTATAAAGTAGCAATTAAATAATTTTATGGTTGGGGTCACCATAACATGAGGAACTGTATTAAAGGGTGGCATCAGAGAAGGTTGAGAACCAACACTCTAATAGATCACGGGTAATCATTCAACAACACAGTATTAGTGAGCTACTCAAGACTGCACTTACCTTTATGAGTCTGGATATTAAAAACCCTCCCTGGTATCGATTATAAAGCTCTTCCCAGTTGTCCTTTATGAATTTCCAAGCAGCTTTCCTCCCATGCTTGCTGCCTCCAGCCACTCCACCAATTACTGACACAGTGTCCTGTGGACGTACCTCTTCCTAAGGGGGAAAGGAGAATTAGTAGCCTGGCTAGCTATCTAGAGTATCTCCTGACACCAGAGAATCCAGCAGACTGTTGGAGAACAGAAGCAAAAGCAGGGAAACTGCTCACTCCCAGGGAAGGAAAGGGATTCCAAAGGTCTCCACTTTCACTTCAACCTGTTCTAATTCTCACTACAGTGGGGCAGGACAGATTAGCACAGTAGCCAAGCCTCACAACCTGACTCAATCGTTAGAAACCACAAGATGGAAGGAAGACCCACTTACCTCTCATCCCCACCCCCACTCTGTCAAATAAAAAATAAAGCAATATAAAATTGAAACCCAAACAAAAACAAAAGCTCTGACCAGTTTCTCCCAAACATCAGGAGTGTGCTGAATCAAAGACACTCCATATACATCATCGAACACCAGTTCTCTTTTGTTTGTCCAGACAGAGTATCTCTATGTAGCTGTCACGCTGTAGACCAGGACGGCCTCAAACTCAGAGCTCCTCCTATCCGTGCCTCATGAGTGCTGAGATTAAAGGCCTGTGCCACCACCTCCTGGCTCAGCAGCAGTTCTCTTGAAATGTAACTTAGAACTTACTGAAAGTGCAAAAGTGAGGACTTTTTGAATCAGTTCAGGAGAAAGAGTAGCCCCAAGAACTCTTTCGATTCTGTTTTTCTCTTCTTGCATATCAGCTTGTTTGTGAAGCTACAGGGAAAAAACAAAGGGGAACAGTTAGCCTTTCCCTGGACTCCATGCATGTTCATACAGCTTCTCTTCCAGTGAGGGGGACTTCTGCTCTACCCTCTCACTGGGCAAGACACTACATCACTAAACCATGCTGTGGTTGGGCACTAATTCTGCATTCGCTACAGCAGTAAGCCACTAGATGTGGGTGTGCATTAGTCAAATAGTATTTCTCAGGTCTAGAGTCTAATATCAAGATCTAGAGAGTAAGTCTACTTGGTCAGATTTTTTACATCACTGACACATGATTAATGCTTTGTATCAGATAAATAAGCTATCACTAAACTCTCATTCACTGTCAGTAATTTAGCCTGTCATAGTGAAAGCTGAAAATAATCTAGACATTTAGTAGCTGGATGTGATTAATTACTCATTTAGGAAAATATGTATTATAATGGAGAAGTGGAGGCAGAAGGTCAGACACTTTAGGACATTCCGGGCTACATAACTTGAAGCCAACCTTGGTTACATGAGACCCTGTCCCCTTAAAATAAAAAAAGAAAACATAAAGATATGTTGTAGAATGTTGCTTAAAATCTGTGTCTGTGTATGTGTCATGTTTGTAGCTCTGCTCACATGAGTGTCCCTGTGGAGGGTACAGATTGCTGTCAAGAGTTTTCCTCTATTGCTGTCCACCTTGTTTCTCATTGTAAGATCTATCAATGAACCTGCACCTTGTCGTTGCATCTAGACTAGTTGGCTTGTAAGCTTCTGACTACCTCTGTCCACTGTGCTGGGCTATAGAGATAGGCACCATCGCACCTGGCTCTTACACACGGACTCCAAAATGAGGTCCTCTTGCTGTTCAGCAAGCACTTTACCTACAAAGCAAGCTCTTCAGCCCCTGGAAGCACATAAGATTATATGGAGTTGGAGAGATAGCTCTGAAGTTAAGAGAACTGGCTGTTCCTGCAGAGGGCCTGGGTTTGGTTTTCAGCACACACATGGTGGCTTGTAACTGCTTGACAACTCTTAACTTCAGGGGAATCAAAAGTACTCTTCTGAGCTATGCAGGACACCAAGTACACATGTGGTACAAAGACATACATGAGGGCAAACCGTTCATACACATTTAGAGAATATGAAAGAAAACACAAAATCCAGAATATTTATTTGTTTTGAAACAGTGTCTCACTATGCAGCCCTGGATAGTTTAGAACTCCTTATATAGATCAGATTGGCCTCAAATTTGTGACAACCTTGCTACCTCTTGCTTTCTGAGTCTTTGAAGGTGCAATATATCCAAAGATTAAACTTTAGCTTTCAGGAAACAGTTTTGTCCCAGAGAATATGTAACACACCCACAAGATGGCACTTTAATATCACAGTTCAAGATAATAGGAATTAATTAATTTGATTACTATGTATATATGCACACATGTTTTTCGAGACAGGGTTTCTCTGGCTGGCCTAGAATTTGCTCTGTTGAGCAGGATGGCCTTGAACTCAGACCAACCTACCTCTTCTTCTGCTTCCTGAATGCTGGGATTAAAGATGTATGCTACTCCTGCCAGTAAACTGTGACATATTCATAAGCATATACAACAGACGTGGATCATACTGACCTCACTATTGCCTGTTCTCATTCCCTCCCCGCCTTGGCCCCTTAATTTTCCCAGACATTTTACTTTTATACTTTCTGACCCACCTGGGATAACAGAAGCAATCTATTTTTAAAATATTATTTATTTTTATTTATGAGTACACTGTTGCTATCTCCAGACGCACCAGAAGAGGGCATCAGATCTCATTATACATGGTTGTGAGCTACCATGTGGTTGCTGGGAATTGAACTCAGGACCTCTGGAAGAGTAGTCAGTGCTCTTAACCGCTGAGCCACCACTCCAGCCCAACAGAAGTATTCTGTATCTGTGAACTAGCACATTCCATTCCTATTTGATGCATGGATCTGTTTTTAAAGACATATTTTGGGGTTGGGGATTTAGCTCAGTGGTAGAGTGCTTGCCTAGCAAGTGCAAGGCCCTGGGTTCGGTCCCCAGCTCCAAAAAAAAAAAAAAAAAAAAAAAAAAAAAGATAAAATAATAAAGACATATTTCTATTTTATGTACATGAGGGTTTGCCTGTATATATATATAAGTACATTGTGTGTGCATCTGATGCCCTCAAAGGTCAGATTATTTGGAGTATCTATGGGACAGTGCCAGATTCCATAGAACTAGAGTTATGGACAGCCACCATATGGGTTCTCTGTGCAAGCACCCTAACCATTAAGTGATCTCTCCAGCCTCACTGAGGACGTTTTTGTTGTTGTTGAGACAGGGTTCTCATATAATTCAACTGGTCTTGAATTCTCTGTGTAGCTAGCTGAAGATGACCTTGAACTCCTGATCTTAGCTTTACTTTCCAAGTGCTCCACTCACTGTGTGTGCTAACATGCCTAGCTTATATGTAAATCTTTTAATGATTACAGCTCTGATGGGTGATTTATGAATTGAGGCACATTTTACATAATTACTTGATCACAGAGGTAACCTTATTTTGACTCTCCTACCTCTAATATAGACATTATGATTTTTCTTAACAGACTGGAAGTGAATGCACAGGGACGAGGCATGGGACTTGTCCCAAATACTATTATTCATTCACACTCTGACACAGATCGGTTCCATTGTAGAGCCAGGGTTAATTATATATTCTCAATGGTAAGAAAACTCCAAGGACCAGACTGTTGACTTCCTGTTCATTCATAATGCTTCCGACTTCCCATCTTCTCACCCTCCTCTTTCTCCTGGCTCTTCCTTCCCATGCAGGAATGGAACCCACATCCTTGCACATAACAAAGCAAGGTGCTATCCTGTTTTTAAAAGTTGACTTAGGGGCTGGGGATTTAGCTCAGTGGTAGAGCGCTTACCTAGGAAGCGCAAGGCCCTGGGTTCGGTCCCCAGCTCCGAAAAAAAGAACCAAAGTTGACTTAAGGGGCTGGAGAGATGGCTCAGTGGTTAAGAGCACTGACTGCTCTTCCTAGAGGTCCTGAGTTCAATTCCCAGCAAGCACATGGTGGCTCACAACCATCTGTAATGGGACCCGATGCCCTCTTCTGGTGTGTCTGAAGACAGGTACAGTGTACTTATAAATAAATAAATCTTAAAAAAAAAAAAAAACAAGTTGACTTAAAAAAAAAAAAACCCTTTGTTGGTATTGCATGTGTGAATATGCTTTCTGGTTCAGAAGACAACTTTACCTTTTAGGTAGAAGTTTTTCCCCCTCACCCTGCCTTGAGACAAGGATTCTGTTTTTCTGTGTAACCCTGCCTGCCCTGGAACTCATCCTGCAGATCAGGTTGGCCTTGATTCGCCTGTCTCTGCCTTCCATGTGCTGGGATTAAAGGTAACTGCCACTACACCTGGCTTTCATATACAAGTTTTAAAGAACCTGGCTTATTCATATAGACCAGCGGTCTATGGGTCCCAATAACCATCCAGGGTACTGGATGACCCTTTCAGAGTGGATGCCTAAAACCATTAGGTAGAGATATTTATAATTCACAACAGTAGCAAAAACTAGTTTATGGTTGGAGGTCACCACAATACAAGACACTGTATTAAAAGCCACATCATTAAGAAAGTTGGGAGGCTACAGAAGAATTGGTTCAAGGCATAACTGGGTCTTAGAAATCGATCAAGGGCAATCTGAATAACCTAGTAAGATCTTGCTTTATAAAAAAGGTGGGGGGCAGGTGTGACATGTCTGTGATCTCCATAGTCTTGGCACTGTGGGAAAGTACAAGGAAGATAAGGGTTCTAGGTCAGCTTCAAGTACAAAGTGAGGTGGAACATGCCCTGGGTTAAGATGAACCCCTGCTTCAAAAAATCAAAACAAACAAGTAAACAAAAACGGGGCATAGCGACACACCTGCAATCTCAGCATGCAAAGTACAAGGATCAGAAATGCAATGCCATATTTCAGTGTCAGCCTGGGCTACCTGAGACCCTGTCTCAAAACATGCACGAGGACCTGGTGTTAACCCTCACCGTTTCAGGACTAAAATTTAGGTAGATACTCAAGCCAACAAATAAACCCGAGCCCTCGGGTCTGTGGTATTGGCGCCTGTGCCTTGGGCATGCTAGGCTAATGACTCTCCCATTATGCTCCACTCCCAGGGCTTTCTGTTTTATTCTTCCTTAACCTTCCTGTCCTGCTTCGGCCTCTTTACTACCTGAGACTATTAAACCAAGCCCACACACATGTTCCTTCACCCAGGCTTTTCTCCACCCCCACATCCATGCCACTAAAGTAGTACTGGGCATGCCCAAGTTCAAATGCAGGAGTCTGGAGGCTTTTTCCAAATACACTTACCTTTAGCATAATGTCTAAGGTAGTGCCATCACCATGCTTTAAAACAGTAAGATAAACCTACAAAAGAACACCAGGAAAACAAGAAGTCGCTTGAGTAACTAGTATTTTGTTATAAACGATCTAATGCTAAGATAAAAAGTAGCTGGGCATGTTGGCAAAGGCCTGTTGTCTTACAACTGAGGGGTTTGGGGGTGGGTAAGAAAGGAAAAAGACCATAAGTTCAAAGCCTCTGTGGGATACACAATAAGACTCTATGGGGAAAACAAAACAGACGCACAAACAGACCATGGGTAATCAACCCCTAATAGCCTACTGTGAACAATCACACGGGGCTGACATGTCCTGACAATAGCTTCCACCGGTTCTCTCAGAGAAATGTACCAAGTTAGTCGCCTTGCAGCACTGATGTGCCACTTGAGAAATAAAGGAGAACCTGGCTCCAAACTACCTAAGTAGTACTTGTTAACACTCAGACGGGGTGTGAGTGTCAGGTGCTGGCTGGCCTCTGCCTCCTGAGTGCCGGGATTCAAGGCGTGCACCACCACACCCAGCTTTCCAGGGGATTATGATAACTTACAGGACTCCTTAGGTCAGCAGAAAGAATCTGCTTCCCTTCCACGTGCTCCTTAAACCGACGGCGGGCTTCTTCCAAAGTTGCCTTATGCCCTGCTTTTCCCAGTTTGCCCAGCACCAAGCCCCTCAGGAGTGCGTCTAGATGACCTGATGGAGAAGTGAGGACACAGCTTGAGAAGCCTGCTTTGATAGATGTGCAACCTGCACAGTTTGTGACTGTGTGACACTAAGTCTACTGTCTTGAACAAACAAAATCGATCACTCTGGTACTTAGGAGAATACTTGAGTTAATTTATCAATTGTAAGAGGAAAGGAATAAACATACTAGACACACAAATTTGGTGACTTGGTGTGGACTCACAGGTATCAGCTACTAAAATCTACTAATGTAATTAGTTATAAGTTAAAAGACTGCATGTTGGGGTTGGGGATTTAGCTCAGTGGTAGAGCGCTTGCCTAGGAAACGCAAGGCCCTGGGTTCGGTCCCCAGCTCGGAAAAAGAGAACCAAAAAAAAAAAAAAAAAAAAAAAAAGACTGCATGTGAAAAGGAAAGACATCATGAAGGTTTGACTCAAAATTGGTTTTTTCTGTTTGTTTTTTTCTAAAAAGAACTACTGGGCTGGAGAGATGGCTCAGCGGTTAAGAGCACTGACTGCTGCTCTTCCTGAGTTCAATTCCCAGCAACCACATGGTGGCTCACAACTATTGAGAATGGGATCCGATGCCCCCTTCTGGTGTGTCTGAAGGCAATGAATGTGTACTCACATACATAAATTAAGTAAATGTTAAAAAAAAACCCCTCTGGTTAAGAGCAGTCAATACTCTTAACCACTAAGCCATCTCTCCAGTCCCCGAGGTTTTGTTTTGTTTTAAGACCCACATAGTACTGGACTGCTCTTTGTTCAATAAACTGCAGCCTTAGATTTAAAAATGAACATTCAACGGGTTTAGGCTCCAATGATATGCACAATCCAAAGCCATCCCCAACTCAGTATTGTTGTCATTGTAATAAAAACCTCCACAAAAGGTCCAGGGATACAGCTTTGTGGTAGAACATGGCAGAAGTATTTGCACTGAAAAAATACTTATATTTGGGCAAATAGCTTAGACCAAAAAAGAGGTCAGATTCCCTGGAACTGGAATTATAGATGGATGTGAACCGAACCTTGTCTTCTACAAGAAGAGCTGTAAGGATTCTTAACTGCTAAGCCAGCTCTCTAGCTCCTGTGATTGTGTGTGTGTGTGTGTGTGTGTGCGCGCGCATGCACATAGGTACATATTTGTATGTCTGTATACGTGGAGGGCAGGCCAACCTTGGATGTTTTATTTTTTACACAGGGTCTTACTCCTTAGCCCTGGCTGTCCAGGAACTCTCACTGAAGAGCAGGCTGGCCTCAACCTCACAGAGATCCACCTCTTCTGTCTCCGAGTTCTGCAGTTAAGGATGTGTGCCAGCAATCCTGGCCACTTCACTCTTTAAGACATTATCTCCCACTGAAACAAGGCTCAGCAAGTAGGCCAAAGCTGACAGCCAGCAAGCCCTACAGGTCTACTTGTCTCATTTCCTCAGTGTTTGGTCTACAAGCACATGTCAAGACTCCAGGCTATTTTCTTGGGATTAAACACAGGTCTTCAGATATGCACTCTTAGAAACAGAGCTGAGCTGTCTCCCCAGCCCTTACTGGGACTCTGCTACTAACATATTGTAGGTCAAAGCATACAACTGTTTTGCTCTTTAATTCTCCTGTCTGTACAGCCACAGAACAAAGACATTTGCCCTGTATTCTTTCAAACTCAAAGATTTTACACATTATTATTTCCAGAGACAAGTGCAACAACCAGGGACTGGGCTGTATGTGCCCCTCCCTCTCTGCTGTCCGTCATGTATGCATGGCTCTCTCTAAAGCTAACGACCTGCAGGCTCTGGACTCGTCTTCATTACTCAGTTGCCATACCAGCAGTAACCTCCTACCTTTCCTCATAGCACACTCATTCCTAATACTACTGCATTTCTTTCCCCTTGGTAGTTAGTCCTCCAATTTTCCTTTACACTCTTGCATAAGTTTCTCCTTAAAGAACATTTCTTCTCCAATCCCACACCAAGTCTATGCCTGTGGTCAACAAAATTCCTTCTACAGAGATTTCTATCTCCAGAAATACTACTGCACAGATCCTGTTAACAAAAATTGTTATTTCTCTATTCTTTCTGCTTGTAGCAACCAACACAGCTTACCACTTTCCCTCTGCCTCACAACACAACACTTTGATATTGTGGGCCACTCTACTTTCTCCTGATGCTCCTCACAGGCCAGTCAGGTTCTGTTGTGACTCTTCACCCTCTTCTCACTGAGCCTCAAAAGCCAGGGCAGCGTTCAACTCTCTCTGACTCTGAGGGTGGCTCCTGATCCTCCCGCTTCGACCTCCTAGGGTTAGTGATGAGGTCATGCAGGCCTCTTTTCTGTTTTGTTTCTTTTTAAATTTTTTTTAAAAAAGATTTATTATATATAAGTATACTGTCACTCTCTTCAGACACACAAGAAGAGGGCATCAGATCTCATTACAGATGGTTGTGAGCCACCATGTGGTTGCTGGGATTTGAACTCAGGACCTCTGGAAGAGCAGTCAGTGCTCTCAACCACTGAGCCATCTCTCCAGTCCTCTGTTTTGTTTTGTTTTTGTTTTTTGTTTTTTTTTGTTTTTTTTTTTTGGTGAGAGAAGAGAACTGTAGGTAGACCAGCCTGGCATTGACTATTTCTGCTTCCTGATTACAGGAATATACCACCAGCATGCTTAGTTTTTTCTTCTGCAAATTTCTAACTCCTGAATTTAGATACAGTCCTCAAACACCTACTTATTCTTGGTCCTTAAAAAAGGTGGTTTCTTCCAGTTTCACAGTTATAAATCTTTTTTTTTTGGTTCTTTTTTCGGAGCTGGGGACCGAACCCAGGGCCTTGCGCTTCCTAGGTAAGCGCTCTACCACTGAGCTAAATCCCCAGCCCCCCACAGTTATAAATCTTAACTGTATGCTAGTAACTCCAACCTGTACTTACCCAGCCTGCATCTCTAGCCACTCTCAAATGCAGAAAATGACCTTGGTCTGAAAAACCCTAAACCAAACTCCTGTTTTTTGCAATCAAATTGCTTCCATAGTCAATTTTTATTTTACACTGACTGGCCTGTCACCTGGAACTCTTTGTGCCTGTCCCTCAAAAGCAGTCTTTTTTGGAGGTAAGGGGGTCAGGAGTGGTGTGTATTTGTGTGTTCTAGACATGGTTCTTGTGTACAACAGCTCTGGCTGTCCTGGAACGTGCTCTGTACACCAAACTGTCCTCAACTCAGAGATCCACTTGCCTCTGCCTTCCAAGTGCTAGGATTAAAGGTGCGAGCCACCGCCAGCCAGCCAAGTAGTGTTAATCTGATGAGTCTCTTTTACCACACTCAGTCCTCCAAAACCACAGAGAGTGCACCATTTGTATGTGCTAGCAGCAACCAACACCTCAAGTGGAACAGCCTTCCGAATGGTTTCCTTCAGTTTCATAGTCACATGAATCAAATCATGTTCTTCTGATCAAAACTTTTAAAACTAGCATTTTGTATCACAAAATGTTAGGAACTTTGCTTAAGTCCACCTCCCTGTAAGGAAGTCACTGACTTGCCATGGGCCTCTCGCCTCTTCCCCAGTCCTGACCTCACCAGCCTTCTGGTTTTCCCTTGAACGCTCTGGGCATGCTCTTGCCTTAGATTCTTGTTACTTGCTAGGTCTGGACCATGTTTACTCTGTTCTTATGTTCTCTTTCAGGCCTCCATGTGTATTCAGAGATCAGTTATTAGTGATGATTTTTTGCCAACTATTTTAGAAAACACTGGCTTAACACTCCTTATTCACACTATCTAATCTTTTTTTAAAAAAGATTTATTTATTTTATGTGAGCACACTGTTGCTGTCTTCAGACACACCAGAAGAGGGCATCAGATCCCATTACAGATGGTTGTGAGCCACCATGTGGTTGCTGGGAATTGAGCTCAGGACCTCTGGAAGGGCAGTCAGTGAGTGCTCTTAGCCACTGAGTCATCTCTCCAGCCCCTCTAATTTGTCTTGTGATACTATACACTTCCTTAATACTATTTATTTGTTATGTCTCCCATTAGAATGTAAGCTACACAGGACAATGCTTTGCTTTTCTCTACTGACAAATTTCTAAAATAGCACCTGCCTTTTACTAGTTACATAAATATTAGTTAAATCATGAAAGAAAGAAAGTGGCAAGAATTTGATGCTATTACTGTTCTTATTTTTAAAATCCCAGATTAATGTAATGGTCTGGGAGGAGCTCACTGGCAGAGTATGGCACAGACTAGGCCCCTGGTTTAAACCCAGCGCTATAATAAGAAAAAAAAAATCCTAGATAAAGATTATTCAGGAGAAACCACCTCATTTAGTAAGCAGATGGCAACAAATAAATGTACTTAAAGCCTCCAAATCACCATTCTCAACACTTAAATGACAATTTTTTAAAAGGTACATGATTAAGGGGTTGGGGATGTAGCTCAGAGGTAGAACACTTGCCTAGCAAGTGCAAGGCCCTGGGTTCGATCCCCAGCTCCGAAAAAAAAGAAAAGGAAAAAGAAAAAAAAAATGATTATAAACATAATCACTGAGAGGGAGAAAGCAATTAAAATCCTCATGTTAGAGAGCTGATCCCTGCCAAGTGTGATGACTCATGCATGCTGAGGTGGGAAAGTCACTCCAGTTCCAAGCTCCTATTTTGTGCTGGTTTAATGGTTTCACCAGCAGGTTCAGAACATTGCATTTCTGGCCAACTGAATATACTGTAAAATCTAGATACAGAGATGCTGCTAATTGTTAAACACACATGAATAGAAAGTACTAGCTTCATGTTCTTTCCCCACATAGTACATTCATCTATTACCTTCTCCAGGTTTGGGGTCCCAGCCCAGTCTCTCTCCTATAGGTGAGAAGACATCTTTGACAAACTCCTGGATTTCCTCATAGAAGTCTGTGTGGGACAAGAGAGTTGAAAGAATCCCCAGGTTACAGCTCAGGTCGCTCCACACAGTATAATTGGGCTCATTCACAAAAGCCTCCATGACTTTTAGAACCTCTACAGTGCTAATGATTCCAGCTCGAGCCTGGGACAGGAAAAAACACAAATTAGCTCAGCCTTCAAACTCAACCAGACAAAAGAAAACAGACATGTATGCTGGCAATCTCTACTGCTAACAATGTTTGTGGTTTAAGAAAATGAGGCTAAGTAAGTTCAGTTAGAATAAAAATCCTATCATGACAACATCTTTTGTTAATTTCTTTGCTATCTGTAAAAGAATCCCTTAAAAAAAAAACTTACATTGAACCTCATAATTTGGGACCAATAAAAAGTAGTTAACTTCTCGTTTCTACTCAGTTTCTAGGGCATCACTTTGATGTTTTAAATTTCTTATACTTTGACAAAAGTTGCAAAAAAAAAAGTTGGGGCTGTGGTTCTTGGCAAAGGCTCTTTCAGGACTGAATCTGCAAACTGTGTCAACTTGCACTTCTCCTCTACTCACTTCTAAAGGAACATGAATGGGAAGGCTCTGCGATTCAGAGCGCTTTCAGCACTGACTACCAAGAGATGGAAAAAGAACTTCTATTCTAGCAGCCAACTGTACAAACAGCCCGTGCTCCTGGGACAGGTCTCTCTTGGATGTGAGATCAGCAGATGGGAGGTTTGTCCATCAATACTAATCTGCATTTATTTAAAGAAGGAATCCAATCAGCAATCACAGAGGGCGGGGAGACTTCAGGTCCAATTTAAAGGAACACTAGAAAGAATGATAATTTTACCACAGGCAAAGACATCCTGAAATGACCTAACCTGCTGGAATTGTAAAGACAACAATATGAATTTTCCTGCTTTAAATTCTTCCTGGAACAACGCCAAATATGTATATAATTCGTGGCTGATATGCTATAATTTGAGTAATAACATAGTGTTAAAACATTCTGGCTTTCTCAGCAAAGTAGAAGTACTACTTAGGAATAACATAAAATCACTCTGAATTAGGGTTTAAAAAAATCAATAGGGAGGGGCTGGAAGATGGCTCAGTAGCTAAGAGCACTACTCTTCCAGAGGTCCTGAGTTCAATTCCCAGAAACCACATGGTGGCTCACAACCATCTGTAATGGGATCTGGTGCCCTCCTCTGTGTGTCTGAAGACAGTGACAGTGTATTCATATATATAAAAATAAATAAATCTTAAAAAAATAAGTAAGGAAATCTCTTCATGGTTCATATCCTTTTGTTTTAAAAGAATGGACTTTTGTCCCTATAAAGGACAGTTTAAGCACAGATAAGTTAAAACAAAACTGGATTAGTGAAATGAAATTTGCTTCAAACAAATGCTACAGGTAACAATCTCGTCATGTTAGTTAATAATGGGCCATGTGTTGATGTCCCAGATGAGCTGACATCAGGAAGGACGGCAGCCTTCCAATGTTCTTTATATTCATTTAACCCTTTAACCAACAAAGGCATCATAGGACCTAAGTGTAAGAATGCTCACCAGAGAAAAGAGGTCATTCTGTAATCCAAGCCGATCCACTGGGGGCAGAGAAAGGTCACGAATGCCTGGTAATAAACTTTCCAGCATAGCAGAGCTGTATTGGGTTCGATAAAACCCAACTGTTCCCAGGTTTAGCTGAAAAGAGCCAATACATACTATTAACGATTTCTTTCTCCTTGCTTTTTGTCAGACACGTTCTCTTTATGTAATCCTAGCTGTCCAGGAACTCAGTATGCAGAACAAACTAGCCTCAAACTCAAACAGATCTGCCTGCTTCTGACCCCTGAGTGCTGGGATTAATGGTAAGCAGGACCATGACCAGACTCCATTTTCTTTCTTTCTTTTTAATTTTTAAAAATTATTTAATGAGTGTTCTGCGATTACACACACCAGAAGAGGGAATCAGATCCCGTTACAGATGGTTTGAGTCACTATCATGGATGCTAGGAATTGAGCTCAGGACTCTGAAAGAGCAGCCAGTAGTCTTAAGCCCCTAGCCATCTCTCCAGCTCTAGAAACTCCATTTTAAAAACATATTTTTGGGGCTGGAGAGATGGCTCAGTGGTTAAGAGCACTGACTGCTCTTCCAGAGGTCCTGAGTTCAAATCCCAGCAACCACATGGTAGCTCACAACCATCTGTAATGACATCTGATGCCCTCTTCTAGTGTGTCTGAGGACAGTGACAGTGTACTTATATATAAGAAATAAATAAATCTTAAAAAAAAAAGAAAAAAGGTATTTTTGAGTGGGTACACTGGTCAGCCCGCACTACATGCTGAGTTCCAGGGCAGCTATAGCTTCATAGCGAGACCCTGCTCCCAAAAACAACAACAACAACAATGCAAAACAAATAAA
Organism: Rattus norvegicus; assembly: GCF_021556685.1. Taxonomy (NCBI): domain Eukaryota; kingdom Metazoa; phylum Chordata; class Mammalia; order Rodentia; family Muridae; genus Rattus; species Rattus norvegicus. The sequence continues at coordinate 88,451,327 of NC_141543.1, forward strand.
ACAAATTGGGGGTAGTGATGAGGTTCAAACTCATGGATCCCTACATGTTTCCCATGTAGTTTCTCACTGAACTAAGTCTTGTCTCGAAAAACAAACAAATATAGGTAAAATAAAATAAAATAAAAGTTTTCTACATAGAAGTATGGTAAAAATGAGAGGTGGAGAGTTTGCTCAGTGGTTAAGAGCACTGACTCCTCTTCCAGAGAACTTGGGTTCAAATCCCAGAATCCACTTGTCAGCTTACAATTGTCTTTACCTCCAGTTTCAAGGCATCTAACCAGGGCTGGGGATTTAGCTCAGTGGTAGAGCGCTTGCCTAGCAAACACAAGGCCCTGGGTTCGGTCCCCAGCTCCGAAAAAAAGAAAAAAAAGAGAACCCAAAAGTCAAGGCATCTAACCATGCATACATAAGACCAATGCACATAAGACAAGAATAAATAGGGCTGGAGAGATGGCTCAGCGGTTAAGAGCGCCGACTGCTCTTCCAGAGGTCCTGAGTTCAATTCCCAGCAACCACATGGTGGCTCACAACCATCTGTAAAGAGATCTGATGCCCTCTTCAGGTGTGTCTGAAGACAGCTACAGTGTACTCATATATAATAAATAAATAAATAAATAAATAAATAAATAAATAAATAAATAAATAAATAATTTAAAAAAAGACAAGAATAAATAAAAAAATTAAAACTAATTAAACAATTGTAGTCCAATTATTTTCAGTCTCCTTTTATCTTTTACTATAGGAACAATATCTTTATATACTTAATTATAATTATAATCACATCATATATAACTTTTTATAATTTATGAAAAAATTCTATATTGTTACTTAATTTTCAAGATCATAATTTCAAATGCTAATATATTTCAGAGTATATTTTAAATATTAAAATAGAAAATGGTTATTTCTTAGCAACTAAAATTTTGGGATAACCTATAATTTTAAGAAGAAATTGCGGGGCTGGGGATTTAGCTCAGTGGTAGAGCGCTTGCCTAGCAAGCGCAAGGCCCTGGGTTCGGTCCCCAGCTCCGAAAAAAAAAAAAAAAAAGAAGAAATTGCAGTAAGTATTTCTTTTACAAAGTAGAAAATAACTTACCCAGTAGTGTTTGCATATTTCAGTGACAAACAAATGTTTATAAATTTCTGCTCTCATTTGAGGGAAGTTATATAAGGGCAACACAGAACTGAGGCTAATACAGCTTTAGAACGGTAGGGCGGCTTGGGTGGTTTTTAAGACAGTCTCTCTGTGTACTCTGGCTACCCTTGAACTCACACTGTAGACCAAGATGCCTTTAGACTCGCAGAGATCCACCAGAGCCTGGCTGTTTATGATGGAAGGCAACTGTAGCTGCAAGACTTCAGAGGTCATCGTCCCCAGGACACTGTTTACTCTTTCCTTTGTTTCCTTTGTCTGAAACAGCCTCACCAGCACATACTAGCCTCAAACTTTAATAAAATCCTGCCTCTACAGGTGTACATGACCAAACTCAGTCAACTTCTATTTTCCATTCTTTCCTTCTATCTGCTTAGAAATGTTTTTCCTTTGAAAATACTAGTCTAAATTAAAAATATACAATTCAGAGTCAGTCACAAAGACATAGGAATAAGAGAAATAAATCATTTCAAATAAAGTAAAAATAGCTATGCCATTCTAGACTCACCTTTACCCATTGGTCTGGTTTGACATTTTTCAAAACCACACTCATCTCTGGCTTATCCATTAGTATTTTCAGTTTAGCCTGGTTGGGATCTTCACTAGTTGAAATCGTGATAGGAACCATCCACTGAGGACAGTCTTCACCTAAGCAGGAAGAGAACAAACCGAAAACTTGGAAGACAAGGTTACACTCAAAGAAGCATGTGGTAAGGTAAACAAAGGACTGCCAGGTTGTAACCAAGATACACTCTCAACATTAAACTCTGCCTTTAGGTGACCTCAACACTATTAGTGCAAGGGACAAGATAAGATACTATCAAAATCACGCTCATCTAAATCACGCTCATCTAAAAGAGAATATTTTCCCCCTTTGCAAAGCAATAAAGACAGCAGTGACTCTACGGTTAATTTGAGGAGTCGATGTTCTAAGATGCTTGCATTAAAAGGCTCCCCCTCCAATCAAAACCAATCCCAGGACCCATTTATTTCAGCACGGAGGAGTCACATCTAAAAGCCAAAGCCATTGAAAGGTAGAGCCAGTGTCGTAGACATCAAACAGCAAGGCAGACTTTGTCTTAGTATATTAACAGAACTATTTAAAGACGGCACAGAATCAACACTAAATAAACCTGAATCTGGTCAGTATTAGTATGGATTCTAAATATGAGGGAGAAAATAGCAGTTGTGGCACCTCAGGATTTAATTGGACAGTAAAGCCCTAAACTGACTTATTAGACTTATTTAAGTATTTTTCTCATTAGGCAAGGAACGCTGGGGATCAAATCCATGGCTTCCACTGGGAAGAGTAGTTCAATGTGGAAACAGTGAAGGACAGAAGGCCTCTTCATTGATATCTGAACACAGCATGACAGGGCAGTGGTGACAGAGAGGTAGGTGGATATATCCCTTCCTTACTGAAACTACTATTCTAAAAAGAAAGGAACCTTAGTGTCTTCAATTAAAATTAAATTGCCTGCTTAAAACTTCATAGGGCTTGATGACAAGCAGAGCTGCCTTTGAGAAGGCAGAAGTAGTTGGGAGGACAAACTGAGGGACTTCCACTTATTTGAACTCCCATTCTTCTAAACGTATTACATAGGTGACTGGGAGCAGCTTTCCCCCTTTTGTCTTCCTTTCTTTTTTTGTGGTAGTGGTGGTAGAGTGACTGAGACAAGGTCTCTAGACGCAGCCCTGGTTGTCCTGAAACTCACTCTGTAAACCAGGCTGGCCTCAAAAAAATCACAGAGACCTTCCTGCCTCTGCCACCCAAGGCCTGTGACTAAAGCTGTGCGTCACCACACCAACCTGACGGGGCAATTTAACCCCAGTCTCAGCTTTTCTTATGTGTAGAAGAGAAGCATTAGTGTACACTGAGAAAATAAAGTGAGAATCAACTACAGTGCCTAGGACATTAGTAGTAAAGACAATCATCACTAATTAATACTTATTAAGCTCAATCACTTTAAAAAAAAAACAAAAGCAAAAACTAACACAGTCCTCAGAGCACCAGTTTTCAACCTTTGGGTGTTGAATGACCTTTCATAGGTGTCACACATCAGATAGCCTGCATATCACATATTGACATTATGATTCATAATAGTAAGAAAATTAGTTATGAGGTAATAACAAAAATAAATTGGGGGTTACCACCACAAGAAGAACTGTATTAAAGGGTTGCAGCATTAGGAAAGTTGAGAGCCACTGCCTTACATTTCTTAGGTTATTCCAATCCTTTTTTTATTCTCTTTCAATAAGAGAGCTATGCATTTTATTATTGTTGTTTTTCAAGACAGGGTTTCTTTGTGTAGTCCTAAATGTCCTGGAACTCCCTGGCAAAACCAGGCTGCCATTAAACTCAGAGAACTGCCTGCCTGACTCCCAAATGCTGGGAATAAAGGTGTATGACACCCCAGCCTGGTGAGAGACACACGACTTTAAAGATTAGGCCTAGAGTGATGGCTCAGCAGTTAAAAACACTGACTACAGGGTTGGGGATTTAGCTCAGTGGTAGAGCGCTTGCCTAGGAAGCGCAAGGCCCTGGGTTCGGTCCCCAGCTCCGAAAAAAAAAAAAAAAAAAAAAAAAAAAAAAAAAAAAAAACCAAAAAAACACTGACTGCTCTTTCAAAGGACCAGTGTTCAACTCCTAGCGCCTACATTTTGGCTAACAATTGCCTATAACTACTGTTCTAGGGGATGTAATGTCCTCTTCTAGCCTCCTCAGGTACCTGCACATAGTTGGTACACGTACAGACAGGCAGGCACACACACATATATAAAATAAATAAAACTAGATCCAAAGTATACTTAGACAAATAATAAATAACATGTTTACTCTTATTTTGAAAACTACTTATAAGGAACCCAAATTTACTGATCAGTTCCCTCTTAGAGCATATTTGCTCACCGACATAAGGTCCGCTGGCACAGAACTTCTTTTGAGACAGCTTCAGCACTCTGTCATCTTCTACCTAAAGAAGCAAAGCATAGGCTGTAACAGTGGTTGATTTTGGGTGGAAGTGTTTCTGTGACAATACAGGCAGAGAAGCATTAACTTCTGCAATGAGATGAGCGTACGAAGGAAGAGGAAGGAAAGGCACTCTTGAGGAGGGGCCATGAGCCGAGCCCCTAGCTAACAAGGAGCTGCTTTCAATTTTCTCCAGAGATGTGGCCCCTGCCATGTTGTTCATCTTCCAGTGATGGCCCTAGAGCCATGTACATGCAATGAAGTTTTAAAATTTATTTTTTATTTTTTTTATTTTTTTTTTGGAGCTGGGGACCGAACCCAGGGCCTTGAGCTTGCTAGGCAAGCACTCTACCACTGAGCTAAATCCCCAACCCCAAAATTTACTTTTAAATGTCTTAAAAAGAAAAAATGTAAAGGTAGGGGCGACTGCAAATCTAGAAAATCAAAAGCAATAGCTTATGTGTTTAAAGATACTCTGAGTAAGATGACAACTCAGCCGCCACGCAGTCCTCCCGCCATGCAAGCTCTAGGACCTGAGACCAATCCCTCACCTGTGTAAAACTGCTGTGTGACAATGAACACTGCAAGCCAGAGACATGGGATCCCTGGAGCCCGCTGTCCAGCCAACCTAGCGACTAACAGATCCCAGGAAAGGCCCTGTCAAACCCAAGGTGGAGTGCCCACCGACCTCTTTCTTTCACACACACACACACACACACACACACACACACACACACACACACACACACACCTCCACTGTGCCCTCACCCACCACCACCACAAATAGGTAAAAAGCCTTCCACAAATAGGTAGTCACTTGCCTCACTGCCCATCAATAAATGCATTCTGGGATGTTTCAAAGATCACACACTCTCACAGATCTGAACTTCCTTAAATCAAATGTAAAACTAAGTAAATAATGACTAGTAAGTAAAATAAGTACAAGAAACAGAATTGAAGTCCAAGCATAGGGGCACAAGCTTTTGACCTCATCCCTGGGGGAAAAGGCAGGCAGAGCTCTAGAAGGTCTAGGCTAAACAGGGAGACCCAGTTTCCAAAAAAACAAAACAAACAAGCAAGCAAACAAATAAGAAAGAAAAGGTACCAGGTTCAATATACAGCATCACTAAATAAATAAATGAATGAATAAAAGCTAAAAATAAAAATATCCAAGCTGAAGTCATGACTCAGCAGTTAAAACCGCTGGCTGTCCTTCGTTCCAGAGGACCTGGGTTTAATTCCCCAGTGTTCACACACCATCCAGCAACTCCAGTTCCAAGGGATCAATCCCCTCTTCTGGCCTTCCTGGTTACCAGGCACACACATGGTGCAGGGACATGCATTTAGGCAAACATCCATCCATATGAAATAATCATTTTTATGAGTTATGGATACAATGCATTTTAGAATGTAAGAGATCCTGGCCAGCTAGCACAACACAGTGATAATCGGCCTCTGAAAGAAGAAAAGTCTTTCTACATACACGCCCACTGGCTACTCTGAAATTCTCTATGTAGTGCAGGCTGGCCTCAAATTCTGAAGAACTCTTTTCTGCCTCTGCTTCCCAAGTCCTAAGTTCAATGGTGTGCACCACTACACCAGCAGCCTGCTAAGTTTAAAAGGGTGCTGAGCCTTAAAAAAAGAAAAGTAGTAACTAGTAGTCTGTATTAAGCATAATAGTTTTGAGAAATGAAATCCTCAGAGAAAAATCTATCATTCTTGTGTGCTAATACTCTCTTTGTTCTTCAAACTGTCTGGCTAGGTAGTCAAGGTGGCCTCAAACTCATGACTGCTCGTCTCCATCTAAATACAAAGATTACATGTCTGACACAGCACACCCGGCCATGCAAGGACTCTAACAGGTTTACCTGTTCAGCTTCCACATAAATGAGAGGGAACCCCATTTGTTTGGTCCAGGTGTTCATCACAGCGGCTATGGGTTTGCCACTGGCACTTTCCAAACTTTCCCAAAGATCCTCTAGAAGGTAAAGGAAAACAGTAACCAGAAATGTTTATTTCCTGTGTCAAATATTCACATACCTTTTAACATTGCATGGCTTACCAACTGTCAGGTCCATCACACAGAGACTCAAACAAAAGCTCTACTCGTAATGCTACAACAAAGTAAATTGTACTAAAAAGACTGTTTCTGGGGACTCAGTCAAATACTCGTCATACTAGCACAAGGTCATGAGTTCAAATCCCCTTCACCCAGCACCCATAAGAAAATTGGGAACATGAGCTGGGTGTGGGAGTGTGTGCCTTTAATACCTACAAAAGGGAGGCAGAGGAATGAGGACTGACCCAAGTTTGAGACTAGCCTGATCTGTATAGTGAGTTCCAGGACAGCTAGACTATGTAGGGAGATCCTGTTTCAAAAACAACAACAAAAAACTTTGTAGGGGGGGAAAGCTTTATAATCCTAGTACTAGGGAAACAGTGACAAGAGGGTTCTGTGGCTGGCCAGCTAGACTGGCCTAATTGGTTAGGGTCCAGGATCAGTGACACCCTTGAAAAGTAAGGTAGAGAGCAACTGAGGAAGCCATTCAACACTGACCCTCGGCTTCTGCATGCACACATACAAACAAAACACCTAGGTTTTTATTCTAAAATGAACTTATTCATTCTGATAAATAAGAAAATTAAAATTAATTATAAGACAAACAGAAACAAGTATAATCTCATTAAACATTCACTGACAGAGTTACTGACACTCATTCAATTAGTCTAAGTTTAAATATATTCAATGTGAATAGAACAGAAATAAACCAATTTGGTTTATAAACTTCACTGGTTACAGAGGGAAATCAAAATGGTAACATTAACGTATGTTATGCCTGAAAGGAAAGCGCATAAATGAAGTGCTCCCTATGCAAGCATGAAGTCCTGAGTTTAATCCTAGAACCACTTAAAAGCTGAGATTGTGGTGTACATTTGCAATCCCAGCCCTGGGGAGGTAAAGACAGGCAGAAACCCAGGGCTTCCTGGCTAGCCCTATAAGCCTACTTTTTGAACCCTGGGCCTTTAAAAATGGTGTGTGAAATTTGGGGGTTGGGTTAGAGAGTTGACTCATTGGCTAAGCACATACGGTTCTTGCAAAGAACCTGATTTAAGTTCTAAAACACTCACGCAAGGCTGTTTACAACAGCCCATAACTCCAGCCTCAGGGAGATCCGATACCTCTGGATTCTGGAGGATATATGTACTTATGTGACCATACCCCCTTCCCCTCCCCGCACAGGCACATACACATAATTAAAAATAATAAATCTTCAAACAATCAAACAGGCAAAGCAAAACTAGGGTGGAGTTTATAGGTAAAAGTGCTTGCTACAGAAGCCTAAAACCAGAGTCCCATTCTCACCTTTAATGACAGGAGAGAATAAGCTCTCAAATAAGTGTCCTCTGACTTCTGCATGCATGTTATGTATACACTGATGATTAAAAAACAAACAAAAGCTCACAAAAGACTAGCTGGTGACCTGGAAATGGCATTCATTATAGACCTTTAACCTCTACACTCATGTACACACACAAACACACACAAACACACACACACACACACACACACACACACACACACACACACACACACACACACACACTCCAAAGGCTGTTGCTGGGTGTGGTGGTGCATGCCCTGAATCTCAGCAATTAGGAGGTAAAAGCAAAAGGATCTGCACGTACAAGGAGAGCCCAGTCTACATAGCAAGTTCTAGGATAGCCAGGGCTACATAAGGAACCTGATTTTCAAAACCCAAAAAAATAAACAAAGCAAAAATTAATTAGTATCATCAATATGTCCACCAAGTTCTAAAATAGAAAAGTACAGAAAATTAGGGAGATGACACTAAAAACATAAGCAAAGACTAAGTAAGGTACTCAGGGCAGTAGAGCTCACAAAGAGGTACAGCAGCACACGCCTGTCATCCCAGCACTGGGGAGGCAGAATCTCTGAGTTCCAGACCAGGCTAGTCTACAGAGTGAGTTCTGTAATAGCCAGGGCTAAGCAGAGAAACCCTGTCTAAAAAAATAAAAATTAATTGAAAGAAGGAAGGAAGGAAGGACAGAAGGACAGAAGGAAGAAAGGAGAGAGATGGAACAGAGCAAAGTACTAGGTTAGAAGGCAAATCAAAAAATTCTAATAGATCATAAAGTCATGAAGTCAGGCAAGAACAGTGGCAGGCGGTACATTTCTGCAAGAGGCTGAACAGGACCAACGGTGGCCCAAGCATATGGGAATGCCACAAACAGCTGGAATAAAAACAATAAACAGTAGGTCTTGCAGCTCAAAGTGCAGTACAATCATCATAAATGACCCTTCCTCTGTAGAACAACAGTTTAGCTCCAGCACCTCATGGTCTACTGCTGAGAAATCAAACTCGGGGTCTTTATCTGTACTTCTACTCCAAGTTACTGAATATGACCTTTGAGGGCAGGCTGCAGCTCAGTCTGGTACAGCATGAGCATTGTATACACAATGTCCTCAGTTTGATCTCCAGCATGACAAAAAGGTGAAAGTAAGGGTGCAGATAAAAATTAAAACAAGGGGCTAGAGAGCTGACTCAGCAGTTAAGAGCACTGGCTGCTCTTCCATAGGTCCTGAGTTCAATTCCCAGCAACCACATGGTGGCTCACAACCATCTATAATGGGATCCAATGACCACTTCTGATGTGTGTAAAAATCAGAGACAGCATACTTAAATATATGATTTAAATAAATCTTAAAAAATTTAAGAATTCAAAGATTACCTGTGGCAGCATTCTTTTGTTGGAACTTGGTTAAATACATATTCATTCCTTTCTTAAAGTCCTAAAAAAATACAATTTTAAATAAAAGTGAGTCAAATCTCAGAATTTATAGCAGATACACACATTAATCAAAAGTAAATGTATTCAATTACTAAAATATCAGATATGCTGAAAAGCATGAATCCTTTTGAAGCCCATTAAGTTTTACCTAAGAGTAAAACTGTCTCCTACTTTTGCTCTCTCAGTGTGGTGCCTTATGTATTTATCTTGATAGTGTGGTGTTTTGAGAATGGTTCCCATGGGCTCCAGTTTTTGGAATCTTGATTCTCAGTGGGTAGACCTGCTGGGGAAGGATTAGCTCTGGCTTTTGGAGGAGGTATGTTACTAAGGGCAGACTTTTAGTTTTCAAAAGACTCTTGTAATTCCCCTTTGGCTCTCTGTGCCTGGTGGCTGTGTCTCAAGAGAGCTCTTAGCCAGTAGTGGTTGTGTTCTTATTCCCAACAATCGCCTAACACCCAGCACTTGAGGCAGGCCAGTGTCCGAATTCAAGGACAGTCTGGGCTACAAAGTGAGTTTCAGGACAGCTAGGGCTACACAGAGAATCCCTGTCTTAAAAACAAAAACACAGGAGAGAAAGCTCTTAGCTCCTGCCCACTACATGCTCCTCAGGAATGGTGATGGTCCCTAGCCCTCTGCAACTGTAAATCCCATTAAAACCTCTATCCTAGAAGTTGTCTTGGTCATGGTGTTTTGCCACATCAACAGAAAATGAATACAGACAGGATGTGGCCGTGACTGGCCTAAAATTCTCTGTGTAGATGTCCAACTGCCAAAGTTGTGTAGCACCTTCCTCCACTTTGTTTCCCTCTCTTGAGACGGGTGTTTCTGCACAGGCCCGGCTGTCCTGGAACTCACTCTATATGCCAGGCTGGCCTCAAAGAGACCTGCCTACTTTCGCCCCCCAAGCACTAGGATTAAAGGCCTGAGCTACCAGCACCCAGCTAGATTCCCACTCTTACCACATGCATACTAACTTGTGTATCATTCTTCTAGGAACCCTTAATAAGCAATATAAAAAAGGTCAATAGGGCTGGAGAGATGGCTCAGCGGTTGGGAGCACCCGACTGCTCTTCCAGAGGTCATGAGTTCAATTCCCAGCAACCACATGGTGGCTCACAACCATCTGTAAAGAGATCTGATGCCCTCTTCTGGTGTATCTGAGGACAGCTACAGTGTACTTGTATATAATAAATAAATAAATCTTTTAAAAAAAAAAAAAAAAAAAAGGTCAATAAACAAAAAATCAGATCAAAATTTTATTCCTTCTTTAAAACTGTGATTTCACAATACAGGATTGGAATTATTATGATTTTTATTATTTACCTTATCGCCAATGTAGTCATGTAGCATTCGGATTACAGATGCACCTTTGCTGTATGATATAGCATCAAATATCTCATCAACCTCAGATGGATGGCCCACACTGACCTGGCAGACAGTGTGATTCAGGGTTATGACAGGAAGCAGACAGCCTGTAATACTGAATTACATAAAAAGCTTTCTAGGAAAACCCTTCTAACTCTTCTTTTAACTAACTCATAAAAGTATGATAATCCTCAAAATAATACATATCCTCTTAATTCCCTGCTATTATTACAGCCTAGGTCCTCTTTTTTTTTTTTTTTTTTTTTTTTGGTTCTTTTTTTCGGAGCTGGGGACCGAACCCAGGGCCTTGCGCTTCCTAGGTAAGCGCTCTACCACTGAGCTAAATCCCCAGCCCCTAGGTCCTCTCTTTTGATCATGCCATTAATGCTCCATTTATTCTTAAATGTGTCTGGGGAAATATTAAGATGGAAAAATTTGATTTTTTCCACTAATATTTAATTTTACACACACACACACACACACACACACACACACACACACACAGTTGAATAACCCTTTCATAGGCAGCAAATATCAGATATCCTGCAAATCAGATATCTAAATTGCAATTAATAACAGTAGCAAGATTACAATTACAAAGTAGCAACGAAATGTTAGGATTGGGGGTCAGCACAACAGGAGAAGCCAAATTAAAAGGTGGCAGCAGTAGGAAGGCTGAGAGCAATGGCTAAACAGGGCAGAACTATAACTCCAGCTCTTTGATGCAAAATTTATAAACCACAAGAGCCACCCAGATATGGTGGCTTACGTCTAGCTCTCAGGAGACAAAAAGAGAAATTAACACCCATGACTTTAAGGCCAGCCAAATCTACACAGTAAGTTTTAGGCTAGCTGCAGTCACATAACAAAGTTCTATCTCGAAAAACAAACTAACAAAATGATAACAACAAAAGAAACTTCGAGATGGCTTAGTAGGTAAAAGAGCTGCAACTAAAGCCTGACAACGTAAGTTTGATCCCCAAAACTTATAGTAGAATGAGAGAAAGAGACTCTCAAAAGTTCTCTGGTATCAACACAGATTGGGGTAAGGGCTCTCACCCACAGACAAAAATAATAAGTAAAACAGAGCCAGAAATGATGGTGCACACCTTTAATCTTGGGGGGTGGGGTGGGGGTGGCAGAAACAGGCTGCTGAGTTGGGGGCCAGCCTGGTCTACAGAGCAACAACAGTCAAGACTACACAGAGAAACCCTATCTCAACACCCCCCCCCTTAAAAAATAAGCAAAACAAAATTTAAAACGCCCTATCAATAAAAAACAAAGTTTAAAAACAACAAAAAAAGCTGCCAGAGATAAGGACAAAGAGCAGACAGCCACAGAGGGTAACGGGACAGTGACCTTGTCTACTGCACAGCTGCTGCTGGACTAGTTACAGTATTGCTCAGTAGACTGGTTGGTTTCCTCCTATTGGTCAACAAAAATACCCATAGTTCCCACCTCTACAAAAAATTCTTTATATTCCCCACCTTAAAGAGAAATATCACTTAGAATTTAGCCTAAGAGTTTTGGGCATGAGCTAAAAACCAATCAATCAATCAATCAATCACACAAAGGAAATCACCCATGCAGCTTTTTTTTTCTTTTTTTCTTTTTTTGCATTTCAGAATCTTAAACATCCTGAGACATAACAAGTTACTTATTTCACTGAAATGGTTGCAAGGTATAGCTCACTTCAATAGGATGGCTGTTATCTAAGGCATCGAGTTCCTGGGCACGGGTATAATCTGCAGAAACAAACTGAGTCCAGATATCATACTCTGGGAAGCAGTGGTCTACACAAAGGTACTCAATCCAGGATGCAAAGCCTTCGTTCAACCAGAGATGAGTCCACCATTCCTAAAAGAGTAAAGGTAGAAGCGAGTGAGGGACACATAGGAGCAGTTACTGCATTACTGGGAACGCATGTCTCCCTTCTACTGTACTTGAAAATCTGTAACTTTGTAAAGTAAAATTCAACAGAAACCAGTTATCAATAAACTCATATTTGAGAGAAAAAAAGAGAATAAAAGAAATGCCAACTGGTGACACTATGATCAAGTAACCTCTAGCTGCCAGGGGTAAACAGAGGAAGGCATCTTAAGTGCACAGAAGCACAAACAGGGCGAGCAAGCAGAAAAGATTAGATATAAAAACCTCACAATGTCCGGAGTGAACTATGAGGGTACATTCCTTTGCAAAATTTTATATTTTTTCCCATTTATATAGTTTTATTTCATGTGCACTGGTGTTTTACCTACATGTATGTCTTGTGAGGACGTCAGATCCTCTGGAACTAGAGTTACATACAGTTGTAAGCTGCCCTTTGAGTACTGGGAATTGATCCCTCATTCTCTCCACCAGCAGTGTAAACCGCTGAGCCATCTCTTCGCCCCTACTGGGATATACACTCTCATGATCTGACAACTGAGGAGGATGAGGTAGGCTTAGGGTTAGGTTACAAAGTAAAATCTTATTACCTGGCCATGCCAAAAAAAAAAAAAAAAAAAGAAAAAGAAAAAGGAAAAGAAAAAAAGGTCAGGCATGGGCTGGGGATTTAGCTCAGTGGTAGAGCGCTTACCTAGGAAGCGCAAGGCCCTGGGTTCGGTCCCCAGCTCCAAAAAAAAGAACCAAAAAAAAAAAAAAAAAAAAAAAAAAGGTCAGGCATGGTACCTCACACCTTAGTGCCAATACTTAGCAGAGACAGGTGGTCTCTACAAATTTTGGGCCACCAGTTCTACATAGCAAGTTCCAGGGTCAGCCAGAGCTACAGGGTTCAAAAAAAAAAAAAAAAAAAAGAAAGAAAGAAAGAAAGAAAGAAAGAAAAAAGAAATAAGGACGAGGAGAAGAAAGAAAAACATTTAAAAAATGTTGAGTCTCAGTCTCCTTTCCTTTCTGTCCAGCAAGAAAACATTTATTTTTTAAATTTATTTATGTATTTATGTCCCAAATGCTGGCCCCCTCACAAGAAAAAGATTTCTGAGTTTATTGCAAAAGGCATCAGGCTGGAAAGTGACCATTTTCAGTCAAGAATTTCTCTTAAAACCCAAACGAAACCACAGATCTCAGGGCCAAGTGAGAAAGGTGAGAATCCTTCACACAATGACTGGGGCAAACAGTGACTTGGGTCTCTATTTCTAATTAAACAGACACAGCACAGCCCCAAGGACCACATGAATTTAACAGGACGATCACTCACAGCAGGAAGGAGCTCAAGAACAAATGACATTGATGCATTCATGAAACAGAACATTCACGTCTGAAAATGCACAGTGAGTTGAATAGTGGTGAGGTACAGAAATTAACAGCCTGGTCTAGAAACAGTAAACCTCCTTATTCCATTGGTACAGAGGTAACACTATTAAATATGTGACATCTATGTGGGTTTGACACAGAAACTAATAAAGAATTTTCTGTATAATGAAAAAAAAAGGTGACATGAAAAAAATTTAAAACCTATCTTTAGAACACATCAGTCTAATTTTCATTGATGTTGATTAAACCTCTTAGTAAAGTATGTAAAATATGTAAAATACGGATCTAAAGGTCAGAGAATTCTTTGTTGAATAGTAAAAAGGGCTGTTCATCTAAGTATCAATTAGGTGTTAATAAGCCCCACTAAGATGAGCTAGTTCAAAGTTACTGAACACTAGCCCTTTGGAATTTTAGTCTATGAAACAACTGGCATCTAATAAAGACAATTACGTAAGGGCAAAAGGTTGTTTTAAAACAGTAAGTGTGTATTTCCTCTGCTAAAATTTACTGCTAGTAATAAACAATTTTTTCTCAAGGTTGAGCACAAAAAATTGGTAGGACTTACTATATACCAAGAAAATACCAAATCAGGAATTGTAGCACAGGACTCCAATCCTACACCCTGGGAAGCAGAGAGGGAAGGATCTCTGTGAGTTCAAGGCCAGGCTGGTTGGTCTATAAAGGACCCTAGGACAGCCAGGACTACACAGAAAGCCTGTCTCAAAACAAAACAGAAACAGGTGAGGTGATGGCGCACACCTTTAATCCCAGTGCTTGGGAGGCAGAGGTTGACGATCTCTGAGTTTCAGGCCAGCCTGGTCCACAGACCAAGTTCCAAGACAGTTCAAAAAGTCAAAAACACAAAACAACAAAAACCTCCAAAACCGGAGGGAAAATAGAAATTTTTACACACATTAGAATGCAGGCATTAAGTCATATAGTTCCAAAGAAAATTTAAAAACATTGGGGTTGGAGTTAGAAGCACTGAATGCTCTTCCAGAGTACCAGGGTTCAAAATTCCCAGAACCCACACAGCAGCTCCAAGATCTGACAGCCTCACACAGACTACAGCCAGGCAAAACACCAATGCACATAAAATAAAAATAAGTTATTTTTTAAAAGCTACCTAATCTATAAGAAAAATTTTAAGCATACAAAGAAAAGTGGAAGAGCTTATTTTAACAGACTGACTTTCTTTAAAAATGTTCTTAGCTAGGTCATAGTTGAAACACACCTCACATTTTTGCTCATTTCTAGTACACATGGACTTAACCAATATCTAAGTCAGGTTCACTTCTTTGGCAGCCCATGGTGCTGTCAAGGAATCTGGCCAAGTCCAGTCTCCAGTTCTTTCAGGGCACAGGTAAGTCTAATTCATTTATTAAACTCTGTATTTCAAAACACTAACATAATTGGCTCCCACAGATAGAATTTTATTTACAGTAAAGGTGAAACATCAGGATTAACAGATATAAAATACAGTAACTGAAAACTCCAATTACATAGTTAGAATTTTAGTAGAACTTTATTCTACAGATTTTTTAAAAATTTTATTTCAAACTTCACCTTATTTTATGCAACTACAATAATGACTCACATAACCACTTTTTTGTGTTTATACAGTTCAATTTGTAAACTATGCAAAGATAACTTAAACTAGCTAGCCTGGAATCTCACTGCGGAGTTCAATCCTTTTTTACTATGACAAATTTTTTCTCTCACCCAAATTAGTACCTTAACATTTCCTATTTGCAAATGAATTGTAGTTACAAAACATTTCCTGTTAAATAACTACGGTCTCATCTCTGTTCTCATAAATATCTCTCTTCTCCCTTCCCTTAATTCCTCTAGGTACCTGGGAATCTAAGGACCTGAAACTGGGCAAGTATCTAACCATTGAGGTATCCGCAAAGCCCTGATAAATGCTTTGCAAAGCAGACCTTTTAAAAGAAAATGTTTTTTTTTTTTTTGTTTTTTTTTTGTTTTGTTTTTCAAGACAGGGTTTCTCTGTGGACAGTGTGTCCTGGAACTCACTTTGTACACAAATCTGGCCAGACATCCCCCCTGCCTCTGCCTCCCAAGTATAAGGATTAAAGCACCACCAGTACAGAGCACATAAGAAAATGTTTAATTTTTGGCCTAGCATCATAGCCAAATTTGAAAGAGTGTGGCCAAAATAGTGTGCAGCAGGACACAGATGGATATATTTGAGCACTTAAAAATATTAAATACCATAGTAACAAGATTTCCAAACCATTGATGGGCGAGTTCATGTCCCACAACCAGAGCAACCCACTGGCGTGATGAAGAACACGAGTTTTTTGGATCAATAAGCAATGCCGTCTCCCTGTTTTTAAAAGAATAAATAAAATGGTAAAAGTGTTTCAATAAAAGCATGAAGAAGTGCGGGGCATGCAGGCAATGATCAACTGCTCTACAGTGGCTTCAGCAATGCCGAGTAAACACTTCTCAGCAAGGGTAAGACAGACAGACGGTCAGCAGTCTGACGCCTACTGTGACAGGCTAAGGACAGCAGAGCTTGTCAGTGCGCTGTCTGGCGACTAGGACTGCTAATCAGAAGACAGGAAAAAGCGGCAGCAGAAGTCACCTCAGGTCCCAAAGGGACACTGAGCAGGCTCTACAGATCTGAGCTCATCCAAGGCAACTGAAAGTGGAAGGAGAAATTGTTTACAGACAGACTCAGCTTGAGAACTTATGCAACCCACATGTTTGTACTGTGCTGACAGCCATGTAAAAATCTGCCTAGAAAATACAGAATCGGGGAGGCTCCTCATGTTGGGCAATAGCTATGTAACTCTTGGGAAGAAATCACACTACACACAAGCCAGGAACACAACTAAAAATGCTACAAGTGCTAAATGCTCCCTTTAAAAATACTGTGCCCTCAGACAGTAGCACCAGCGAGGGAGTCCATCGCATGCTTCAAATAGTCATGGAACTCAGGAGAGGCAGAAAAGCATAAAGCAAAAGCCGCTCAACTGTGAATAGAGTGAAGCCCTTATGAAATCAGTGATTTGAAAGAAGGCAGGGTAATGTGTCATTAACATACCTATAAGTAACAAGGCCCCAGTTCTCCATGGCACCTTCATAAAATAAATAAACATTTATTGATATATATGCATACTTTTCCTCAAAAATTACAAAATTCAAATAAAGTCATACAATTCAGCAATAAAATGAAATTTACTTTACCAGCTGCAAAGTCAGCAATAGCAATGAGATCAATTTTAGGTAGAGGATAAGGAACATTGAAGTAGTCTTTATAAAAAGGCAAGGTTTTAGCAGCAACCTATAAAGTACAAAAAACATCCTATGAATACTTTATTGTAAGCCACATAGAAATCCACAAAGGAAACCTGCTTTAGGCCAAACTATCTTAAGCTTCTAGAAACTGATCCCAGGGAACTCTACTTCCTTTGAAGACTAATTGTAACAAATGTTGTCACTGACCTAACTGTAGCCCATGTATAAGCTGGTATGATCAATAACTATATAATTTCATAGTATTCCATAGAAAAACAAATTGTTTTTATATTCTCTCTTTCTCTTTTCTCCAGAGCAAAAGGTTTGAACTCACAACGTCATGCACTGTTAAATACAAACCACTACCTTCACCCCACGTTTGTGTTTTCTGGATCATTATCTGGGGGCTGGAGAGACGGCTCAGCGGTTAAGAGCACTGACTGCTCTTCCAGAGGTCCTAAGTTCAATTCCCAGCAACCACATGGTGGCTCACAACCCTCTGTAATGGGGTCTGATGCCCTTTCTAGTGTGTCTGAAGACAGCTACAGTGCACTTATATATAACAGATCTTAAAAAACAAAACAAAACAATGCTAATGCATCAAGGATGGCATATTCAAAATTCTAGTAAAAGTGAAATGAAAGTATCAAAACAACTTTCCATTAAATCATAAATAACTGTACTAATAATTGATCAGAAATGTAAATTCCCCAACCTGGAGTTATAGACTGTTGGAACAATCCTCTTCAAGGACATTTACCTCTAGTGCAAATTTTCCTTGCTCTGCTTTGCCAACAGGGGTGTAAACACGGACACACACACCATCTTTTGACCTTGTTTCTACAAAGTCATATTCACCCACAACAAATGCCACCAGATATGTAGACATAACAGGTGTGCGAGCAAACTTCACTTCCACTAAGTTTTCATCATCAGGGTATGGTTTCCTGTCAATGACATTCTTAAAGGAAAACAGAAACAGAAAACAAGAAAAATTTAAGGAGATTTTTATTGGTATTTTCGAGTAAATACTATGCAAAAACCTATAGGCATAACTACTTTTTTCCTTTCCTTTTCTTAGAATAATATTTTAATCAAATTTATCAGTGTTTTTTATATTATGAAGGTCTTTGCTCTTAGAAGAAGATTTTCTTTCAGTGGGATCATGGTGGTGCACACCTTTAGTCCCAGCACTCAGAAGACAGAGGCAGAGAGAGAGTTCAAGGCCAGCCTGGTCTACAGAGCGAGTTCCAGGACAGTCACAGCTACACAGAGAAACCCGGTCTCAAAACCAAACAAACAAGTTCTTTTCTTCTTCTTTCCTTTGTTGAAACAAGGTCTTAGTAACGATGTGCACTTTGTTGTTGTAGATCTTGCCGTGAAGACAGGCTAGCCTCTAACTCAGGGATCCACAGGCTGGGATCAAAGGTATGAACCACTTTCCCTGGTTTTTGAGAAAGTTCTTACACTAAGGAATTGGAAGCAAAATGTTAAAACACCATAGAGCTTACTTTAAAAACAAGGTAACTTTTCCAGAATAGTCTACATGACAAACATTGGGACGCTTTGTTTCAGTTTTGTTTTTTGTGATAGGGTCTCACCATACAGCTCTGCCTGCCCTTGAACTCAGAGATCCATTGTCTCTGCCTCCCATGTGCATGCAGAGGCATGCAGCATACGCAGGACTGCATTAGGAGGTTTTAGGTTTCCTTTTTTTTTTTTTAAAAAGTCCTCAATATTTTTCAAGTAAAAGTAAGGAAACAAGACAAAGTAAATTACCAATAAAAGTGATTATGGAATCTTACATCTTAAAGAGTATTAGTGAGTTCTAGATTCCAAATACCGTGTCCCAAAGCTCTGGAAGATGTAAAACTTCACCTTTACCTAGGGAATTCCCAACAGTTTCTCTGTTGAACAGCCCTGGCTTTCCTGGAACTCACTTTGTAGACCACACTGGCCTGGAACTCAGCGATCCACACCACAGACAACACATTCCAGTGGCTTTGTTTCTTTTCTTTTCTGTACAGTAGCTGTTTCTTAAGTAAGACTCTCCTTTCTTCCAAGGAAGCCCTATTTGTATTTAAAAAACAAACCTCAGATTCATTTACACTGTAATGTAAATGAATGTTCCCTGTAGAGTATTGGGTTCCTTTCTAGTAATGTAAAAGAAGAAAGTGGCATTTCAAGGGAATTCTTTCCATTAGTAACTAGGCAAAGCTGGATGTTTTTGTTATTTTTTGGCCTTTGGTAAAGGGTCTTTAACCCAGCTGGTCTGAAACTCATTATGTTGCCCAGAGTGGCCTTGAACTTAGAGCAACCTTTCTGCTCCAGTCTCTCAAGTGCTGGGATTACAGGCATGATTAATTTATGTCCTTCAATTTTACAAAGTAGATAAAATGGCAGCTCATGGACACCATCCTAGCACCTGAGAAGGTGAGGAAGGAAGAGAGATGTTTAAGGCCAGTTTGAGCTACAAAGTGAGTAACAGAACAGCCTTGAATACACTGCATCCTGACTTAAAACCGCACAGTAAGAAACTTGCCAGTATCTCTCTTAGGAGAAGTTCTTCCTCGAGGAGGAAAACCATCAGAATGCAACTGAGGAAAACAGGACTTACTGAAAACAAAGGCTGAAAGACGATGCTTCTGCCTGTAGTAGGCGTTATGCTGGGTGGTTCCATGTATCCTACTTAATCAACAAAGCAGGGTCACCAGAGACTAGTAAAAGTTTATTAGCACATACATACCATATTTGATAAAGCCACTCTATCTTTAGGCACAACCAACGAGATATCAAAAGTTGCTTTGATAGCAGGCTCATCCCAGCAAGGAAAAGCCCTTCGGGCATCAGTAGCCTTAAGGAAAACATAAACACCATTTAATTAACCTCGGAGATTGTTTCATGAAATCATTGCTGTTTTGCTGTCATTCATTAGGCAACTCTATAGTTCTTTATTTCTTTCCTTTTTGTAAAAACTGTGTTGACTATAATGAGTGTTTTCTCTGCGTGTATATTTGTATGCCAAGTTTGTACCTCATACCCTTGGACACCAGAATAGAGCATCAGATCCCATGGACCTAAAATTACAGTTGATTTTGAGTAGCCATGTGAGTGCTGGGAACTGAACCTGAGTTCTCTTGAAGATTAGCCTGTGTTCTTAACCTCTGAGCTCCCTCTCCACCTCCTTCCTTCCTTTTATTTTTTGTCAAGATTGAGACTCAGAACCCAGGGCCCCATGTGTAACAGGCAAGGCCTCATCTACTGATCTCTATCCACAGGCTTCCAGTATTTACTTTCTGTTCTTCTAGGTAATGAGCTCAGTGCTGGCTACGGTAAACATAATGCTGCTACCACTGTTACCTTAGCAATGATTTGTCAACTATCCTGCTGCAGATCACGACAAAAATGAGAATTATTTGTAATTATATTTTTGCTTTTATTAAAATATTTTAACATTTCAGATTTAATATGAACAGCTTTCCTAACACAGCAGACACAATCCAAAGCACAGACCATTTAATGCCATGCTGTAAGGATTCAAATTAGGGAAAATATGAGAGAAAGTGCCTCTGGTTTTTATTTTAAATTAACAATAAACAATACAATAATAAAAACATGTTGGGTAATATAATAAATAAGTAAAAATATTCCCAATCTCTGATGCACTCTGTCCTTTATCTAGAATGAGAATAAATACAGATGCTTTGGAAATGTGAAACAGGCTGTTTACTTACTGGCCTGTCTATATGCTACACATCGAACTCACTATCTGACCTACTTAGAGAGACAGCATTCTTTAAAATTAAAATGGGACTAGGGAGATAGCTTAGTCAGGAAGTGCATACTAAGCAAGTAGGATGAATTATGTTTGATCTTTAATTCGACTGCGGTAGTATTTATAATCGCAGTCCTGGGGAAACAGAGATAAGAAGGATTAGGGCTCCTTGGCTAGCTAGTCTAGCCTAATTAAAACTTTTTCTTGGTTGTTTTTTGAGACACAGTTTCACTCTGTGCCACCCAAGTCCTAATTGAAACTTTTTTTTTTTTTTTTAAAAAGGTAGGCTGGTGAGATAGCACTTAACAGCACTGCCTGCTCTTCCAAAGGAAAGAAGGAAAGAAGGAAGAAGGAAGGAAGGAAGGAAAGAAGGAAGGAAGGAAGGAAAGAAGGAAAAACAGAAAAAGAAAAGTAGGGGCTGGAGAAATGGCTCAGTGGTTAAGAGCACTGGCAGCCCTTCCAAAGGACCCAGCACCCACACGGTAGCCCACAACCATTCATATAACTAGAGCCCAGGGGATCCAATCCCCTCTTGTGGCCTCCGCAGGCACTGTATACATGCAGCACACAGATATACAAACAGGCAAAACACCCACACATATAAATCAATTAAATAAAAAAACAAAACACACCTGCTTGCTCTCCATGCTAACCTTTAAAAAAGACTGACTCTGGGTGAGGAACAGACACTGCTTTCAGTTGTGTGCCAATAGTAAGCCCACCAGGCTCTAGTGGATAGCTCCACCCACGGCCACACAGTCAGTCCTGGCCCAAACTAGAGAGAGCTATAGAAATGGCACAGAGGTTAAGCACATGTATTGCTGCTCTTGCAGAAGACCTGATTCAGTCTCCAGCACCCATGCATTACCACTTCCTTTAACTCCAGAGGAACCAACACCTGACCTCTGTGGGCACCTGAATCTGCACACGCACAAGCACTCATGTGCGCATGCATGTAAACATAAAAAACAAGTTTAAAATCATATACATATACAAAATCTGAGTCACCAAATAAAACAAAAAGGCAACAATGTGAGAAAGATATCTGGGTTGTGTGTGGAAGGGAGATAAAAGAGAGAGAAATATGCTGTGTGTGTGTGAGTGAGTGTGTGTGTATGTGTGTGTGTGCGCGCGCGCACGTGCGCACGCGCATGCGTAACTGTCAAAGAACAAATTTCATAATATTTTAAAAACACAGGGTTGGGGATTTAGCTCAGTGGTAGAGTGCTTGCCTAGCAAGCGCAAGGCCCTGGGTTCGGTCCCCAGCTCCGAGAAAAAAGAAAAAAAAAAAACAAAAACAAAACACAACAAAACCAGTTGGACACTGTGGCATACACCTTGGGACATCACAGCACTCGGGAGGCAGAGGCAAGTCCATCTCTGTGAGTCTCAGATCAGCCTGGTTTCATATCATGAGTTTCAGGACAGCCAAAGTTACATAGAGAGATCATATCTCAAAAAACCCCAAAGGTGTAAGGTTTTTGGTAAGTAGGAAAGAAAGCAAAATCAAAGACAATCTGAAGCCAGTGCAGTAGCCAGCATCTAGCCCCATGCCTTGAAAGATTAAGGAAATCAAAGACTTTCTGTTCATAGCCCAGTGGGAGGACGCCAAACCCACCAAGATCAAGAACAAGGATTATGTGGAGTTCAAGGTTTGCTGCAGCAGGTACCTTTCTTTACAGCCTGGTCATCACAGATAAGTAGAAGGCAGCAACGATTAAACAAGCCCTGCCCTCTGGTTTGCAGTGAAGGAGTTGAAATGAACCAGATTAGTGCATTTGACTATTTAAAAACACCCTGAAAAGTCAATTTAAAAAGAAAAAAAGTGGAGATGTACTGTAGGTAAGATTGCAGGATAATTGCAAAGAAACGTGCACATATAAATGTAGATGTATATTTTGGTTCTGGTTTCTTTTTGGTAGGGTAGCACTGTGCAGCCCTGGAAGCTCGCAGATTCACTATGTGGCCTAAAACAAGAACAAGAGCAAATCTGATACTAAATTTCCTTACCTTGGTCTGTACATAGACATGAATATACGAGCACTCTCCAACCTATAGCCCTCATTCCCTCCTGTTCTTCCTGAAAGTCTCTTCTCACGATTACTAAGTGTATGTGTACACGGATGCAGGTTTGAGCAAATGCCCTCAGAGAAAGGACAGAGTGTCAGAACCTCTGTAGCTAGAGTTGTTTATTCAGCTGCTCAACGTGGGTGCTAGAAATCACCAAACTCTCTAAGAGCAGAATAGTCTGTCAAACAGTTACCCACATCTCCCCAGCCCTACTTATCTTCTTTATATTGGTAGAAATAATCCTGATATAAAATACAAATTCCAGGGGCTGGAGAGATGGCTCAGTGGTTAAGAGCACTGACTGCTCTTCCAGAGGTCCTGAGTTCAATTCCCAGCAACCACATGGTGGCTCACAACCATCTGTAATGGGATCTGATGCCCTCTTCTGGTGTGTCTGAAGACAGCGACAGTGTGTTCATATAAAATAAATAAATAAATCTTTAAAAAAAAAAATACAAATTCCAGGGCCAGGTGTGGTGGCACACTCCTTTAATGCCAGCCCTCAGAAGACAGAGGCAAGTAGATCTCTGAGTTTGAGGACAGTCTGGGCTATAAAGCTTGTTCTAGGACAGCCAGGGCAATCTAGACCTGTGTTGAAAAAAAATAAAAGAAAATAAAATGCCAAGAATAGCATTAGTGACAGCCATACATACCTCAAACTGTGTTACAGCAGCATAGCGCACCTCGCCGGCGGGGGTGGTATATCTACTTCTGTAGAAACCTTTCATTTTGTCGTTCAGTTCTCCAACAAAATCTATCTTTAAGGTTCCTGTACCTGTGATTGAAGATGAATACAGATCTTTTTATTGACATTTTAATAACATAGGTACCAAAATATGCCCTCAAGACTTATATTCAATAAGCTATTACAAATGTTCAAAGCATTCGTTTCCTTTCTCAAATACTCCTTTCGGCACTGGAGAGACTACTCTTCTGACTGATATGAATGGCAAACTAATCCTAAGTTTTATCTAGGGGGACTGCTTAGAAAGTAATTTCACTAACTCTCAAATTACCACAATATATGAAGAATAGGAAAGAAAACATTAAATGTCCGTGTTTCTGTGCATGGGACTTCTAAAAATGTTTATGAATAGTTTATAAAGTTGAAAGAATTGTCCCCTTTTGTACAAGAGAAAATCAAGGGAAAAAATGTTAAGTGAAAGTCCTTAAACTAGTAAGCAGCAAGAACACTTTCACCTACAACTTGTTCTCGGTCAATTACATCACGTCTTTAGCCTTTTTAAGATAACGTTAGCACACAAAATGTAGCCAATTACTCTACCACTAAGGACAATATTTGTTTGATCTAGATAGAACAATGATTGCATATTCTTGTAAGGAATTATAGGGAAGAGCAATTATATTTGATCAACTAAGATAGAAGGCTCACTCAATCATCTGAGTGTGAGCACTAGAGAGAAGTTACTAAGCTAAGCACAAACGTAACCTAAATACGCACCCTATTGTTTTAAAAGCAAAACCAGTTTTGCCCATATGTGTGACTTTTTGCTTAAAAAAAAAAAAAAGTAGTACTATTTTTAGTAACAGAATGAAGACAATTCTATATCTAGTATTCAGCAGCTGAACTCAGATGCATGGCAAAATAGTCCACTGTACGTCCTACAGATCAAGTCACAACACATAAAGTACTTGGAAAAAATGTTGACTTTGGACTTGATCTGTCCGTGTGTTTACTTATAACAAGATCTAGAGTGTGTGAGTCTAAAGACAGGAGGAAAATGATTAGCCAATCAGACCAGACTATCATATCCTGATATTTCAAACTGTCAATGAAATGCTAAAAGTAATGATGTCTGACATTGATTCAATGTTGATTTTTTTTCTCCTTTGACATTAAATTTTTCTATGGCCTTAAAGTCAAATTTCATGCCTGACACTGAATTAGCTCTTCGGAAAGGTTCAAAGTCACACAAGTAGAAGTCTATATAACAGGCTTCTACTTAAAAACACGTGTGTCTGCCGTGTGGCTAAACTTATTTTCTCATGTGTCACTAAGTGATTCTGACAGTTAAGACAGAATTTTAGACTCCTTTAGCAAAGTAAGCACTAAAATAGTGTTGCATAAATAATCATGCTGCGAACAACACTGATGGTTTAACTAAAGCTCATCTGAATAGTTTTAAAACCAGACATCTGGTCTGTGATATCTCAAGGGACATTGAATATTTTCTGGTGTGTGTGTGTGCTAAGATGAACCCAGGGCATCATGAATAATGCTAAAAAGGTTCTCTGCCACTGAGCCATATCCCAAACTCCAGGGACTACTTTTTCTTTTAACAAGAATTACAGATTAGTAGGACAATAAGTAACAATATAGTTATGAGACTCTATAAGAATTATTAAAGATGGACACAAAGAATTAATAACTAATGCAAAAATGTAAGAAAATAACTAAGTGTTTTACTCTCTATTTTCTAGAGGAATTTACTGCTTTTTAAAGCAGATAATGTATTTACATTATTAAGGCTTTGCGAAGAAAACACAATAATTTTTAAAATTATTGGTGAAACTGGCAGCATGCTTTCCCTGTCACGGTGTTTTCTATTCTAACTCATATTCATAGTAAGTCTACTTTCAATTTCTCCTATTCGTAACAAAAGTGGACTTAAAACTCATAA
Source organism: Rattus norvegicus (assembly GCF_021556685.1). Lineage (NCBI taxonomy): Eukaryota > Metazoa > Chordata > Mammalia > Rodentia > Muridae > Rattus > Rattus norvegicus. The sequence continues at coordinate 88,476,628 of NC_141543.1, forward strand.
CTAAATAAGAAAGGCTGCTTACACTTTTACTTGGTTTTAAATCTCCAAGGCCATCAAACCATAACAAGATACTGACAGTGACCACTTCCAAAGAGTGGTTTACTAAACAAAATACAAAGTATTGGAAAGGATAATTACCTGAAATTCAAACAAAACACAAGTTAAAGATTTTTTAAAATCATTATTAAATTAGTTTCACATTACACAATACTAATCACAAAACATTACTATTAATGGAATTTTAAGGTGACTAGACAAAAAAGGACTTTTTGGCAAATTTCATTTATCAAATATCATGATGAACCAACAGGCAGTTGATCTTTAATTTTACACCTATTCATAAGGAACTACATTGTTTCCTCAATTAGATACTTAATATCAATAACCAACCTACTTATATTTGGATGGTAAACCTTTTAAAACATAAAGCCAGTTTAGCGGCTCACACCTTTAATCCCAGCACTAGGCAGATCTCTCTGAGTTTGAGGCCAGCCTGTCTCCATGGTTGAGACTTCTAGGTCAGCAAGAGCTGTAAATGAGACCTTCTCTCCAAAAACAACAAGAACAAAGAGCAAAGCAAGAAACAAACTATAAAATAATGATTAAAATTAAACAACTAAGATAATCACAACATCTATCAAAAACATAAATGTTGAAAGTTTAGGAAATTATAACTGCAAAACCTACATATCTTGAAGTAATTTAATAAGCTTACTAAAAGCTATAAAACTAAAAATCAATTTCTATAAAAGGAAAATGCTATAAACAATGTGTTTCTGTTCTTAAGCTTTCACCCCTTACAATGATTATGGGATATTAATCACTATTTCAGAATGATGCCAGTATCAGAGATGCTTTACTTGGCTGATAACTGGTACACTGTTAAGTTTGAAGAGACAAACACAAAGGCTACTGAAGACGTACGTCCTAAGATTATGTTCATTCAGAATTTACTCCATCTTCACTCAAGACCAGTTCTATGAACTGATAAAAATCAGAGTAGAGAACTTTTTCTTCAGATTTAGTTGTTTGTTTGTTTTTTTCTTTTTTGTTTTGTTTTTTTTTTTCGGAGCTGGGCCTGCAAGCGCTGTACCACTGAGCTAAATCCCCAACCCCCAAATTTAGTTGTTTTTATCTCTTCCAAATTCACAGATGTGAGGCAAGGCCTTTATTTAAAACAAAAATGACTGACTGATCCTGAAATCTTTGGTATAATATGGAAGTCAAGATTTTCCAATAAACATTATCACAGATATTCATAATTTAAAAATTAAAATTGTGTTGTTACTATTAGTGGGTAGAGACCTTCTAAATAGGGTGTTTTATTTTTATTGGAGTTTTTTTCTTTCTCTTTTAAATGGGGTCAGTTTTCTCCTTCTACCTCTACATAGGTTCTAGGGATTGGATTCAGGTCACCAGGTTTCTATGGCTAATGCCATTTACTCACTGGGGTATCATGTTGGCCCAATATTCATAATTTAATACAGTCACACTTGTGGGATTTACTATAGCTGGGAAGATGATCAGTAGTTAAGAGCACTGGCCACTCATCGAGAACTCAAGCTTGGCTCCCTGAAGTCACACGAGGTTCACAAGCACCTGTCCCTCCAGCACCAGCTTTCTGATCTCTATAGGCTCTACACACACATCACAGAGACACACACAAACGTCAAATACATTTTTTTAAAAAAAGAATTGTTCTATTAACTTAAAAAAAAACAAAAATTAAATTAGGTATTATATGTTTAAACTCAATTTCCAATAAAATATGAAGCAGATAAAAAACACTATTCTAATTTATAGTATATTACATATATGTAATTTCTCTGGTATTATTTGAAATGGCTTTTAACATTTATTAAAAATGATGCAGCCTAACCTAGTGGTGGTAGCTCATATGCCTTTATTCCAGCATTCGGGAGGCAGAAGAAAGCAGATCTTTGTGAGTTCAATCAAGGTCAGCCTGGTCTGCAGAGTGAGTTCCAGGGCAGCCAGGGCTACACAGAGAAACCTTGTCTCAGGAATAAAAGAATAATATAGTATGGAGCTAGAGAGATGGCTCGGCATTAAGAGTACAGGCTCCTCTTCAAAAGGGCTGGGATTTGAGTCCCAGCACTCACACGGCAGCTCACAACTGTGTGTAACTCCAGTTACAGAAGATCCGAGCCTTCTGGCCTCTTCAGGCACCAGGCACAGAAAATCATAAAGAGAAAACACCCATATACATAACATTATTTTTAAAAAAGTTTCAGGATATATAAATGACTACAAAACTATGGCAGTCTCTAGAGGCATAAGAAACTGGTCACTCTTGAGGGGCAAACTGAGGAGGACAAGGCAAGATTTCATCAGACAGCATATGAATCTTAAAACTAAGCAAGACTGTATCAAAGTAAATAAATCAGGGCTTTGGGGTGTGAAAATGTGGCTCAGTGATGAAGGCATGTGTCCAACATGTGTAAGTTTTATGTTCAACTCCAAGTTGTTGGGGATAGGGACTCAATTCTGGGCTAAGGTTGGGCATATTGGCCACAAATTTAATCCCAGGACTCAGGAGGGAGAGGCACGGGGATATATGTGTTTGAGGCCAACATGGTGTGCTATTTACCATGTTCTAGCCCAGCCAGAGCTACATAGACTCTGCCTCACACAAAAGAAAACAATAAAGCAAACATACAACAAACTTGAGCAGGAGAAAATAGCATACCCCAGAACCCCAGCATTTGAAGGCAGAGACAAGTTCAAAACCTGCCTGGCTTACATATCAAGTTGGAGTCCCACGTATGATGCCCTGGGTTCAGTCCCTAATACTGTGAACAAAGAAGCAAACCAAAAAGCATGGTTGTGTAGCAGAGACACAGGCTTGTTTGCTCTGTCTAGTTCTGAACTGTTGTATTATGTATATGCTGCCCAGGATAGGCTGATCCTCACGGCACAACAATATAACTGGCTGGTAAGCTTCAGAGCCATCCTCCCATCTCGGTCCATCCATCTGCCTTTTTTTTCCCTCGGAGCTGTGGACCGAACCCAGGGCCTTAAGCGCTCTACCACTGAGCTAAATCCCCAACCCCCCATCTGCCTTTTTATCCGAGTTCTGTGGCTCCAACTTGGAATATTAGGACTGTGTGGAAGCAACCTGATCATCTCCTTAGCCCCTGTTTTAATATTTATGACCCTTCATTTTTACTCAACTGTTCTTACACTGTGTGTGTGTGTGTGTGTGTGTGTGTGTGTGTGTGTGTGTGTGTGTGTGTATGTATGTAGAAAAATCTTTCTGCCAAGTGGTCTTGGAGACCAAACTCAGGTTGTCAGGATTTCCCCCCCCACCCCCCGCCCCGGAGCTGAGGACTGAACCCAGGGCCTTAAGCGCTCTACCATTTTTTTTTTAATATTTTATTTAATGCACGCTAGTGTTCTGCTTGCTTGTACACTGCCTGGAACTGGAGTTGCTAGACAGTCATACAAGTGCTGGGAATTGAACCTGAGTCCTTTGGAAGAACACCCAGTGTTCCTAGCCACTGAGCCATGTCTCCAGCCCTTGTCAGGCTTCTTGTACATAGCAAACCTTTGTTTTCTTACACTTCTTTTCTTCTTCCCTGTTAGTGGCAATGGGGACTAAACCCAAATCCTTGGGCAGGACAGAAAGTTTGAACACTAGCTACATCCACATCCTTTTTGTTTACTTGTGCTTGATGTTAAGTTGGTGAATTTTCGGTCTTTTTAACTAAATATGCTGCTTGTATAGTGTTTTACTTATATCCCATGTTTTCATATATGGCAAATTTCTTTTCCAGTTCTAAATGTTTTATTTGCTTTTGCCGCTTATTTTAGATGGAATCTTACTAGATTAACCAACCTGGTCTTAAACTCCCTGGCTCAAATAATTATCTCATTCCAACATCTTAAATAGCCAGGATTACAAATCCATGCCATAGGGATTGGGGATTTAGCTCAGTGGTAGAGCGCTTGCCTAGCAAGCCCAAGGCCCTGGGTTCGGTCCCCAGCTCCGGGGAAAAAAAAGAAAAAAAAAAAAAAAAAAAAAGAAAAAACAAACAAATCCATGCCATTATGTCTGGCCGTTTCTAACTGTTTTCTTCCCGGCTGATTTTCAGTACTGGGGCTATACTATGCCTTACACATTCTGAAAAGTATTCTGCCAACTTAACTTTCCTAACAAGTTTTGACTCAATTATTTTAAATATGTGAAAAAGAAATTTTTGTGCTATTTTTGGGGAGAGAGGTTGTTGTTGTTATTGGTTTTGTGTGTGTGTTTTGTTGTTGTTTTTGAAACATGGTTTCTCTATGTTGGCCTCCAACTCAGAGATCCCCCTGCCTCTGCCTCCTGAGTACTGGGATTAAAGCTGTGCACAATGCCAAGCTGTGGTATTGATTTCTAACGTCACAGTAGCAACAGAGAATATAGTCCCCGAATGAGGGCTGGGGTGATGGCTCAGTGGTTAGTATCACTGGCAGCTCTTCCAAGTGACCCAGTTTTGATTTCCAGCCCTCACATGGCACACAACCACCTGCAAATCCAGTTCCAGGGAATCGGTCTATCTCTTCTGGCTTCCACTGGCAGCAGGCACATATTTAGTGCTCAGACATACATGTAGACAAAACACTCATACACATAAAATTACTTGTTTTGATTTTGTTGTTTTGAACAAGATCTCTATGTAGTCCTGGCTATCCAGGAGCTCACTATGTCGGCCACAATGACGTCAAACTCAAACAGGTCCTACTACCTTTGCTGTTCACCCCCTCAACACCCAGTGCTGGGATTTAAGGCCTGTGCCATCAAGGCCTAGCCTAAAATTACTCTAGTTTTATCAACTAACAGTTCGTAGTTTTAAACTGATACAATAGCCCCAGGCTTATCTATAAACCTAGCCAGTGTGCCCTTAACTCTCCAAAAGCACCCAGCAGCCAATGGTTTTAACTCTCATTTCTAAACACTTGCTTATATAACTGTATTCACCTTTTAAAATGTTCATTTACGTACATAGATATTTCTCTTGCCTGTGTATATGTATATTCCATGTGTGCCTGGTGCCCCTGAAAGCCATAAAGAACATATGATACCCTAGAACTGGAATTACAGACAGCTATACTCTCACACAAATTCATGGTTTGACTAAATACAGAATTCCAAGTTGAAAATTAGAGTCACCTAGTATTTTAAACAATCATTTATTATAGTTTCCATTGTTCCTAAGGAAAGTCTAGTAGAGGGTAGGGATGCTTGTCTATCATGTACAAAGCCTTAAGTCTGACTCCAAGCACCCTATCAGAGCTGCCTGCTGGCCTGTAACCCCAGCACTTGAGATGGAGGAGGCAGGAGGAACAGAAGTCTAAGGCTACCCTTGGTCAGAGTGTTTGAGGCCAATCGGGGCTACATGACACCTTGTTTCAAAAAATAAAACAAGTCTAGTGCTAATCTGATTCCTAAACTTTGACGGCATGTGCCAGCCTCCATCCCATCCCAACAGAAATTCTCTTAAAGCTTCACTTTATTCCTAAGGCACTAAAATCTGCTTTGGGATGCAATTTTTTTTTTAATATTTTCTCAATCAATCTCTCTCCAAAGAAATATTTTATAAACTAAAAGCTCCTGTGTTTAACTCAAAGAGTTATTTAAATTTATTCACTTAAAAAAAATTTTTTTTATCTTTTTGAGATAGGGTTTCTCTGTGTAACCCTGGCTGTCCTGGAACTCACTCAATAGACCAGCCTTTAACTAAGAGCTCTGCCTGCCTCTGCCTCCTGAGTGCTGGAAATAAAACTGTACACAAAACACCACCCAGCCCTGTACTATTTTAAACATATGATCCATCAACTTGAATATGTGCACGCATATACTTTTTAAGTGTGTTATAATTAGTACTTTATTATGTTAAAAAGAATTTATAAACTTATTGTTAAATACACTTTGCTATACTAATGTGTCAAAATGAATCTCAGTGTTGGACAAATATATTAATTCTAATTCTTTCACCAACACATGAAATGTCTTGATAAATACTCTTTTAGGTATAAAATACTTTTGTTATGACTTTTTCTTAGAGTATCTTCATATATTCATAACAGTGACAGCTGGTTTTTTCTTCCTTTTCTTTTCTGTTTTTTGTTGGACAAGCTGGTTTTCAAAGTATTTACATGGATTTATCTCTAAGTAGTATACAGAGACATTTGTTTATTATCAAGAATCTTTTTCATTTAAGATTTATTTCTGGGGTTGGGGATTTAGCTCAGTGGTAGAGCACTTGCCTAGCAAGCGCAAGGCCCTGGGTTCGGTCCTCAGCTCCGGGGGGGAAAAAAAAAAAAAGATTTCTATTTGTGAGGGCTGGGAAGAGCAGGGAGTGGAAGAGGAAAAGAGAGAGGAATCAGAGGGCAGGAACCAAACTTAGTCCTGTGGAAGAGTGACAAGTACTCTTAACCACTGAGCCATCTCTCAGTCCGCATTAAACTTCAGTTTACATGACAAGAAAAAACTGGTTTAGTATTATAGTAACTTATTTTGATATCTCTGATTACTAGGAAACTAAATACATTTAAGTTATTTATACTTTTTCTGTATGATCTCTCCTTTTCCTTCATCTACTTATTTATCAAATTTCTAGAGCTTTCCTAATTGATTTGGGGATAATTTCTTCTATATTCTTTGTACTTTTATGTCAAGTAATAGTAACATCATACTAACAAATCTTCCTTTCTGTGCTCTCACTAGTAAAATTTCTCTTGTTCTGGTTGTACACTAAAATGCTATGTGAAACATTCTCCTTAGAGATTTCAATCAGCATCAGATGGAGGGAGCTCCTGAAATGTATTTTTAACAAACAGAAACTGAAGGCTATACATCTTATTATATAGCAAACAATCTTTAGTTTTTCATAGTTTTCTGTTTAAGTAAAACACAAAAGACAAAAAAATTTGAAACTTTTATTCTCAAAATTCAGAATGTTTAAGGGGGAAGAAAAGCTCTTAACATTTTAATCTGTAAGCAATAACAGTGGAAGAAATGAGCTGATTCCTTTGGAACAGTAAAATGTATTCTCTCTCATAGGATTTCACAAAAGATACGCTTCTTACCTGTTTGGAGAGTACTAGGAAAAGACAAGGTGACTTTCTCATCTTCATTCTGATAGTTAAATCCTGTCGCATGGATTTCTGGAAAGAAGAAGAGAAAAATTATTTCACAAATCTGAGTGCTGAAAGGAACAAATCCCCAGTGCTGCAGTTAAGAGCTCTAACAACGTCTAAAATGAATGACTGTTCTCGTTTGTGAGACAGACCTGGCTCTACTGCCCAGGCTGATCTGACCTGTGGAAAATGTAACATTCTCCATTTAATAAATCAAGTTTCAATAATGAGTAAAACAAGATCCTTAAAAAATAATTACACATGGGGCTGGAGAGATGGCTCAGTGGTTAAAAGCACCAGATGCTCTTTCAGAGGTCATGGGTTCAATTCCCAGCACCCACATGGCAGTTCACAACTGTCTTTTTTTTTTTTCTTTTTTTTCCTTTTTTTCGGAGCTGGGGACCGAACCCAGGGCCTTGCGCTTGCTAGGCAAGCGCTCTACCACTGAGCTAAATCCCCAACCCCCACAACTGTCTTATAACACCAGTTCCAGGGGATTTGACCCCCTCACACAGCCATACATGCAAACAAAACAGCAATGCACAGAAAATATAAATAAAGCATTAAATAAATAATAATAATGTGGGCTGCTGAGATGGTCTATAGGTAAAGGCACTTGCCGCACAAGTCTGGTAATATTAGTTCAGAATTCTCAGAACCCATGTAGATGTACCAACTCCACAACACTTTCTATAACCAACACAAGAACACACAATTTTTAAAAATTATATTTCTTTATAAATTTGTCATCTTTGGTGATATGAAGGAAATAGGGTCACTACAAATGATATATTTTCTTTTTTATTTATTCATTTATACTGTCCTCATCTTTTTCTGAGATAGGGTCTTGCTATATAGCAAGACTGTACTGGAACTAGGAATTATTTTGCCACAGCTTCCAAAGTTCTAACAGTTTTGCCAGAATTACAGAAATGTTCATTCTAATTCTTACGTAACGATATTACTTTCTATGCTGCATCTGTGCAGCACAAATCTTCAGAAGATTACTACATTGTCAAGAGTTCATTGTTAGAAATATCATGGAAGTCTTGCACCTCTCTCCCCAAAGTAGATAATGTAAACTAAGAAAGAAATCACACTTTTCTGGATTCTGTGCTCTTATATTTTGCAAAAATAAATAAGAACCTGTACAGATATTAGAACTCCAATTATTTATCCTCTACCACCCAGAAGTGAAAAGAAACTGCTAACTTTAGTACTGCTTAAGGAAGCTTACTTAACACATTAATAAGCCATAAGCCGGGCTGGAGAGATGGCTCAGTGGTTAAGAGCACTGACTGCTCTTCCAGAGGTCCTGAGTTCAATTCCCAGCAACCACATGGTGGCTCACAACCATCTGTAATGAGATCTGGTGCCCTCTTCTGGCCTGCAGTCACATATGCAGGCAGAATGCTGTACATAAAATAAATAAATAAATCTTAAAAAAAAAAAAAAAAGCCATAAGCCAGTTCCAACCAACACATCCCAAGTTCACCCCTAATAAAAATGATGGGCATATAGATGGGGCCTTAAGCATGTAAAAATCTCTCTCTCTCTCTCTCTCTCTCTCTCTCTCTCTCTCTCACACACACACACACACACACACACACACACACACTACCAATTCAAACCCATTATAATGACTATAGTCAAACTTACAGACATATCTAGGGAGGCTTAGAGAACTGAAGAGCAGGTACATTGCTGGAAGAATATGTAAGGGTGCACACCGAGTAGACAGTTTATTACTTCATCAAAAGGTTAAACACACAGTTGCCTTATTTATGGTGGGCAATCACATTCCCATGAGTGTTTTCATTCTCCCGCTCTCTCTGTCTACACAAAGACATGTAAATGACCACAATTATAATGGCTCCAATGTAGGGCTTCTGTCATTGACTGTCCATAACTAATGAATAGATAAAATGTGGTAGTGTCCAAAATCAATTGTTATTCAGCAATGAACAGTGTGGTGCTGTGCTACAGACGGCTCCATGGGTAAAGGTACACCACCATACCTGACAACTTGAGCTAGACACCCACATGGTGGAAAGAGAGGACCAATTCCTGAAAGCTGTCTCTGACCACCACAAATACATTACGGGGTGTATGCCACCACCCTTTCCAAATAAACCAAGTTAGACAAGTAGAATCAGAAGCTCAAGGCAAGCCCTGGATTTATTATAGGTTTGAGGCCAGCCTAAACTACATGAAAAAAATGTCTCTAACAAAATTTTTTTTTTAAATAAATGAGTGGTGAATTGAGGGGACATGGGCAATGACTTCTAATGAGTACTTTCTTCTTGGAGCTTTGAAGTGTTGATTGGGTCTGTTGATGGTCACACAAAGCCTGAGGACAATCTAAAGCTGAAACATAGGTTGTACCTTATTCATTCTTAAAATGAATGACTTCATGAGGCAGCACTCCTGCAGTTTCAGGTTAGGTGTACCTACAGGCATGAGCCACACCCTTATGTGCTTTAAGTCGGCTAGCAGAATTACAAACATGTCTGTATTATCACTATGGTTCATACGTGTGTGTAAAACTAAAACCTTTACAAAGCCAAAAAACAGTTAAGTTCGGACTATGAAGGAGTTTCAGCAATCCTCTGAGTAAAGCTTCCTCACTGTAGATAAGGAAAATGGAAAATGAAAAACAGAGTTAAGGATTTGATGAAGACTGCATGGCTAAACTAGAAGTCAGTAGTCTTCTTGTATCTATTTCTAAGATGCTTTTTGCTATCATAAAATTTCTTCTAAATTTAAGCAGATATCCAAAATTTGGTATAGAGAGAATTGTTCTCTACTAAACCAAAAACTAAAAATGTGTTGTAAAGTAATTCCCTAAAATACTATTCAAATAACCTGAAGGGAAGGCAGTCACCACCTCAATGACTAGAAATGTCCCTCTACCAGGTGTGGTGGCCCACAGCAGCAATCCTAGCACTTGGGAGGCCAAGGCAGGAAGATCATGATGAGTTTGGGGACAGCCTAGAATGACAGTGAGATAGTATCTCAAACGATCAAACAAAAAACAATATTCTTTTGTCTGTGTGTACATGTGCACTGGAGACCAAGGGGAACATTAGGTGTCTTCCTGGATCAGTCTCCAACTCAGGTTTTGTGTCAGTCTCTTATTGAACCTGCAGCACATGATCTGGCTAGGTTGGCAGGCCAATGATCTCCAAGTCCACTTTTATGTGAACGCTGTAGATCTGAAATCAAACGCACAACTATGTAGCAATTACTAAGACACCTCCCCAGCCAAAGTTCTTTTCTAAGAGGAAATGATATTCTTGTAGCTCTGAGCTATTGTGATCAAGGATTACTAAAACCAATTTGCTCTTATAAACTACAGAGACACTTCAAACTGCAGGCTAGTAAAACACTGAAGAATAGAGCGTGAGACTACAACGGTCCGGGACTCCACTCCATCCCACAGTGCATACTTCCAACTGTAAGTACACCAGGCTTCATAACTACCAGGGCACCAAATCCCCTCTAAAGTTTTCTCTGAAAAGAAAGTAGCCATGTATTTGAATTCTCTTAGAATATCTTGAATTATTAGAGCTATTTCACTCCTTTTATGTTTAATGACTGTAAGTAGAGCATCCTTAGCCCCAAATCAAAGTCTTGTGATGCACTGAGGTTCAGGAACCCTAACATAAATGGCCAAAGCAAAAATGAAAAGGTACTCAACATTAGTAGTCATCAAGGAAATACAAACTCAAACCACCACCACCGACCATTACACTGGCATGGTTCAGCTTTTCTAGAGGGGCAACAAAAAATGTTACCTAAAATTAATGTTGATGCAAACGTTCTCGAACCAACCTTAGGGTTCCCATGTCTGCTTGGCAGTTCTTCCTCCAACTATGTAAAGGCTGTAGAGTCTTCAGATGTAACTCCCTCTTTAAAGAGCTGTTCTATGGCTTCTAAGAACAACTCTTCACAGGGATGGGAGTGTGTAGATCTGGTGCTTCTTTTTATATGCATGAAGCCCTGGGTCCCCCCCCACACACACACACTAACATGGGGCATGGTGGTAAGTGGCTGTCCCAGGACTTGGGAGGCAGATACAGTTCAGAATTTCAATGTCAATCACAACTACATTGTAAAAGTAGTGTTTTTTAAGGAGCCATTTGACTCCCCACTCCCCAAGCTATTTAATGTGTATAAGTTCGCCACCACCAACATACCAGAAGAGAGCATCAAAGAGGGCATCAGATCCCATTACAGATAGTTGTGAGTCACCATGTGGTGGCTGGGAATTTAATTCAGGACCTCTGGAATTGCAGCCAGTGCTCTCTCTTAATTGCTGGGCCATCTCTCCAGCCACATAAAAGTAACTTTTTATTCTCCAATATTAGACTTACTGCCTCTGTCTGCTAGCTTAGGCCTAGTCCTGGGAGCTTCTGTCTTCCATATAATCTTATCTAGGCCTAGAATGTTTTCAGCCTCTGAGACGTACTACTGAATAAGAACAACCTTTCAGTCCCCAGCTCCGAAAAAAAGAGGGGAAAAAAAAAAAGAACAACCTTTCTAATTCTTTCTGAACTCTGGCTGGCTGGTCAATCAGTTGTTCCGACTCAAAATTCTCCATAGCAACTGACTCAATCTGGCTTCTCATGCCGCTCTGACTTTTTGCTCTTCTTGGCCTCAAACTAACTCTGACAATCTATTCTAATCTGGCTCCTCATCCTCTGGCTCATTTCTGTCTTCACCTATATCTAGCTTATTCTCTCTTTAATCTATCTCTATAAAACTGTCTCTTCTCCCTCCCTCCCTCCCTCTTCCCATTCTTTCCACTGCTCTCATAAAGTAACTTCTTTTTCCTCTCCTAGTGGGCTTATCCTATTCTGCCAAATCTTCCTCTGATTCGTCACTTTGTCTGCTACCCAATTAGATATCACTTTCAAACATATGTGTTTGCTTCTACAAACTAGCGTTACCTTCATTGTTTGCGATTAGTGTGTACTAAGGGAGTGTTTTGTACTCGAGCAGGAGAGATTAAAGATGTGTGCTAAAGGTTGAGCCACACGAGAAATAGAAACAGGATTTTTTCAGTAAATAACACAGCTCAGGGTTCACAGTATGATCAAATATACTGCAACACTACATGGTGAGTTCAAAGCCAACCTTGGCTAAATAAGACCCAAATCAAAAAAAAAAAAAAAAAAAAAAAAAAAGGTATCCTCATTGTAGATATCCCTTTTCTTCCCTGTCTGTCTCTGTCTCTCTCTGTATATGTCTCTCTCTCCTTTAATACTACTTTATTCTGCATGTTTTCTTGTTGCCTATTAGGATATAATAACCTATCAGTATTTGAGATTTTACCAATGGTCCTAGCTCATAACTTCATCCACAAAGTAGGTCTCAACTAATTAGGCATAAGGTAACCCTGTCTGTCTCTGCTGCCACAATTTCACACAATGTCATGTCTGGTACACCGGAGGCAGGGATGCTAGATTGCGATACCAAGACGAATCTGGCCAGGCTTTCCTGGATTTCCTTACCAACTCCATTAGCATTAGCTAAGCAAGTCTTTTTATAAATAAATAAATAAATAAATAAATAAATAAATAAATAAATAATAAATAAATAAATAAATACCTCAAAAGGTAAAAGTTCAGAGAGCTTCCAGACAGAGAAATTCCTAGAGAAGGATGAACTTTTCCCCAATATTGTTTTGGCTTGTTTTAAGAATCTATCTTACTATGTAGCCAGATTGGCTTTAAATTCGCAGAGATCTACCTGCCTCTGCCTCCTAAGTGCTGGGAGCACAGGCTTGCCCCACCATGCCTGGTACTGCATACGGTGCCACCTGTATCCTTTATAATAAGCCAGGAAACAACTCCCTGAGACCTGTGAGCTGCTAAAACACAGTCATCAAAACTGAAGAGGTGGCTGTAAGGAGGTGGATGTGAGGAGGTGGAGTGGTTGGGAGATGAAAAGCACAGGTAGAAATCACTCAGGTTTTGTAACCGATATCTGAAGAGAAGGACCACAAATATCTTGGGATCTGAACTCTCCACGATGGGACTATCTACAGGTAGACTGTGTCAGAGCAAAATTGGTCTAGATGACACCCAGCTGGTGTCCCTTTTGCTGAATTGCTTGCTTGCTTTCTGGGGGTAAGGAGACCCATGCTTTTTGAGATTACAGTTTCCTGTCTTGCAGTATGATATAGAGCATTTATTTTCCCAAATAAAATATGACTACCAAGAAAGAATGTTGAGATAAGCCTAGTGTGGTAGCACATAACTTTAATCCCAGCATTCAGGAGGCAGAGGCCAGCCTGGTCTACAAAGTAAGTTCTGGGACAGCCAGGGCTGTTACACAGAGAAACCCTGTCTCGAAAAAATAAATAAATAAATAAATAAATAAATAAATAAATAAATAAATAAATAGGATTAGCTGGGTGTGTGTGTGTGTAGGGAGTGGGAGTTCACGCTTTTTCAGGAGGCAGGGGTCTCTACAGAGAGGCTGGTTGTCCTGGAACTCATTAGATAAGTCAGGCTAGTCTTCAACTCATAGATCTGCCAGCCTCTGGTTCCCAGGTGCTTGGATTAAAGGCATGTGCCCACAAATTTGCTCCCATCACTCAGGAGGCAGAGATGCAAAGATCTTTGCATTCAATGCCAGCCTGACCTACACAGCCAGTTCCAAGGCTACACAGTGAACCCTGGTTCAAATGAAAAGATAAAAAGAATAAATGTTAAGGCTTTCTTGAGGTTGGTTATTTTGATTTTTTTGACTGTTTTGTTTGGTTTTTGTTCAGTGCTGGGGATCCCACCCAGGACCTCATGAATGCTAAGAAAAACTTCCTTTTCTCTTTTGCACAATAGCAGGGAATTTCTGAACACAGCGGCAAATACTTACACAAGAAATGAGCTCATAGGGGTTGGGGATTTAGCTCAGTGGTAGAGCGCTTGACTAGCAAGCACAAGGTCCTGGGTTCGGTCCTCAGCTCCGAGAAAAAAAAAAAAAAAGAGCTCATAAAGAAATGAGCAATTGTGCCATGGAGTTCATCACCTAAATTGTCCTGATAAAAACTACCCTTACGGGGCTGGGGATTTAGCTCAGTGGTAGAGCGCTTACCTAGGAAGCGCAAGGCCCTGGGTTCGGTCCCCAGTTCCGAAAAAAAGAACCAAAAAAAAAAAAAAAAAAAAAAAAAAAAACTACCCTTACGGGGGCTGGAGAGATGGCTCAGTGGTTAAGAGCACTGACTGTTCTTCCAGAGGTCCTGAGTTCAAATCCCAGCAACCACATGGTGGCTCACAGCCACCTGTAATGGGATCTGATGCCCTCTTCTGGTGTGTCTGAAGACAGCAGCAGTGTACTCATATACATTAAATAAATAAATCTTTAAAAAAAAAAAAACTACCATTACTAATTCAACTGAATTGCTGGCAGGAAAGCATGTGTACTAAAGTTACTTTCACATAATACTACTAAAGATTATATAGGGGCTGGAGAGATGGCTTATCAGTTAAGGGCACTGGCTGCTGTTCCCAAGGTCCTGAGTTCAATTCCCAGCAACAACATGGTGGCTCAAAAACATCTGTAATGGGATCTGATGCCTTCCTCTGGTATGCAGGTGTGTATGCAGATAAAGCATTCATATATATAAAATAAATTAAGCCTTTAAAAATTATATAACAGTAAATTATAACTAACAAACATTACAATTCAGGGGCTGGAGAGATGGTTCAGTGGTTAAGAGCACTGACTGCGGGGTTGGGGATTTAACTCAGTGGTAGAGCGCTTGCCTAGGAAGCGCAAGGCCCTGGGTTCGGTCCCCAGCTCCGAAAAAAAGAACCAAAAAAAAAAAAAAAAAAAAAAAAAAAAAGCAAAAAGCACTGACTGCTCTTCCAGAGGTCCTGAGTTCAATTCCCAGCAACCACATGGTGGCTCACAACCATCTGAAATAAAGTCTGATAGCCTTTTCTTGTGTGTCTGAAGATAGCTACAGTGTATCCATATACATTAAATAAAAAGTCTTTAAAAAAAATTACAATTCAAATTCACATTTATGATATTTATGTGCTTCCCACTAAGCTAAGGACAGACACCTTATATTCCCATTTTGTGTTTGTTTGGGGTTTGTTTGTTTATTTGTTTGTTTGTTTGAATTGTTCATGTTATGTATGTGACTACACTATTACTCTCTTCACACACACCAGAAGAGGGCATCAGATCCCATTACAGATGGTTGTGAGTCATCATACAGTTATGTGAGTTGAACTCAGGGCGGAAGAGTAGTCAGTGATCTTAACTGCTGAGTCATCTCTCCAGCCCCTGCATTCCCATTTTAAATGCACACATATAAGTCTTGTGGGGTCCTAAGAAACGTTTCAGTAGCTAGGAGCACTTGCTGTTCAACCAGGACTCAGGTTCAGTCAGTCCTTAGCACTCACATGCTGGTTATTCATATCCTATAACAACACCCTTTACTGGCCTCTGTGAGGATCAGACACCCATATGGTGTACATACATACATATGTACTACATTCACTCAGGCAAGAGCCAGATGCTGACACTTATCCTTTCACTTTTATATACACGCTTGTGTGTGCACATACACACATGCACATACTTATAAATGCTTTCTGTTCATGTCATCCTGAAGAACCCAGACCCCCATGAGTGCTTTGTAATCGCCCTATCACTGAGATCTGCTCCAGACCAGAAAAGATTCTTTTCCTTCTTTTTTGTGGTACTGAGGTTAAACATAAGACTTTACATATCAGATAGATGTACTGCCTGTGAGCTAGGTCTTCAGTTTGAGAATGTTTCTTAAGTTTTTGGAAACTAAATTTCATGTAGCCTACCTAGGTTGGTCAAAGTTAAAGGTGACTTATCTGTGGCTCTTCTCTCAAGTACTGTGACTACAGATATGTTACCAAGTCTGGCTCAGAATACTTTTTCTTTTTCTTCTCTTCCCTCCTTCTCTTGTTTGTTTGTTTGTTTGAACTGGGCATGATGGCTCACAACTTTAATCCCAGCACTCAAAAGGCTGAGGGAGATTTCTGCAAATCCAGGCTAGACACAGCAAGTTCTAGGACAGTCAGGGCTACACAGAGAAAGTCTGTTTTAAAAACAAAGTGAAACAAAACTTATTTTATGCTTGAGGCTTAAAGAATCTAGAAGAGGGCATTTGATTCCATAGTGTTACCACCAGTTGTGAGCCTGGGATTTAAAGTGCTATTAACAGCTGAGTCATTTCTTTAGTACATGTAATATACAAAAATACATATATATGTACATAAATACATACCTATATATGTACATTCATTCTTTCATACAAACAGACACATGGATATTTATGTATATGACTATTTTGCCTGGATGTATGCCTTGTGCCAACAGAGGTAAAAAAGAAAAAAGAGGGGGCATTGGCTCCTCTGGAACTGGAGTTATAGACAGTTGTGAGCCAACATATGAGTTGTCCTCTGCAGAACAAGTGTTCTTAACCACAGAGCCATTTCTCAAGAATGAGCCATCTCTCCAGTCACCAAAAAATAAATCTTTAAAGTAAATCTAAGTAGACACAACTACATAGCAAGTATAAACACGTTTGTATATTATTTTCTCATTTCTCTGAGAGAGGATCATACTACTTCTATGTTGCCCAGAGTGGCTTCAAATTCTCAACCCTCCTGCCTTGGCAACTTGAGTGTCAAGAGTATACATGAGCTACAATGTTTGTCTTACAAACTTACTTTAAACTTTAGCAAAATGTTTTAAAGGTCAGTTAGGTATGATACATGCCGACACACCCAGCACCCTACAGGCTAAAGAGAAGCTGAGTTAGAGGCTAACCTAGGCTACACAAGCACTCAGGAAAACTAATCTTCAACGTGGAAGAATAAGGCTAAGTGCTTGGCACAAAGCCTACCTAGCACACATGGTCCTGTGTGTATAGGTACAGGAAAATGTGATCAAACAAAAGTTATTATTCCACATGGTTTCTGTACCTCAATGATAAAAATATCATTATGTACTTCTTAACTGTTTAAAAATTAAATGTAAGGGGTTGGGGATTTAGCTCAGTGGTAGAGTGCTTGCCTAGCAAGTGCAAGGCCCTGGGTTCGGTCCCTAGCACAGGGGGAAAAAAAAAAATTAAATGTATGGGGCTGGAGAGATGAGGTGAAGAGGTGAAGAGCATTCTCTGCTCTACCTAAGTCCTGAGTTCAATTCCCAGCAAACACATGGTGGCTCACAACCATCTGTAATGAGATTTGGTGCCCTCTTCTGGCATGCAGGTGTACATGCAGGCAGAATGCTGTATACATAAAAAAAAATTAAGGGTTGGGGATTTAGCTTAGTGGTAGAGCGCTTGCCTAGCAAGCGCAAGGCCCTGGGTTCGGTCCCCAGCTCCGAAAAAAAAAAAAAGAAAAAAGAAAAAAAAAATTAAAAGAGGGCTGGAGAGATGGCTCAGTGGTTAAGAGCAGTGGCTGCTCTTCCAGAGGTCCTGAGTTCAAATCCCAGCAACCACATGGTGGCTCACAACCATCTGTAATGGGATCTGATGCCCTCTTCTGGTGTGTCTGAAGACAGCTACAGTGTATTTATATATAATAAATAAATCTTTAAAAAAAATTAAAAGAAAAAATTAAATGTATGATGTAGCTGGACATGGCGGTGCACACCTTTAATCCCAACACTTGGGAGGCAGAGGCATGCTGACCTCTGTAAGCTGAGTCCAGCCTGGTGTACAGAGCAACTTGTAGGACAGCCAGAGCTACATAATGAGACCCTATCTCAAAAAAACAAACCAAACAAAATACACAAAAACGCCAGGAAGTTAAATGTACATTATACTCTATATAAACTGCTTAACACAGTGTTGGTTATAACTACTATGAAATATTCTGGGCTGGGGATTTAGCTCAGTGGTAGAGCGCTTACCTAGGAAGCGCAAGGCCCTGGGTTCGGTCCCCAGCTCCGAAAAAAAAAAAAGAAATATTCTGAGGCTTAGAGAGTCTGAGGCAAGAGGACCCTCATTTTAAGGCTAGCCTTAACAATGCAGTGAGAACATTTGAAAAAAAGAAAATTGGGCTGGAGAGATGGCTCAGTGGTTAAGAGCACTGACTGCTCTTCCAGAGGTCCTGAGTTCAATTCCCAGCAACCACATGGTGACTCACAACCATCTGTAAAGAGATCCGATGCCCTCTTCTGGTGTGTCTGAAGACAACTACAGTGTACTTATATATAATAAATGAATAAATCTTTAAAAAAAAAAAAAAAGAACTTTAAGTTCAAACAAAAACCTGACATGGATGTTTACAGCAGTTTGAATCATAACCGCCAAAATTTGGAAGCAAGCAAAACATTCCAGTAAGTGAATAAATTGTAGCGTATGGAGAAAGCAGGTATTTTTTGTTTGAGACAGGATCTCACTATGCAGCCTTGGCTGGACCTTGCTGTGTAGACCAGACTGGCACAACTCACAGAAATTCACCTACCTCTGCCTTCCAAGTACTGGGATTAAGAGCCTGTACCACCACTTTAGGCTGGAATATTATTCAGTGCTAAAAGGAAACATGTTATTAAACTACAAAAAGGTATGGAAAATTTCCAGTGTATACTTCTACAGTAACAAGAGCCATTTGGGAGGAAAACTGTATACTGTATGATTCCAATTGTGACATTTTAGAAAAGGCCAAACTGTGGGCACTGGGCTTGAGAGATGGCTCACCATAACAGCTCAACCATACTGCTTATCCAGAGAACAATTCCCAACACCACATCATGTGGCCCACACTACTTTAACGTAGGATATCTACCGATCCCACACCCCTGGGCCACTGTGGGCACTCATAATCATATGCACGAAGAGAGAGACACATACATAGAATTAAAAATATTAAAAATAAAACAACCTATAGGCACAGTAGGCTGTCAGGAGATAGATGGGGATGGACAGGTAGAGTAGACATGGCTTTAGGGTAGGAATCATTCCATGTGGTTCTACAATGGTGGACGCTTGTCATCATTCATCTGTCAAAACCCACACATAGAACACCAAGACTGAAGCATAGACAGACAGACGTTAGATGACAATCTTGCAGAGGAAACTCATCAACTGGAACCACCAATCCCACTCCGGTACAGCATGCTGACATTAGGGGAAGCTGTTGAGTGCGCAGGAACAGTGATTATTCAGGACTCTCTGTATTTTCTTCTCAGTTCTGCTGTTAACCTAACATAGCTCTAAAACTAAAGCTATGCTAATAGTGAAATAAGGTAGCCATCTAACTTAAAAAGCAGGATTTGGCTCTTCAATATAGTCTGCAGGAGTCAGGTTACACATAACATTACCCATTCCTCAAGAGAACAACAGGACAAATAAGCATCATGCTATTCTCCAAACTCACTACACTCAGAAATAATAAATCAAAAAAGTAAATGAAGAAAAAAAAAAAAAAGACAGGTGGTGCTGGTGCATGGTGCACACCTTTAATGCCAGCACTCAGAAGGCAGAGGCAGGTGGATCTCAGAGTTTAAGGCCAGCCTGGACTATAGAGAAGCCCAGTCTCTAAATAAATAAATAAATAAATAAATAAATAAATAAATAAATAAATAAATAAATGATGAAGCTGGAGGTTGTTAAATGTTAAGTGTTCAAGGCCAGCCTTGGCTATAGTGCATCCCTTTCTCAAAAAGCAAAATGAAACAAAATAAAAACTCTCTAAAAATGAAGTAGTTAAGACAGTGGTGGAGTGCATGAGGAGTCTATCCCTGGTAGTCCATCCTGTGCCCAGCTTCTCCACACAAAAGTCTAAAAATCTAACAAAAGAAGCTGACTGAATATTTCTATATATATATATCAGTATAGATGAAATTCAGGGCCTTGCACCTGTTACACAAGTATTCTACCACTGAACTACACACCAGCCATTAATATTTGCTTTTTCTAAGCATTATTTTCTGGGGGGTGGATATCACAACACATTATGTCACCTTCCACCATATGGGTTCAGGAGCTCTGACAGGTCATGAGGCTGGGAGGCTGGCAGAGTGCCTTTTCCCCTTCTCAGTCTTCCCACCATAAGGGCCAGATGAATTTTCAAAATAATGACATTAAGTCGACTTCAAAGGTGACTAGTGTTATTTATCTATATACATGATTATATGACAGAACATATATTAACAGAAGTTAGACAAGGACTTACAATCATGTAAAGAACCATTACTTTGTCAGGTTTAACAACTTGTTCTGATTATGTATTTTGGCAATGTCCTTTTATTACATTAAATATATGCACACTTCCATAAACACATATTCAAATACACAACTGTATTTCAAGAACACCGTAATTTGGGTCAAGCTTATATAGATAAGCCAAAGTGATGCTGGTAAATCTGAACTCTGCACTAAAGCTTGGAATAGTCACACTTCACCAGGGGAGTCCTTTCCCACACTCTAATGCTGCAAGCAGCTTATCTGAAGGACGCACTCAGGAAAAGGCCAGCATAAAACTTTCCAATGATCCTTTTCTACGAGGCTTTACTCTGTCTATTAATGATAAATTAAAAGACTGGTTACCTGTCAGGACCTGAGTTCAGGCACTCGCATTTTTGAGTTTTTCGTATTTTCCTTGCAGACGCTGATGACAACACTAACCCTGCCCTGTGTAGGGAGGTACACTCCTTGCACTGGCTTAAGTGCTAGTATTTCACCAACCCTTGAAGTGCAGAACAGTAAAAAAAGAGTTTTCAGCCGTTTTTGCTGAGTAAGATCTCAGTTGTTTTAAATTAACTATGCGTAAAAGACAGTGCCTTAGAGTATAATGGTCTCTCAGGAGTAATGCACACATACCACAAGAAAACCTTTTTTTAACCTATTAAAAACGTACATTGCAACAACTTCATGGCTTCAAATACTTCTCTGGTTGGTTTTACTTTAAAGCATCAAACTTTAGTGGCTCCTAATATCTAAATCAATCTTTTTCTATTTTTTACCCCCACCCAGGGTCTCATTGTGTACTCCTGGCTGAACTGGAACTGGAACTGACTATATAGACCAGTTTGTCTCAAAATATGAGATTCACCTTCCTCTGCTTCTAGAGAGCAAGAATTAAAGGTATGGGCCACCATGCCTGGCTCAATCAATCTTGCAGAAAGCAATCAATATAAGTATTAATGGGTATTTGATGTGATTAGTTAGGTTAAAATGTTCCCTGTTACCAGCAAATAGCTCTGGAAAGAGCTGGATCAAATTTATAACTATTTGTTTCTAAAGAAACAACAAACCATACTTTCCTATAATGTAAAAATCATTAAATGTTACTAGATCCAAGTATAAAATTAATTTTGTGTGTTGTGTGCATGTGTGCCTGTGTGTGTGTGGGGGGGGGGTGTATAGAGGCTACATCCATCACTGTACCTTATGCAAACCTTAAAATAGCAAATCAATAAAATTACCCTTTTGTGACTTCCGTCCTAATATACCAGATGAGCTCCCCCATGACTGGGTTTCTCTTGGTACCACAGGAGAAAAGGATTGAGAAATGTGCCTTAGCTACTTCTAGAGGAA
This sequence comes from Rattus norvegicus, assembly GCF_021556685.1. NCBI lineage: Eukaryota > Metazoa > Chordata > Mammalia > Rodentia > Muridae > Rattus > Rattus norvegicus. The sequence goes on from NC_141543.1 coordinate 88,498,313, forward strand.
AACTGTGTGGTTTCTGTTTTTCCGAGACAGGGTTTCTCTGTGTAGCCCAAGCTGTCCTAGAACTCATTCTGTAGACCAGGTTAGCCTCCAACTCTGAGATTCACCTGCCTCTGCCTCCCACGCACTGGGAGTAAAGGCGTGGGCCACCACTGCCACGTGGAAAAGATTTTAAGTCTGTAAAAATGGCAATGTTTTATCAGAGTCTCTCTATTGATCCTACTCCTTAAGGAAGAAGTGACCTGCTGCCTAAATGGTGACCACTCACTCCTCAGGTTGCTCCAGTGCAGGTCACTCAGCTGCACACACGCCAGACCCTGTAAAGCCTCTGCCTTTCCTGCAGTTTGCTTAGGAAGTGTTTGGGGGTTTTGTTTGGTTGAATTTTTTTTTTTTAAGATTTGTTTTATGTATATGGGTACACTGTCACTGTCTTCAGGCATCAGATTCCACTAAAGATAGTTATAAGCCACCAATGCTGGGAATTGAACTCAGGACTTCTAGAACAGTCAGTGTTCTTAACCATTGAACCATCTCTCCAGCCCCTTGTTCTTGTTTTTTAAGTGAGTTAAGATGCCTACTGAAGGCGCATGTTTAATTTACTAGATTCCCTATCTATACTGGATACCACATTAACAGTTAAAAACCCTACAGTGACAGGGCTGGAGATATGGATCAGTGGTTAAGAGCAATAGCTGCTTTTCCAGAGGACCCAGGTTCAATTCCTAGCACCCACATGGCAGCTCATATCTGTCTGTACCTCCAGTTCCAGAGGATCAGACACCGTCACGCAAACATATGCAGGGAAAACACCAATACACATGGAATTAAAGAGAAAGAATGATGATTCTGGGTCTTTGTATCTTCCATAGCACAAAGTACAGGGTCTATTCCTGTTTCTCAAGTGTTTCCACTTTCCTCAGAAGTGAAGAGATTGATCATCCTCTTATTTGCCAGGCAATCTTTCAAAAGGCTGCACTCACTCAAGTCTACTTGAAGAATGTTTTTCTCAAGTTAAAATGTAGCAAGCAGTTTGACTTCATAAACTACTGAGCATAAGCTAACTGTAGCAATAGTCTGGGCAACCAGTGTTACCTCATCTTTCTACTATAAGATGTCTTAAGAAAAAGTCATGACACAAATGCTAGACCTTAAAATAAATTTGTATGCCTCATTTCAACATAATGTAAAACAGAAGTATAAAAAATAGAAACTAAGAAAAATATTGGTAATTTAATCTATGTCAAATGAGATTTTCTACAACTAACCAATAAAATAGCAAGGAATGGCAAGGTAAACACAAAAGTAAAAAGAAGTTGGACTCCATTCAGTGTCTGTGGGATAACATCTGAACCTCAAACCTATTCCACCCTTACTGACACTACAAATTTATAACAGTTCTCATTTTAAAGATGCTAAGAGAGTCTCCACACAAAATACATCGTGGTTCTTTTAACATTCTCACAACTAACACCATCATCCAACTTCTAACCTTAACATCTGGCCTCATGAAGTATTTTTTCCAATAATAAGTAAGACTTACTATCTCAAGGTTCAAGGTAGTGAAGTGTTTTTAAGAAAAATACATATAGGGTTGGGGATTTAGCTCAGTGGTAGAGCGCTTGCCTAACAAGCACAAGGCCCTGGGTTCAGTCCCCAACTCCGAAAAAAAAAAAGAAAAAAAAAAAAAGATAAAGACCAAGAAAAATACATATAAAACTAAGCTTCTTTAATGAAACTTTCATGTTCAAAGTACTTAATTTAAAAAATAATTCATCAGCTTTGTTATGTTATATATTCATCTTACATTTATAAAATGTGATTTCCTAGGATAACTACATAAGTTGTTTCAAGGAGAATTTAAGTTTCGAGAATTTAAATTCTGACATTTATCTCAGAATACACTTAGATAATACTATTCAAATAGTCCCATAAACAACTAACTTACTTTCTTTGCTTTGTTTCATAGTTTTTTTGAGATAGTCTCACATGTACACCAAGTTGGTCAGAAACAGATCGTCCTTTTGCCTCAGTCTCCAAATCCTGGACTTACAGGGATGTACCACCGTGCCCAGCACAATTTACAACAAGCAGTATTGAAGTTTCATTCCAAAAGCCAGTCAGTCAGACTCTGTCTGTCTTTCTCACATACCAGATAAAAACAGAAAACAGTTCTTACCTTCATCTCCTTCTGGCGCATATGAAGCTGTAATAATGTCAATATCAGCACAATTCATCACAATCTGATTGGTTGCCTGCCTTACCTAAGAAAAGAAAAAACAGCTATTATCAGAAATAGCACAAAAATACATTCACCTTCAACCTAGGATAATGTTTTATGTAATTTTGTAAACCTAGATTGATTATTTATACAATGTAAAAATCAGTGAGTTGTTTTAATACTTCAAAACAGCTCACATTTTCTAAATTATATTAAAAACAATAATAATATGCTTATATTTTTCATACTAGTTAAACATCTGAACAATATATAAAATCTTCTCCACCTAAATCTTTATATAAAAATTTTTCATTTTATATTGGGGATTGGACAGATAGCTCAGCCACTAAGAGCAGAAGGGTGGAATTCAATTCCCAACATCCCATCCACATCCAGGAGTCTCACTACTGTCTATAACCTCAGCTGCTGGGGGATCTGTCTCTGGCCTCTGTGGACATGTATGGGTACATGCACGCATACCCATAATACAACACACACACACACACACACACACACACACACACACACACTAAAAATCTAAAAAAATAAAATATAAGAAAGAATGCTTTTTAAAACACAATATAGCATAAAACCTCCTGTCCCACCTGGGAATCCTTTGTCCAGCGTATGCAGACTATATATTCTACTTACAACCGGTCACTTAGAAATCCAAGTTATCAGATTGACTGCAGACAAATGCTTATGTTTAAGTAATACTTATTTTATGTCCTTAACAAATGACACAAAGATACAAAAATAATATAAAACACTAATGATAGAAGAACAAACTGGGCATGGTGGCACATGTCCTTAATCTCAGCACTCAGGAGGCATAAGTTCAAGACCAACCTAGTCTACAGAATGACTTCCAGAATAGCTAGGCTACACAGAGAAACTCTGACTCAAAGAAAAGAAAAAAATAAGGATGGGGGTAAGGAGTAGTTCTTTTACTGTGTGGCAACACTTAAGATACGGAGGAAAGACAAAATATGCCTTCACATTTCAGGGACCCATTAGAGGTCTTGGACTTCATCTCCTCAGGACAGCGGGGGACTGCAGAATGAACAGAATAAAACTGCCTCCCACTCTTTCCATTTTCTAAAGATAACTACCACCTTAGTGCTACTGTCCATCTTTCCTATATATGTTCAAACATACAAGAATCTACAAAATGTTCTTTACATTTTACACAATAGTATCAAGGGTATGTACAACTTTTCCCAACTAACTTTACTAATTTAGCAGTATGTAATAGATGTACACCTAACTTCCTTATATCAATGTGTATTCACATCGATGGATTTGTTTATTTAAAGTTAGGACGTCACTCTACAGTTCTTGCTATCCTGGAACTCACAGAAATTAACCTGCTTCAGCCTCCACTGGGATTAAAGGTATTCGCTACCACACCTGGCATGATCGTACTAATTTGAACTCCTCTATAGTGTTCCATCCCATAAATAAAGCAGTTATTTACCCAAACACTTCGCTCATTTTATACATGCACTTTTTTTTTTTTCAGAGAAAACCCTAACAGCTGTCTTTCTGGACCACGGGATATACATCTCAGCAATACCAATACTTGGCAAATCCCTCCAGAGTGACTCCAACTGACGCCCCACTGTACGAAGAACAGAGAAATGCAGTGCCTTCTAAAGCACTTTAAAATGTCTAACACTCTGGTGTCATTCTACGGTTTAAATTATAATCTCCTGAATTACTAACACTGATTATTACATAGCTTGTTTTTCCCCCGAGAGTTTGTTTAAACTACTCTTATCCCTTAAGAACATACAAGGTCCTTAGTTCAAGATCCAACACACACACACACACACACACACACACACACACACACACACACACACAAACACTTATTTAAAAAATTCTTATAGGGCTGGAGAGATGGCTCAGCGGTTAAGAGCACCCGACTGCTCTTCCAGAGGTCATGAGTTCAATTCCCAGCAACCACATGGTGGCTCACAACCATCTGTAAAGAGATCCGATGCCCTCTTCTGGTGTATCTGAAGACAGCTACAGTGTACTTATATATATATAATAAATAAAATAAATCTTTTAAAAAAATTCTTATAAATCTTCCTATTTCAAAACAAAAACTGCCACCTAATTTAACTTCTTTTTAAAAATGGCAATATTCCTTCCCATTGTATTTTATCAGAACATCCAACCAGTTCCTAAAACCTTTACACCCAACTGGTCATGGACAATAAACCTTTTGCCTACTCATAAACTCAATTTAAAAAGGAGGGTGGGAGCCAGGAATGGTGGGGCATGCCTGTGATCCCAGTACCGAGGACAGATAGATAGATAGGAGGCTATGAGTTCAAGACCTACCAGGGTCACATAACAATACCTTGTCTCAAAAAAACCAAAATGATGGCAGGCAATGGCTCTGTGGGTAAAAGCCCCTGCTGTCAACCCTGACAAACAATCTGACCCCCAGGACCTCTATACACACTACAGCATCCCCAAACCCTCCCCCAACAAATAACAAAAGCAATTTTTTTAGAAAAAGAAATTCAAAGGAAAGGAAACTGGAGACTGCTCCAGAGAGAGAAATGACTACTTTTCAAAGTTTGAAGCTATGCCAATAGAACAACTGGTTTAGTTGCCAATCTTAATCCAACAAACAGGCGAATGTTTGTTGTCCATCAACACATATAGTCTGTTTGCATGGCAGCCAAGCATCTGATTTATCAATGTCAACATGCCTGAACCACATTACATTTGCAAATCACATTTAGCTAATTACTACTATAACCACCTTGAAGGTACTTAAAATGTTTACTTTGGAAAGCTGTATACAACATCAAATTACCAGTATTTTTCATTCTTCCTACGTTTAGGGAAAACACACCTGTTTATGCTAACAAATCAAGCTATTTGTTACTTAACATCGTCTTCCTCTTTTCAGGATACTGACACTTTTTGTAAGAGTAAAAGAAGTCAGAGGAACAAAAATATGTACCTTAAAAATAGAACTCCAGGGGCTGGGGATTTAGCTCAGTGGTAGAGCGCTTACCTAGGAAGCGCAAGGCCCTGGGTTCGGTCCCCAGCTCCGGAAAAAAAGAACCAAAAAAAAAAAAAAATAGAACTCCATTAAACCTTTTAAATGTCAGTCAATATTTTTTATATCTTATTAGAAATGCATTTTAAAAGGCAACCAAACACAGGATAATCTATAGAAAGTGACTAAGTTAGCATTTACTGCCTGGTAAGTAGTAACCACTTAAAAGATATGGTGTACATATGTGTACACACACACACACACACACACACACACACACACACACACCAGATTAATTGCATTCTCACATGATTTAAAAAGCAACATTTACCTAACAGTTTATAAAGTAACTAATCAGTATATGATTTAAAATTTTAAGAACTTGGGGTTGGGAATTTAGCTCAGTGGTAGAGCGCTTGCCTAGCAAGCGCAAGGCCCTGGGTTCAGTCCCCAACTCCGAAAAAAAAAAAAAATTTTTTTTAAGAACTCTGTGCTGTATTGTGTAGTTTTTGAGGTATCAGCACAAATGTTCAAGCAAAGAAAGATAATTTACAATAAGCATTTGAACATAAGCATGTGTGCCGATTACAAGAAAATATAAAGTCATCCTTCCAGCAGTAGCAAGGACCTAACAATGTAGCATGTTTCTCATATTGACACCATCTTGTTAGTAAATGCCGCCTGTGCTCTGCTATAAAAACGTCAGATACGTGACTTGACTCCCAGCACTTGGGAAGCAGAGACAGACAGATCTACCCTGGTCAGCAGAGCAAATTCCAGGGCAGCCAGCACTACACAGAGAAACCCAATCTTGAAGAAAAAAAGAAAGGAACGAAGGAAGAAAGGGAGGGAGGGAGGGAGGGAAGGAGGATAAAACAATAAGACAAAACAAAAAAAATCAAGAGAGCTGGAGAAATGACTCAGAGGTAAAAAGTATTTGTTGTTCTTGGAGAGGACTTGGTTTGGGTTTCCAGTATTCACCACCATTCATAACTCTCGCTCCAGGGGATCTGATGCCCTCTCTTGAGCTCCAAGGGCCACATGTGTTCACATATATACACGCAGTAAAATACTCGCAAATATAAAATAAGTAAGTCAAAATGATAAAAATGAGAAACAGGCATTAATTCAAATAAATTTCCACTAAAACTGTCAATTGCTAAGTTTAAAAAGTGAAATGGTGGTGGTGGCGGCATATACCTTCAATCCTAGCACTGAGGAGACAGAGGCAGTCAAATCTTTGCTGAGTTCAAGGTCAGCCTGGTCTACAGAGCAGGTTCCAGGACTACACAGAGAAACCCTGTATGGGGAGGTGAGGGCTGCGGGGTTGGGGGGAATCAACAACAAGTGAAATGCTTAAGTTGGCCTATAAATTGTGCTGATAAGCAGCTCACTTTAATGCCATAGAAGAGTAGAATGTCACATCTTTGTTTCAGCTCCAGGATAAAGTCTTTGGACTTCTATACAGACTGTACTTCAAATGAACCACATAAAAATGGCTGTACTAGGGGCTGGAGAGATGGCTCAGCGGTTAAGAGCACCCGACTACTCTTCCAGAGGTCCTGAGTTCAATTCCCAGCAACCACATGGTGGCTCACAACCATCTGTAAAGAGATCTGATGCCCTCTTCTGGTGTATCTGAAGACAGCTACAGTGTACTTATATATAATAAATGAATAAGGGGTTGGGGATTTAGCTCAGTGGTAGAGCGCTTGCCTAGCAACCGCAAGGCCCTGGGTTTGGTCCCCAGCTCCGAAAAATAGAAAAATAGAAATAAATGAATAAATCTTTAAATTAAAAAAAAAGGGGGCTGGGGATTTAGCTCAGTGGTAGAGCGCTTACCTAGGAAGCGCAAGGCCCTGGGTTCGGGCCCCAGCTCCGAAAAAAAGAACCAAAAAAAAAAAAAAAAAAAAAAAAAAATGGCTGTACTAAAAGCAGCATGGACCTCGGAAACAATTCTACAATGGAAGATCCCCAGGCAATACAAGGTAGGGAGCCAATGAGCCTTCTCTGCAATGAAGTAACATGCTACATCTCCAGGCCTTACTGTGCTGGAAGGATGACGTCATACTGTGTTGTAACCACATACATAATAAATACATCTTGCATTTACTACAGTAAGACTCAATAAGGGTTGGGGATTTAGCTCAGTGGTAGAGCACTTAAGCACAAGGCCTTGGGTTTGGTCCTCAGTTCTAAAAAGAGGGGGAAAAAATAATAATAATAAAAAAATGGGTTCAGTCCCCAGCTCCGAAAAAAAGAAAAAAAAAAAAAAAAAAAGACTCAATAGATTTTTTTTTCCTGATTGACAAATCCAGATTAAAAAAAGCCCAGTGTTGTAACTACATGTAAATGTATAATGATTTGGAAGCCTGAGATACTTTCCCTAATAAGTGACTCCACTGTTAAAACTTTGTAATGGGGGGCTGGAGAGATGGCTCAGTGGTTAAGAGCATTGACTGCTCTTCCAGAGGTCCTGAGTTCAATTCCCAGCAACCACATGGTGGCTCACAACCATCTGTAATGAGATCTGATGCCCTCTTCTGGTGCATCTGAAGACAACTGCAGTGTACTTACATATAATAAATAAATAAATCTTTAAAAAAAAAACAAAAACTTTGTAATGGTTGTTGTGTTGGTGGAACAGAACTATAATTTCTCAAGTCAATGAGAAGCAAATAATCAAGTCAATTGGAACTGAGCTAAATTTCCTTACAAGGAGATGCTGAAAAGAGAAAAGTGAAGGAAAAACCAACTGAGTACTCAGAGTACCAACTGAGCATGTGGGTGTGCGTGTGTGTGTGTGTGTGTGTATGTGTCTGCCTGTCTGTCTGTCTGCCTGCCCTTCCCACCTCCCCCTCCCTAAACAGAGTTTCTCTGTGTAGCTTTGACTGTCCTGGAACTCATTCTGAAGACAAGGATAACCTCAAACTCAGAGGTCTGGCTGACTCTGCCTCCCAAGTGCTGAGATTAAAGGCATGCGTCTCCATTGCCTGGCATCTTTTTTTTTTTTTTTTTAAAGACGGTATGTTTTGTGGCTTTTTGTGGTTTAGGCTGGCCTCAAACTCTCACTATGGTAACCCAGGGGCTGGAACTTAAGAACCACCTGATTCTACCTTCAAAGAGTTAGGATTATATGCATGCACATATGTATGTATGTATGTATGTACGTATATAGCTTTGCTGGGCATGGTAGCACACCTTTACTCCCAGCACATGAGAGGCAGACAGGCACCTCAAAACAACAATCAATCAATCAATCAATCAATCAATCAATAAATAGGTTTGGATACACAGTTTATTGGCATTTATATTTTGTGACCACTTGTAAACATGACAAAGTTAAAACTGTGTGTATCTGTATTATGCACCCATCTCTAGGAGGGTAGCAGGAGTTAAAGCATGGTAGCCATGAAAATGAATTTCAGTGGTATTCATCATTATTCTCTTCCCCCATTTTAAGACAGGGTATATAGCTCTAGCTGGCCTGGAACTTTTTTTTTTCTTTCTTTCTTTCTTTTTTTTTTTTAATTAACTCGAGTATTTCTTATTTACAATTCGAGTGTTATTCCCTTTCCCGGTTTCCGGGCCAACATCCCCCCAACCCCTCCCCCTCCCCTTCTTTATGGGTGTTCCCCTCCCCATCCTCCCCCCATAGCCACCCTCCCCCCAACAATCACATTCACTGGGGATTCAGTCTTAGCAGGACCCAGGGCTTACCCTTACACTGGTGATCTTACTAGGATATTCATTGCTACCTATGAGGTTGGAGGCCAGGGTCAGTCCATGTATAGTCTTTAGGTAGTGGCTTAGTCCCTGGAAGCTCTGGTTGCTTGGCATTGTTGTTCATATGGGGTCTCTAGCCCCTTCAAGCTCTTCCAGTTCTTTCTCTGATTCCTTCAACGGGGGTCCTGTTCTCAGTTCAGTGGTTTGCTGCTGGCATTCGCCTCTGTATTTGCTGTATTCTGGCTGTGTCTCTCAAGAGGCCTGGAACTTTTTTTTTTTTTTTTGGTTCTTTTTTTCGGAGCTGGGGACCGAACCCAGGGCCTTGCGCTTCCTAGGCAAGCGCTCTACCACTGAGCTAAATCCCCAACCCCGGCCTGGAACTTTTTAAGTGGACCAACCAGGATAGCAGTGAGTTCAGAATCTGCCTCTGCCTCCCAAATGCCAGGATTAGAGGTGTGTACCAATACCCAGCCTTCTTTTTGGGGAGTATGAGGGTTCAGGGGGGGCAAGGTTTCATGAAAGGTGATGAACTCACTATGCAAAGACAACCTTAAACTTTTGGATCCTCTGCCTTACCTTCCAAGCATGAAGATCCCAGGCAGATGGCACTCACTACCCCAGGGTGCTGGGGATCAAACCCAGGACTCTGCACTAAGGCACTCATCAACTGAGTTGCAACCCCAGGCCCTATCTGTGACTTTTTCCCAAAAAAGATAGTATAAAAGTCTGATGCAACGAGGCAAATATTAAATCTAAGTAAGTTATTTTCTGTATTTCTAAAACATTTCCTGATTCAAAATAAAAATAAAAACAGATTACAAATGACCAAATAAATCAAAACCACACGTTCATAAGGTGTTCAAAAGTAAATCTCAAAATCTGGGGTGCTGAACTCAATAACAAAACAACTATCAGAAGGCTTGGTTCCTTGCCGCTGACTCACAGATAGATTAGAATAGATCTACTTTACAATAAAAACAGGCTCATTTATGTAGCAAAGTTCAAAGAAGCTTCATAGATAACTTGCTACTCAGACTACATTTATCCCAGCTGTATTAGACATTGATAATCTAGAACCAGGAAGTTAAACAAAAAGGAAAAAAAAGGCTCCAACACCAGAGTTCCACAATAGATAATATGAGTCCGTACAATAAAGCTTATACAGTTTACTCTGAAGCAAAGCCATCCAGCTCGCACTTAGAAATTGGTTTCTTTTGACTCTTACATTACCTCTCCAGCTCACTGTTCAGTAAACAGAGGAGAGGCCGTGTGGAGTGGGCAGTGTGACAAGACACAATTCACAACAGAAAGCAATGTGCCTGGGGGCAAGGAGCCCACAGCCAACTTCGAAGGACAGGTACTGAGTTAGTGAACTATAGAGTGTAGTTTGAGGTAACTTCTTCACGTATTCTAACATCAATGGCAGACATTCAGAATGAGCCAGTATTTCAAAAAAGAAAAAGAAGCCTAGAGAATTATAAAGCTTAAACATTTCCACCCAAATTGGGTGAATGCTTTTAAAAGTTTAAATGTTTCAACGGTAAGTTTGATTTACATGGAAAATTCACTACAGAAGTCAATGTCAGGTGGCCTCAGACAAAAGCTTCATAAATAAAAATTCCATTTTGAGAGAGTGATGATGCTGGGTCTCTGCACTAAGTTCGTGCACAGCCTAAATGCTGACCATGAACTCTACCACCCAGCTGTGGTTTGCTTGCTTTTGCTCTTTATCTCTCCCTTTATCTTTCTTTTGTGTGTCAGTCTGTCTGTCTGTCTGTCTCTGTATTTCAAGACAAGGTCTCACTAGGCAGGCCTGGCCGATTTGGAACTGGCCTTGAACTTGTGGTAATTAATCCTCCTGCCCTCTAAGGGCTAAAGTTACAAGCATAAGCCACCAGGCCCAGTTTAAAACCTTCTATTTCTTATTTTATAGATACATTTTTAAAAAGCTGTGAGTATTCCTTGTTACCCATCTTCTAAACTTTATTTGCTAGGCTTGCACACAAGTCTCCGAAACACATTCTTACCATTAAGCTACACCCTAAACACCTCAAATTTAAGACCAATTAATGAGCTAACATGCTATCTATAGCATATTATTAATCTTGCTGTTTTTAAAGTAATTAAAAACTGTCAAACCATGATTCCTGAGAAAATATGAAAATATGGGCATAAATTTTCTTAACACAGGGCTAACAAAAACAATCACTTAGATGGTACGCTTTTAGCTGCCTAACCACCCAATTTCTGTTACCCTCCTCTACTGCCAATGCAGTCATCTGCAACATGGATTATTTTGTTGGTAGAGCCCAGAAACTGGCAAGTATAACCTGATTTCTAGACTTTATGGATGAAGTTGGTTTCTCTGAGACAGAGCGTTTTCACAGGAGTGTCCAACTCCTGTCCTAGTCACTCTAGCGAAGGCTGCAGTCACACTCACGGAAGCCTAGTACCCAATTAATTCACCCTCAATAATGGCAGATCAGATTTTGAAATCTCTCAAGCATCTACAGATCCAAACCATCAAATATAAAAGTGAAAATGAAATGAATTATAAGCCTAAAAGTCTCTCCAGCCCCACAAAACACTTGCAGAGCCTGCTGAAGCTGGGCATAGTGGCTCATGCTCACAAGCCTAGCACTCCGAAGGCAGAAGGACTGATGAACCTTTGAAGGTGGCCAGGAATATGCGGCTGAGTTCCAAGTCAGCCATGGAGTATAAAACCCCATTTCGAAAACCTGCTGAATTAGAATAGCCATCTATGGGTTGGGCGACAGTTGGCAGGCCTTTAATCTCAGCACTCAGGAGACAGGTGGATCATGAGTTCAAGGTCAGCCTGATCTAGTGAGTGAGTGGTAGGACAGCCAGGGCTACATAGAGAAAAAAAAAACCTTGTCTCAGAAAAACAAAAACAAATAAAAAAGAAAAGTCATCTATGTAAAAAGACAATGTTTAGGGGTTGGGGATTTAGCTCAGTGGTAGAGCACTTGCCTAGCAAGCGCAAGGCCCTGAGTTCGGTCCCCAGCTCTGAAAAAAAGAAAAGGAAAATAAAAAAGGACAATGTTTTACATTCACCTTTCAGGAGTCCGGCACCTAAGGCCAGGTTAAAAATCCACCAAGTTTCTAATCTATAACCTGTACAAATACTCTGCCATAAAATTTTGCAACTAAAACTAAGGTGACCAACTATGCAACTTTCAATAGTAATATGATATCAATTACTAAGTGACTTAATGCCATTAACCCATCTAAACTTTAGAATATCTTTAATACCAACTATGTAACATTCAATACTCCGTGTAATATATCAGTTGCTAAGAAAGTAACTTAATGTTATTAACCCATCTAGAATTTAGAATATTTTTAATTTACACAACGATACCACCTAATGCCACAATTCCAACATACAGTATCAATTCCCAGGTCCAGTTGCTTTAACTACCATTAATTCTTTTACACTTGCAAAGGGGCAACTAGTCACTTAGCTTGAAAAGAATTTCTGGGAAAACATTTTTTTCATTTTTGAAGGTCAGAAAGATGTCTCAGTGGGTAAAGGCATTTGCTGCCAAGACTCTTGACTTAAGTTCAATCCCAGAGCCAACATGGAGGAAACATAGAACCTACTCCTGAAAATTGTCCAATGACCTCTATAGAAAAGCGTGCTGCAGCATTCATGTGTGCACACCCACACAGACATGTGCACTCACAGTTGAACACACAAAGGAGGGAAGTGTTTTGTTAATGCTTTGTAAAGTCTATTCTTTCAAAAAGATCCAGTTATTTCCTTGTATCAGATTCACAAATCAGCCAGACATGATGGTGTGTGCCTAGAACCCAAGATGCTCTGGAAGCTGAGGTGTGAGATGTGAGTCCTGCTGCTAGGTAACATACAACTTTGTGCATCCTCATGGCAGAAACCAATATTTCTGTCTTTTTTTTTTGGTTTTGTTCAAGGCAGATTTCTCTGTGTAACCCTGACCGGGAAATCACTCTGTAGACCAGGCTGGCCTCAAACTCAGAGATCTGCCTGCCTCTGCCTCCTTGAGTGCTGGGATTAAAGGCATGGCCCCCAATTTGTTTTCAACTCTTTAGAGAAGTAGGGAGAGGTAAAAGTGATTACTATGGAGACCAAGCAGTCTGAATTAGAACCCGAGATCCCACAGTGAAAGGGTAAGAGACAGTTGTCCTCTGACCATACATGCCACAGTTCCCACGCACGCCAACCCACTCACACACAAACACATTTTTAAAGGGGTGGGGGAAGCATGTTGCTGCTTGTCGTTCTAACATTTCAATAAACCTCAATAACCAGTAAGCAAATCTGTAGTACTTTTTCCTCAATGTCATCTCTCAGTGTGCACACCTTCCAGATTTATCAACTCCAGTCAGCTTTTTTAACCTTAATCTTTTCTCGGAATTCAAATTCATTCAAGCCTAGGCCCTTCTTGAAAAGGTCACAAGGCACTCTCCCGTTAACAGCGATGCTGACAGCATCTATGGCCAGCAAAGCCAATGTTCCAAATCTAACAGCAAATTCTGTGCTTTTACATCGATTTTCAAACTTGAGTATCATACTTTCTTGGCTTCCAAATCATTCTAGTACTTGTCTACGGTTCTCTCATTTCATTGCAACACACACCCTCATCTTTTAGGTTGAGGCCTACTGGCCTGGCTTCCTCCACCACTCCTGTTCCCCAACCCCTAGCTGGGGTAGGAAAAGAAACGGAACCAATTATATTTACACCATTTGTGTCACAGATAGCTATCAAACAGCTCCCAATTTTCATTTCCGACTTCATGTAACGAATTATACACCGTGGTTATTTATGGTAACTCTTTGGGACCTTTGCGAGCCATCTATAAGGATGGTCTCCGAAATCAAACAATACTGCCAGATAATGCTTCGGGAGGAGGGAGGAGCGTATGATTCACCAAAAAAACTGCAAAGAAGAGTAATGGAATATTTTCACCAGTAGCAGGCTAAGACTGAGAGTTTTCTTTCAGAAGAGGCGACTGCTAAACAACCACCACTGAAGAAATAAATCCACCAGTTTCACAGGTTTCCAGAGCAAGGCAGATAGGAGAAGCGGAGCTGGGGTCCTCCGCAGCTTCTCAGGAGGTTAGGGGAGAACAAAGTCACTGCTGCACTGTCATTTGAGGGGAAGGGGGAGGGGGCGGATCATCCTGGAAACCCGGCCCCTGGGCAGGATCAGGCCGAGAGAACTCGGTGAGGCTGCCTGGGATTAACATTCTCGTTCCACTCCCCACCCCCCTTCTAGACTCTCCCCACCTCGCCCTCAAGTGCCAGATGACCGCCCCTTCCAATCTATCCCCCGCGGGGTGAAGGGACGACCAGGAAGGAACGCAGTCCGCAGGGTTGCCACCAAGCAGGCAGTCCTAGCCCCTTCTAGTTCCCCACCCCCCACCCAGCTTCTCCCGGAGCTCGGCCCGGAAGGCGGGGACCAGGGGCGCTGCACACAGGTGTGCTGGCCCCTGAGGGGCGCACCGCCCGCAGCCTGCAGGCTCCCGCAGCGCGGAACCCGCCGGGCCGGGGCTCAGCACGCCAGTCCCGAGGGGCGCGCCGCACCCGCCTCTCGCTGGGTCCCGCGGCCCACGCGCCCAGCCCGCCCCGGCCTCCAGCCCAGCCCGCGGGCGCGGCCTAACTGCTCGCCCGCCCGCTGCTTGCCCCCGGCGCCCGAGGGTCGCCGTACCTGGGCGGCGGCCTCCAGCTTGCCCTCGAAGGTGAAGTCCAGCAAATCGGGCTTGAGGCAGAGGCTGTAGTTGATGGGCGACACCTCGGTGGGCAGCCGCTCGAAGGGCCGCTTCTCCGGCATCGCGGCGAGGCCCAGGCTGTGGAGGCGGCGGCGGCGGCTAGAGGAGCGGCTGAGGAGGAGAAGGAGGGGAGGAGGCGGAGAGCCGAGGAGGAGCAGGCGGCGAGCGAGGGAGGGGACGGCGGCTGCCAGCCACATTCACCGGGCGCGGGCGACCGCCTGCCGAGAGCCACCGGGGAGGCTGGGGCGGGGGACAGACCCAGCGGGCGCCTGGGCCGGGCGGGCGGCGGTGCGGGCGGGCTGGCTGCCTACGGGGAAGGGGGCGGAGGGGAGGACAGGGGAGGAGGGCGGGGAGGGAGGCGGCGGCGGCTGCGTGCGCGGCCCCGCGGGGCGGGCGCGCCCCCGCCGAGGGCGCGCGCCGAGGCGGGGCGGGGCGGCGAGGGCGCGGCCAGCAGACGGGAAGGCGCGAGGCGGCTCTTGGCGCTGCACCTGTCGGCCTGTGACAGGAAAGAGCCATGAAGGGCGTGGAGGAGCTCCTGAGGTGCTATGGAAAATGGAAGCCTACCCAGCCGTCAAATCGGCCAGGGTGACTTGTGGAAACAACCATTCTACCTCAGCGGTGTGATGCTGACCTGAGGCTCTTTTCTACTAAATAGCCAGTTGAAAGGATGATCTGAAAACAGTTCTACCAGAAACTGTTTCGTTACCCAAGTCGCTCCAACCAGTGAAATCGAATCCTTTAGGAGAGTGATTTCAAACATTTGAAAGACTGGATCCCACCATTTAATGTCTAAAACAAGATGCTTCATTGCTGGGCATGGAGGCTGAGGCAGGAGGATCGTCCTGGGCCAGCCTGGACCCCAGGATGAGTTCCAGGATAGTCTGGGCACAGTAAAATTTTGATTCAAAAACAAAGATGATACTAATAATCAAATATATGCTTCCGGATTCCTACCTTCTTGTGGTTCTAGACATTGAACTCAGAGCTTCCACACAGGCTAGGCAAGCAGGTTGCCACAGAGCCACACCCCAAGCCCTTGGTTTAGTTTCTGCTTTTTGCCAATTGTGACTTTTTTAAAAGTGTCCTTCCTAACTGTGGCTCTCTCCATTCTGCAGTTATCTCTCTAATTAAGACCTATGTTGGGGGGGCTGGGGATTTAGCTCAGTGGTAGAGCGCTTACCTAGGAAGCGCAAGGCCCTGGGTTCTTCCCCAGCTCCGAAAAAAAGAACAAAAAAAAAAAAAAAAAAAAAAAAAAGACCTATGTTGGGGGTTGGGGATTTAGCTCAGTGGTAGAGCGCTTGCCTAGCAAGCACAAGGCCCTGGGTTCGGTCCCCAGCTGCGGAAAAAAAAAAAAAAAGACCCCAGCTCCGAAAAAAAGAACCAAAAAAAAAAAAAAAAAAAAGAAAAGAAAAAAGAAAAGACCTATGTTTAAACCAAGGCAAAAAAAATGTTTATTCCTAAAAGCATATTTCTTCATAGAAACTTGTAAGGTGGAACCAAAGCTTAATTTTCAAAACTCAGTGAAGAATTTTAAACTAAACAAGCACTGTCCTATGAACATTACACTGTGAGCTGCTAGGCAGAATTAAAACTACAGAAGTTATTGCTTCTCATCTCTTTAACCCAATATATCCTGAAGATTATAATTTCATCGTATAATGAATTTTAAAAGTGTTAATGAGGGGCTTGGCAGTGGTGATACAGGCCTCTGGAGGCAGGGGGAAGCAGATCTCTGTGAGTTGGAGGCCAGCCTGCTCTACATAGTGAGTTCTAGGACAGCTAGGGCAACACAGAGAAACCTTGTCTCAGAAAGAGAGAGAGAGAATTAGCGAGACACTTAATAGACTGATTCAGTAAGTATTGTATATTTACAGTCCAATTCTCTCTAGCCCCATTTCAAATGCTCAATACTCACACATGGCTAATTCCTATCGTATTGGACAGCAAAGTTGTGAATACTCAATTTCCCTGTTTTCCTCCGAATCCTACACACACTTTTTAGAAAGACAGATGCAATCCTTTTTTTTTTTTTTAAGATTTACTTTATTATATGTAGGTACCCTGTAGCTGTCTTCAGACACACCAGAAGAGAGCATCAGATCTCATTACAGATGGTTGTGAGCCACCGTGTGGTTGCTGGGATTTGAACTCAGGACCCCTGCAAGAGCAGTCAGTGCTCTTACCACTAAGCCATCTCTCCAGCCCATCATCCTGTTTTATATATGCGAAAACAGTTCACACAAAAAGATCATGACTTGCCCAAGACTTGTGTATGGGCTCCTCCAAACGTTTGCATTGTGAAAAGAAAAAAAAAAAAAAAAAAAAAAAACCCAAAAGGCTTCCCTGAGTCAAAGCAAAATTGATTTATAACCATCTAAGGCTGTCTATGAGCTGTTCACCCTTTAACATAAATTCTCCAGTCTAACTCGTTTACTGTCTAGCCCTTACACATTGTTAATTTGCTCAGGAATTAGTGCTTCAATGGCCTCCTCATCCTTTTTTGTGAAATGTGTGCCCCTCCCTTCCTCACCTTGCCAGGAAGAATCCTCACTGAGGAACTCCACCCAGCACCAGTCCTTTCCCATTAACTCCGGAGCTCTGCTGATTGATGTGGACTTGTTCTTAGGTCTTGCAATTGATTCTTACGGGTTTTGTTTGTAGATTTTTGCAGGATGAACACGAGCAAGAGCTGGCTTGCTTTTTGTGTTTTTCGTGTTTCTCCTGAGACAGGGTCTCACACTATAGCCCATGCTGTCCTCAAAACCACTGTACAGACCAGCATGGCATGGAGCCTTCATCATCTTTCTCGCCTCAGCCTTACGGGCATACACCACCACCACTTGGTTTGTTTTCCTATTTTATTTTCCCGCTCCTCTTTTCTATCCTTTTTTTTTTTTTTTTTTTTTCCCCCGGAGCTGGGGACCGAACCCAGGGTATTTTTTATTTCTTTAAGACAGGGCTCACTATGTCACTGGCTAGCATGGAAACATGGAAACTGGTGCTGGTTGGCTCTTAACTCTCAAAGATCTGCCTATCTGCAAGTGCTAGAATTCAAGTCGAAAAACTACCAGGCCATGTTGTTTCTTCTCTTTGAGACAGGGTCTCGGGGTTGGGAATTTAGCTCAGTGGTAGAGCACTTGCCTAGCAAGAGCAAGGCCCTGGGTTCGGTCCCCAGCTCCAGAAAAAAAAGACAGGGTCTCACACTGAGGCCTCAGCCTCCGGGGTGCTGGGATTACAGACTTGAGACACCACACCTCCCACACTGAGGCCTCAGCCTCTGGGGTGCTGGGATTACAGACTTGAGACACCACACCTCCTGTCTCTTCATTTCCTTTCTGATTCATTTACTTTTTAAAGCGCTCGCTCTCTAGTTCTTTTATTGCTCTCAGTACCAGGTCCTGAACAAAGTACATCTCGGTCCCTATAGAGTCGACTGACAATAAGCCAAGAGAGAGAATGTCTGCTTTGGTCTGTGTTGTCTTTCCTGTCCAAGCTCTGTGTCCCACAGAGAAACCGTGGACCTAAGACCATAGCCAATCTTCTTAAATCACAGGATTAAAGATTGCAGTGCACAAGGGCTTAGCAGTAGAGGGCTTTCCTGCCGTGTGCTTTAAAACAACTTCAATCAGTAATCTTGAACTTTCTGAGAAGGAAGAGTCTGTATTCAGCCCCATCCCTGAACCCATAACACAGGAGATTTCAGTATTTCAAAACATTTCCTATCCGGGACTGGATACTCCCTAACACAGTCCATCATGGCTTCTAAAATAACTGAAATGAAGAACTCCAGGGCACTTGGAAATTCTCCATGGTACTTCAGACAAGATAGGGAAGTCAGTGATGTGACAAGATCATCAGCCTTACTTTTACCAGGTTTCTAGGCATCTGCTTAACAATCCCTTGAAAATGTACAAATTAAAAAAAAAAAAAATCGGGGTTGGGGATTTAGCACATCGGTAGAGCGCTTGCCTACCAAGCGCAAGGCCCTGGGTTCAATCCCCAGCACCAATAAATAAATAAATAAATAAATAAATAAATAAATAAATAAATAAGTAAGTAAATAAAAACTTGGGGGGCAGGGAGTGCTGGAGAGATGGTTCAGTAGTTAAGAGCACTGACTGGTCTTCCAGAGGACCTAGGTTCAATTCCCAGCACCCACATGGCAGTTCACACCCGTTAACTCCCGTTCCAGGGGATCGGACACTCTCAAACAGACATATGTGCAGTCAAATCACCAATGTACATAATCTACACTGGCCAGATGGCTCAGTGGCTAAAGGCACTTGCCTCCAAACCTCACAATCTGAGCTTGGTCCCCAGAACCCATGCAGTGGGGAAAGAACAGACTCCTAGGAGTTGTTCTCCCTCTTCACGTATCCTGTGTCACAAACACAAAACCTACCTACACAATGAATGGGCTAGGGGTGTATGAGAAAGAAAAAAGGCAAAAGTAAAAGTTAAGAAGGCCATGTATTGAGGTTGGGGATTTAGCTCAGCGGTAGAGCGCTTGCCTAGCAAGCGCAAGGCCGTGGGTTCGGTCCCCAGCTCTGAAAAAAAAAAAAGGCCATGTATTGGAATCACATACCTGTCATCCAACTGCATGGAGGGCTGGGCCTGGAGGATTGTCAGGAGTTCAAAGCCAGCCTGGGCTACTTAGTGAACTTGAGCTATCCTCCAAAACAAAAAAGAAGCAACAACCAAACAAAACCCCTAGCATGTGGCCTGCATTGGCCAGGTGTGACAGTGCAATTGTAACAACAGCACTTGGAAAGTGAAACAGTAGTAGCAGAAGTTCACAGTCACCCTCTACTAGAGTGAGAGACCAGCCTGGGCTACATGAAACCCTGTCTCAAAAACCAATAAAAGAAAGGGAGAGAGAGAGAATAGACAGCTATAGTGTCTCAGACCTTTAATCTTAACTCAGAAGGCAGGTGGGTCTCTGGAAGTTAAGGTCATCCTGGTATACAAAGTGATTTCCATCTCAGCCAGAGATACACAGAGAAACCCTGTCTCTAGAACCCCAAAATGATAATTTAAAAAAAAATGCATGAGGGGTTGGGGATTTAGCTCAGTGGTAGAGCGCTTGCCTAACAAGGGCAAAACCCTGGGTTCAGTCCCCAGCTCCGGAAAAAAAAAAAAGAAAGAAAAAAAAAAAATAGGCTGGGGAAATATAGCTGAGTGGTACAGTGCTTGCCTGCCCAGAGCTCCCAAGGAGATAATTTCAGTGTTGTCTCTTACCAAGAACAAGGCAAAGACATACACATTTCCTTCCCTGGTTTCACCATCCATAAATGTGATATGTGCTGCAATTGTGGCTTGAAATTTTCTATAAAAAGTCTTACCATTTTTGTAATATGAGCGGGTAAAGGAGACAGGAAATGTAGATCACTGAGAGAGAGGATTCCAAAGCAAAGATTAGTATAGGAGTTAGAGTAGGGAGCCAATCTATCCAGGCAGGAGAGAACACCTAGCTTCGGAACCCGGAAGGAGGAAGAGAAAGAAGTAAAGAGTATGGGAGACCAGAACCAAACCCACCATGTCAGATCAAAACAAAACATCACTACTTCAAATGATGGCCTCGATGTTGATTTCAAGGAGGGAAATTATAACTCTGCTTCCGCTAATATGAGTCTTACCTGTAGAATATGATGAAGGGGTTCCAAAAGCCAGAGATGCAGAAAGTTGGAGCACAATCCATGGAGAGCACCTTTAATCCCTGCCTCTCTTCTTCTTTTTTTTTCCGGAGCTGGGGACGGAACCCAGAGCCTTGTGCTTGCCAGGCAAGCACTCTACCACTGAGCTAAATCCCCAACCCCCCTGCCTCTCTTCTTAAGGTTAAAATGGCCCTTGTGATGACAGTAATGTAAGTAAACAGTGTTACCACTCTCCTGTGTGAAAGAATCCTAGTGCTCAGAAGGCAGAATGTAGCTGATCTCCTTGACTTTGAGGCCAGCCTGACCTATGTAATGAGTCCTGGGCCATTTCCTTTTCCCTTTTAATTGGGGTTATCAAGATAGCTCAGCAGGTAAGGACACTCACTCGCTCCCAAGCCTGGTAACTAGTTAGATCTCTAGAACCCATGTGGTACAAGGAGAGAACCAACTCCTGCAAGCTCTTCTCTGACCACACACATGCTTTAAGAGCATGTACATGGGGTTGGGGATTTAGCTCAGTGGTAGAGCACTTGCCTAGCAAGCGCAAGGCACTGGGTTCAGTTCCCAGCTCCGGAAAAAAAAAATAGCATGTACATGCACAAACAATTATTAGAAAAAATATTATGCTGGTTGATATATATACATATATATATATATACACACATATATATATGTATGTATACACACACACACTGTATTATACAGTAATTGGGGTTGGTTTGTTTATTCATTGGTTTTTTAGTGTTTGTTTTTGGCATCTTTAGACAGGGTGTCTCTGTATAACCCTGACTGTCCTGAAACTCACTCTCACCAGGCTGGCCTTGCATTCGGAGATCTGCCTGCTTCTGCCTCCTGAGTGCTGGGATCAAAGGTGTGCACATCACCACTACCCAGCTGTTTTTTTTTTTTTTTTCCAGTCTTTTTTTTTTTTTTTCCAGAGCTGGGGACCGAACCCAGGGCTTTGCGCTCGCTAGGCAAGCGCTCTACCACTGAGCTAAATCCCCAACCCCCAGCTTTTTTTTCTTTGTTCTATAGAGTCTAACCTAGGAACTTGTTTATAGCAGTAGACAAACATTCTTCCTACCACTAACCTACACTCCAGCCTAGATTTCTTTGTTTAAGAATGGTAATAATATTCTGTAGATTCAAGTGAGTCTGAAGATCGGTCCTATTTAGTCCAAAAAATTGCAGTTTCTTTTGGTATTTTTCCATCAGGAAGTAGAGTCATACATTTCCACCTGCCTTGTTTCCTTTTCTCACCCCCACCCCCATCCCCACCCCCACTCTGTCACTTCTGGTCTCCTCATAATCATCACATCTAGCTTATTTGTCACCCCGAGTGCCTGACAGCTACAGAGAGACCAGCTCCTTCACTGGTGATCTTCAGATTAAGTTGGGCCTGCTCACCTCTGTTCTCTTGGGAACGGTGAGCCACCAGGGCTTTGCAGAAAGTGTGCTAGGGAGTGAAGCCAACCGCTACAGGCAAAAATGCAGATGTCTATGTCTGTGGGTTTCTGGGATGTTGCTACAACACTTCTCATGGAATCCCATGTCTTTAAAGGTTACAGTGTTCTGGCGCTGGCGTTGGGTTTCAACCACATTTGCATTGACTTAAAAAAAAAAATCGAGCCAGGAGATGGCTCAGTGGGTGGAGGCCCTTGTCACTCAGACCTGCACTGAGTCCCACACCCCTAGAGTCTATGTAAGAGCCGGAAGGAGAGAGCAAACTCCACAATGATGTCATCTGACCACATGGATGACCTGGCACCTGCACCCGTCCACGCACGACTCATTCATGCACATAGATTCACACATGAGCAAATAAATAATGAACAGCAGGGAGGGAGGAAGAAGTGGGAAGAGAGGAGGGAGGGAAACCGCTGTCAGGATGTAAAACCAAAGTGAAATAAAATAATAGATGGGGGCTGGAGAGATGGCTGGGAGGTTAGAGCACCTGTGGATCTCTTAGAAGATCCAGAGTTGGTTCCCACAACCCACGTGGTACTTCACAACCACCCCTAACTGCAGTTCTAGAGAAACTAATTCCCTCTTCTCCATTCTTTGGACACAGCACATGTGGTACACCGGCATACACGCAGGCAAAAAAACAAACAAACCAACCAACAAATGAAAAAAGAAAACCCCATGCACACAAAATAAAGACAACTGCTTAAAAAGAATTAAAATTCTCATTGTAGACTGAACATGAAGCAGAGCATTGGTGTAACCTAGATGATTAGAGGCCTCAACAGCACAATAGTCATAAGGCGTCAGTTTATCCACCCTCAGCTCTTTTTCTGTTTGTTTCTTAAATCCTTGACAAGAAGAATTGACATCAGAATTAGAACTCCCCCAGTAGCTGATCGGAAACCTAGCAGAGAGAATAGTCCAGTCCTTGGCCAACTTCGGGGTTAAGGGTGTGGCAAAGGAAAAGGATCCAAGACACGAAGGTTTCGCCAGTACCTGTAGCCTCTCATCCCAGGGGGTGTGACTTTATAACAGCAATTTGTCTTGGAGTCTTAGTCACATAAATAACCAAAGATGGCAGTCCTCTACGTCCAGCCTCCCTAGAGTCAGTGTTAGTGTCAAGATACTTAAAAAGCAGCGGAGAGCAGGTATGGTGGCAAATTCCGGTCATCACCACACGAGAGGCAGAGGTATAGAATTAAAGAGTTCAAGGTCCCCTTCAGCTACATAGTGAGTTTGGGACAGCCTAGGTTACAGGAGACCCTGTCTCAAGACAAAACAAAATGGAGGGGCAGCTGGGGATTGGGTCCGTGATTCAACTGAAAGCTGTCATTGTCACTAAGAGACAAGGACAGTAGAGGTGAACAGAGAGCCAGCATCTGGGCCACTTCCACTCTCAGATATCATACATTGTTCAGGAAAGGGGTCTGGGCACGGAGCCAGCCCTTGAGAATCTTTTTAAGAATTATAGACACAACCTAAGGTGGAGATGCAACACCTCTCTATTCTGAACCAGCTCAAAGAAACCAGAGACAAAAAAAGGGGGGGGGGGTTTGAACCTGCTCGTTAGCCCTGAGAAGCCTGCACAAGCAGGTTTCTGGAGATGGTCTATTTTAGTTCAAAGTGTGATCACACTGTATAAAATACACATTCCCTGAGAACTGAGAGACAGCATGAAAACTGTAGGGACCTGACATCAGAAATTAGGGCAGGGGGTTGGGGATTTAGCTCAGTGGTAGAGCACTTGCCTAGGAAGCGCAAGGCCCTGGGTTCAGTCCCCAGCTCCGGGGGAAAAAAAAAAAAAAAGAAATTGGGGCAGGTCAAAAGGAAAAAAATTCCTTACTCGGGAGACAAAAGACACAGTTTGAACCACTCAAGAGAGATTTATGTTGTTATCACCCCATACCTGTGTTAGCTTAGAACTGAAAGCCACAATGTTATCCAGTCCCCGTCAGCAAGCAGTTGAGTGAAGCTGGAGGTGTCCCGTTCTAGTGTGTATCTGTGCTGAAAGATGCCAAAACTTGTCATCTCTCTTTAACCTTGTGTACGTGTGTTAATTGATCATTGTTTTCTTATCCCAAAGCATGCACAGCTCAGTAGATGCATGAGAGGTGACGGAAAGCTAGACAGAAAATGCTAGTGTGACTGTCTGCCAGAGTGAATCATTTATCCGTCCGGTCCTCTTTCACTTTTTCAAGGAATTGGAATATTGGAGTTCTATTCAGGTCGGATTCACACATGAATTGTGTTAGTCGCAATTCTCAAAGCAGGTGTGTTTCATCCTTTTCTCTAAAAAGGGATTGGAATAAGGGGTGGGGCAAGCTGGAGAGATGCTGCTCTGGCACCCACATCAGGCACGTGCGAACACACACACACACACACACACACACACACACACACACACAGGTGCATGTGCGCACAAGAGGAATTCAGCTCATCACAAAACTTATTAGCCTAGCATGTATGAAGCCTTGAGTTCCATCTACGCATTTGTCAAAATGAACAAAACAACCTCTATGGCCAAACAACACAGACATGAAAACCAAGGAATTCAGATCCAAATGGGAACGCCTTCAAGTCTTTCTTCTCCATAACCATTCTCCTATGTTGCGGTGAAAGGGCCATGGAAACACAGGCTGCTACGTCAGAATGTCGCGACTCTTAGGTTGCATTTCAAAATTATTTCATAGCTAAAATAAGTTGAAAACTAGCTTGTTTGTTTTTCTTCCCCATTCTCACCACTGGTTCTTCAAATAGAAGGGAGAGAAAACTGACATGGGACAAAGTTTCAGCAATCGGCCAAGGTTGATCACAAGCACAGGCCGAAAGTGTAGTGAGAAGGGGCTCAAACTGCCAGCCCCACCCCCTGTCCGAAGACTCCTGCTGTCCTCTGTGTTCAGATATCGGTGAAGCACCTATGCCCTGGGTGCATATAGGACCCTCCTGACTGCAGATGCCGGTCTCTCTCCCACCATTGTGATAGGCCAGGCCAGTGTCTGGGAAATTCCAATAGTCTGGAAAATGAAAGGATAATATGTCTGGAGTGAAGGCACAGAGGGCACAGGAATAGGTGGTGTCAAGGTCAGGTAACAGGAAGGAGACAGAGAGATCTGATTGCTGGAATAGCCAGGCTGCTCAAATGAGGGTAACAGAATCCTGTACTGCGGAGTGTCAGCTGATGCTGTGCAAGGGCTCCAGCTGAGCACCGCAGGGCTGCTTCCTTGTTCACTTCATCCTCTCTCTCTCTCTCTCTCTCTCTCTCTCTCTCTCTCTCTCTCTCTCAATCTCTCTCTCCCTCCCTCCCTCCCCCAACCCCCACCCCCGCTCTTTTTTCCTTCACTTATGTGTGAGACTGAGCACATAGCCCTGGCCGACCCGGAATTCACTGTGTAGACCAGGCTGGCCTCCTCATATCTCTGTCTCCTGGGTTCAGTTTTGACAGCTTGTGTGCCACCATCCCCAGCCTGTCTGGTTGTTTTTCAGGCCTCCTCTGGAATAACAATGTTCCAGTCTCTGGCAGGCTTCTCTCCTGGAGGTCTGACAAGTCCCAGAGAGCCAAACAATAGGGTAATCCATTAGGGAAGAGAAGGGATGACTTCATTAGAACAAAATATTCTCATTCAGCATTCGTGAAGGCCTCCAACTGCTTTCCAGAAGCGAATCTACTAGGAACAGCAAACCTAGCAAGAGAAACAGGTTTTCTTACGTCTGTATGGTTAATCTGAGGCTGTTAGCCCTTACACAAACACTAACCAAAGAGCTGCAAATGAAGGATCCACTTTATTGAATAGTTGATCTGTTTCTGCACCCAGTGGTTAAAAATACATTCACACGTTTTTCATGGTGTGAAGAGGACATAGTGAAAATCCATAGAGCAGAAGTTTCCGTGGTCCTCACCGTGGTTACGATGAAAGGAACATTCTCCCCAGCCGGGTCAGACGTTTGCCAGGGGGAAAAAAAGATACCTAGTTAAATTTGATTTTTTTAATTAATTTTTGATAATCGATTTAATATGTATAGGTGCCTGAACATATACCTGTGTATCATGTGAGTGCCTGGGACTCACCAGAAGAAGTCTTTCATCCCCCAGGACTTGGAGTTACAGACAGCTGTGAGCTACCATGTGGGTGCTGGGAATCGAACCTGGATCCTCTGAGAAAGCAGCCAACGCTCTTAATCAGTGAACCATCTCTCCAGCCATAAATTCTAATTAAAGAAGGACGGGTTCGTTTTAGCTCCTCTTTGGAGGGTAAGCGCCCCACAGTGACAGTAACTTGAGGCAGCTGCTCATGCTGGGTGGTCCTCGATCAGGAAGCCAAGGACAGTGAGTCCTCAATATAGGTTTTTGTTTGTTTTAGCATCAAATACATCGCCAATATTTCACATATATGTTTATATTAAAAAAGTATGGGGGTTGGGGATTTAGCTCAGTGGTAGAGCGCTTGCCTAGCAAGTGCAAGGCCCTGGGTTCGGTCCCCAGCTCCGAAAAAAAGAAAAAAAAAAAGTATGTGCTTGCAGGGCTTGGTGTTGGACGCCTTTAATCCCAGCACTTGGGAGGCAGAAGCAGGTGGATCTCTGAGCTTGAGGCCAAGCCTCCTGGTCTTCAGAGTGAGTTCCGGGACAGCCTGGGCTACACAGAGAAAGCCTGTCTCAAAAAAAAAAAAAAAAGAACCAAAACCCAAATTAGCTTGTCTCATCAAATATTTCAGATACTTTACATACAATATCTGAAATTAGATACTTGTGTGCAGAGTCGAGTATCAATCAATCCGTGTTTTGTAAGAAGTTACTTTGAGAGTGATATTGGCAAGATAATGGTAGGTGGCAGCCAAGAGCTGACATACCACACAGAGAAACCAGCAATGGTTTTTTTTTCTCTCTCTGGCCACTGGTCCTGGCTCAGTAGACTTTGAGCATATCCATTATTTGAAAGTGATTCGGGCTGACCTTCCAGGCCCAATTCTGCCTTCCCTGTGACAATCAAAGCTTGAATTTCTGTATTTACTTACTTGGTCGTTAGCCAAGGGTCTCTCTATGTGACCCTGGCTTTCTGAAACCGTGTAGATCAGGCTGGCCTCGAACTCACAGAGATCCGATTGCCTCTGCCTCCACAGTGCGGGAGTCAAAGGTATGGACCACCACGGCTGGCTCGACAATCATTCTGTTATATCTACTTATTCATGAGAAGCACAATTTTTGTTTTGTTTTCTTTTAATCTTTCTTTTTCTTTGTCTGTGTGTCAATTTCTATGTGTACCGCGTATAAGTAGATGCTTCAGGAAGCCAGAGGGTATTGGTGCTATGAAATAGAATGCTGTGAGGGGGTACCTGGCAGGGGGCACGCCAAGGTATGTTCCTGAGACATTAAGCCATGCAACGGAGCTGGTATTAAGGGGGTTTATTGGCAGAAGGGAGAAGACCAAGGACCCAGAGAAGGGGTAGACGCGGATGAGTGGACATGTGGATAGATGGGAGCAGAGTCATGGGGGCAGAGAAGGAGAGTTGGGGACAGAGAAGGACAGAAAAGGGGAGAGAAAGAATGCTGGGAACAGGTGGGAACGGAGAGTTAGAATGGTGGGCAGTCCTTTTGTAAGCAGCCGTACCTGGAGATGGTAAGCAGATGACACCTGAAGCACTCTTAGGTCCGTGGGAGGAGCCTAATGGAATCACTTGTAAGCTAACAACGGTTGGATCTCGTGGAAACAGAATTCAGGGAGTTAAGAATCATATGATGTAGGCGCCAAGAACTGAACCTGGGTCCTCTGCAAGAGCAATAGGTGTTTTAATTACTAAGCTAGCTCTTCAGGCTCTGTTGTTTAGTTTTGAGGCAGGATCTCACGCAGTAGCCCGAGGTGGTCTAAAACTCCTTAGGAAACTGAGGCTGACTTTGAATTCATGCTGACTCTCCTACCTCTGTCTCCCACACCTGGCATTTTCATATAATTTTTTTTTCCAGATAGAATCTTCTGTAGTTTAGGCTAGCCACCCGTCTCCATATCTCAAGTTCCAGAACTATAGATAGATATGATCCACCATAGCCTGCTTTCATAATATTTTTTTCGGAAAATACTTGTTTATTTAACTAGGCATAGTGGTTACCCACCTTTAATCCTAGGGTTCAGGGGGGCAGAATCAGGTACATCCCCATGAGTCTAAGGCCAGCCTAGTCTACCTAGCTGTTCCTGGTCAGCCAGCTCTAAATGATTAAGGACCTGTCTCAAAAACGAAAACACCAATCCAACAAAAATGTTTATTCACGTGACTACCAGGATAGGCCACCGCAGGTTGGTGCCAGAGGACACCTGGGGAAACCGTTCCCCTCTTCCACCTTGTCGAGTGAGGATTGCTCTTGGTTTTGGTGCTGTGCTATGTTGTGCACGAGGCGACATGGCCTAGAATCCTGTGGTGAGACAGAACAAGCACTAGTTTGGGTGTCTCTTCCTCTGGGAGGCAAGCCCACTAATCCCATTATGGTGGCCCGCCTTCTTAAATTCACCTGCTCCTCACTTCCTCCCCAGGGTTCCCACTGTACCAAAATAACTGGGGATGAATACCTTATAAAGAAAACAGGTTGGTTTAGCTCACATTTGCGAAGGCTGTGAGCTAAAGAGCAAGCAGCCCCATCTGTTCAGACTGAGGAACTTCTTAGCTGCATCACAGCACGGAAGAGTCTCAGAAGGACCTTATGCAGAAGGTCCCTAGCAAGTTGGGTAGCTTTGCTTCCTAAGGATACATACTCGAAAGGACTAAGGAGGAAGCTCTGATAACTACCTGAATCTCTTCTGATAATCTAATCACCTTCCACCAGGCTCCACTTCTGGAAGGTTCCACTACTCGCGCTGCTACCGTGGATAAGATTTCCAGGACATAACATTCCCCCACCCCCCAACCCCCACTGGACCCACTGAAACTATATCTGAACCACAGCAATGGTTAAATCTCTGTAATGTGGGGTTTGGATGGCAGAGACGGTTGGGTAGACAAACCTCTTGCTCTGAAAACAGGAGAACCTGAATTCCAGAAGCTACGCAAAGCTAGAATGTGTAGTGTGCATCTGTGATTCCAAAGCTCCTGCTAAGAATTGGAGACAGAGGGGTTGGGGATTTGGCTCCGAGGTAGAGCGCTTGCCTAGCAACCGCAAGGCCCTGGGTTCGGTCCCCAGCTCTGAAAAAAAAAAAAAAAAAAAAAAAAGAATTGGAGACAGAAATTCTTGAGGCAATCAGTCTGGTCTTTGCGGCCGGCCAGGACCAACAAAAGAGACCCTGCCTCAAAGCAAACAGACATCTGAGGTTATCTCACGATCTTCACACTCCAGACAAGTATACCAAGC